>NC_089597.1:39451603-39791439 GCF_019320115.1 Miscanthus floridulus
CAAATTCTTGCACTTGAGCCCATATAAACCCGGTAGTCAACTGAAACCACGAAAGATTTCAAACCAACTTGCATACAGCCAAGATCACAATAATTCAACATAACACATCACACGTTACAACATTTCACAAATAGTTTGTAGATAGGTCACAACACATCAGAGTCATCGTTGTTACAAACCAAGTCTTGTAAAGTAGCGAAAGCAAATAGTTTAACTCACACACATGAGTTCAAATACAAGTACTGGCTTGCCGATCACATCCCACAAAAGCATTCAGATAAGATAAACAGAGATCATGCCCGTGATCTAGTCTTCGTCACCTACCGGGTGGAGACAGTACTTACAGAAGCCCTGATAAAGAAGGTCATCTGCAACAAGAGAGAATAAACCCTGAGTACGAGGATGTACTCAGCTAGACTTACCCGTCGGAAAACCAAAATAATTGACACCAAGGATCATGCATAGCTTAATTTAGTGGATCTAGCTGACACTTTCTTTTTGCGGAAAAGCATAAGTAATAATGATCAACTCTTAACCTGAGCTAGCAAGTGACTTTTAGCCATTAACCTGTCATCTATATTAGCACCTGTACTAAGCAATCACTTGATTAAGATGCAAACATTATTAACCATAGCAGGTATCAACTGTGGCAACATTATCATCATTCTCCATTTAACCATATCGTTAAATTAAGTGAATCTACGTTGCCTGCTGCTCAGTCAAGTTCTCACTATCCGAGAGAGACGGCGATTCGAATCGATTCCTATCCAGCTGGAGGGGTATTCCTAAACACAAACCCTACTTCCTCCGTCAGGGTCGCAACAAGTCACCATTGGTATAATTCAGGAGTCGTGGGTATGATCAGTGCCACAAAATCAGAGAACCACTCTGCCATGAGTGCTCGGTGACTTAACCCGCCCTTGGGCTTACGCCAATGGCTCTCTGCACATCCTTACTACCATCTAGATTGTGACCAACTGCTCGTGATCCCAGCCTAAGTCGAGCTACTAGGCTTCGTGGTCGGAACGACTTATCCGGCCAGCTAAGTGTTAGGTTGTGTTCAACATGACATGAGGACGTACAGCGTATCGGTCCTTAAACGACACAGATGGAGTCACTATGTCCAAACCTACGTAAGACTCCGCCTGGTCTTAATTCATTATTAACATGGTTCTTTTCCACGATAGCAAATATAGCCAACCGTGACCCACCTCATCCTAAAGCTCGCATGTGATAGGAAATCACCTGACTTCAACCGCACTAAGCATGGCTAAGCATTTAACCCGTTCCTGAACTTAATTAGGATTCAAGTGCGATATCTGGACAAGGATAGATATATAGTGCAACAATTGGTTCCAACCAATTCCTATACTTAATGCATCAGCAACAATAAACGATACACAAAATATTTGTAAAAACATGGGAGACTTAATATGCTCTGGGGCTTGCCTTTTAGGAAAGAGGATGGGCGGTGGCCAGGGCACTCGGGCAACTCCTCCTCGGCGGCTGCTTCGTCGATTGCCTGAACCTCGTGCTCCTCCTCCTGGCCCGCTCCCTCGAACTCTAGAAGCGTCACTTCCTCCGGCACACCTATTGCATGTATGCATAAGATAAATATCATGGATGCACATGAACGAAGTTAAGAATGCTCGGGGAATGCATATGCTTACTGTAGTCCGCATATTCTAACTTAAGCTCTATTCAAATCACTTTAACTTACCAAGTTTATACAACCTAATGTATAATTGCTCATCTTCAGTTAAGGACCTAGTACCTGCACCTAAGCATGTTCTCAAGTTAGGCTAGCACCTAAACAATCAACAAGAACATTGCAACAAAGCATACACATAAACATTCGTATTTCAGCAAAGCAGGGACTATACAGCGGTACAGTAAACTGATCATAACCGGAGATCTACAAATTGAAATGACAAGAAACAAGACAATTTGGAACGCTTATGAAATTGCCTACAATTCATTTTCAGACCTCAAGGCATGATTCCAACCTTTACCAGGTCGAATTTACATAACTATATAATCAGGTCTAAATAAGACAGAGAGCAAGCAAAACTGTGATCCAACTTTGAATGATTGTAACTCCTAAACTACTAGGCCAAATGATACCAAATTTTAACAGGAGCTAGATACATAAGTTATCTACACCTTTTGTATTCACCACTTTCCTAGAAAACTAAATTATCATGGTGAACTTTGCAAAGTTTCCAGAACTGTCCAAAAAGACATAATGCAAGAAAATAATTATTAAATTATGTGGCAAACATATAAATGGACAAAACCAACTTTACTAACTCATCACACATATCAAAAGAGCACCAGAAGGTAAGGTGTTCACCACCAATTCATTTCTTTTAATGCCTTTCTTAATTTATTTAATTATTTAAGAGGAATAATAACATATATGCAAACTACACCATTTAATCTACAAAAATTACAGTAGGTACTACATGCTCCAAGTAGGCTACTGTAAGAATTTCACATCAATTGAACAAGTATAACATCCTACACAAAAATGACAAGGTATAAAGGCTTAAAATAACATAAATAGGAAACCCTAGTGAAAAGTGTCAAGCAACAGATTTCATATTTTTCTTAGCATCCTAAAGGAACCTAGGACAACCTCCAATAAATTTCATGGGCATTGGATTCATAGATTAATTATTAAAATTCACACAAGGATCATCTAATTATAAAAGGAAAATCTAGAACTCAAAAACTATTCATGCACTGACTCTCAAATTTTTACCAGAGCTTATACTTATCAAGAAAAGCTCACCATATAAAATTCATAAGTTTTGGAGCACAGGAACTCTAGATATAAATTAAACAAGTTTGCATTCATTTAAAAACACATTTCAAGTTTCAATTTAATTCTTACAGAAACTCTACTACAAATGCTAATATTATATTTTTTTATAAATACTACACTTCACCAAGATCCTAACAAAATTAGAACCACCACATTTGGATCTACCAAACTCCAGATATAAATTTCACAAAGTTGCATTCAAAACTAAAATAATTGAGCTATCCTATTTCTTAATAGTCACTGACAGGCGGGACCCATCGGTCAGCCGGGCCCGCATGACAGTGAAATGAAAACAGAGCACGGCATGGGATGGCAACCTTTCTGGCGATGAGGAGGGTATCACCGTGACCTACAAGTCCTCCCGAACCTATTGAGCTACTTGTCTGGACCTATCGCCGGAGAAGATGACGGCGGCGGTGGCCATGGCGGTGCGGCGGTGCGGCGGTGCGGCTCGACGGCGAGACACCGGAGCTGACCATGAGGGCTCGATCTACGGCTCAGCCAAGACTCTACCAACTATGGCAAAGCTAGAGCACAAGCTATTACGGCGAATGGTGGACTGAGCCGGTGCAGCCACGGTGACGGAACGCGGTGGCGGAACAACGGCGAGGGCCGTATGGCACAACGGCTTACCGGACGTGGCTAGCAAGCAACTGTGGGTGCGGTGCGACTGTAGGATCACAGAGGAGCTGCTACGGTGGCAATTGAGCGATGAGGCGTGAGCTGGGGCCAGCACTGGTGACGGCAGAGCTGCTGCGCTGCTGCTGCGGTGAGTGGAGGAGGCGAAGGAGAAGCGAGGAAATGAAATGTGAGCGCGGTGGAGTCACAGGCGCGCGCTAGTGGATTGATGTGGCGTGCGGTAGCGCGATGTGGCCTGACCGGTCAGGACACCGATGACGCGCGACACACGCGGCAGCCAAAGTCTGAAAACGGTCGGGTTATTGTAGCTGCGATTCAGTTAGGACATCAGGGCCTGACAGCACAAGTTGATGACGATCGATCTCCTAAACCGTTGATCATTAGTGAAAACAATCTAAATGAAAGTTGTAGCCCTTCATACAGTCTACAATTTCTATTAAAGGATGATGGCCTAATTCTCACTGGTTAAGGAGTAAAATCATCTCCAAGTTGAGTACATGAAACTATTTTTTCAGAGTTTAACACTTAGAAAGATTTTGTCTCTGAAATCAGGGTAACTTTCGTGTTGTGATCCAATTTTGAGCATGTTCTGCACATTTTAAAGCTTGGCACCTTTACAACTTTTGTTCCTTATAAAACTATCTACAACTTTGCCAAAAGGTGCATTGACATGCAAAGCTTCTAAGTAACATTTTTTAAAAGGTCAAACAAAAGAGCTCTAGGGGTCAACACTAGTCAAACTATTACTAGGAAACATAATTAGGCAATATGGTCAACATGAACATTATTCCTAATGACATTCTAAGTGTAGCTAAGTTGTTTAAGAGGATAATTAGCCACACCACACATTGATCACACAAAAACCAAGCATCACATGTATTGAAACAAGGAAGAACAAGTGAAATGTTACTTTTGTTTCAAAGCCATGTTTCATGAGTTTGGTGCATAGTACTAACTAACCATGTTACTAAAGTATGTGACATGTTTCAAGAGTGAGTTGCACATGTTGCACTTGAGTGTTACACACTATTCATTTCATAAAACAAACACACATGGAATAGAACAATATGTTGCAATATTTCAAAAGCATGTTTCAACAATCCAAGCTCATGAATGGATGAATGATGCTCATGTTTATGAAATGCTAGTGCAAATGTGGAAGCCAAACACCTAGGGTGTTACAGCCCTCCCCCCTTATAAAAATCTTCATCTCGAGATTTGATAAGCGTACCATTGTTGATAGAATTCCTTATAACCTTCCCTCAAATAATCTTCTCTTTCGCAAGTTGCATCGCGTTCACTACCCTGATTACTCCACATGACCTTATAAAACTTGACCACCCGACTCCGAGTCACTCGCTCATGAGTGTCAATTACTCAGACCAGGTTTTTCTTCAAAAGTCAAATCAGATTCTAACTTGATATCCCCAGTGGAACTCTCTCTTCAGGGACGCAAAGACATTTCTTCAACTAAGATACGTGAAAGACATTGAAGATAGCACTCATCTCAGGAGGTAATTGGATCTTGTATGCTACCTTACCACTTTGTCCTATAATTTGAAATGGACCGACATATCTCAGCGCAAGCTTTCGCTTCACACCAAATCGTTGGACACTCTTCATGGGTGAGACTTTCAGATAAACGAAGTCTCCAACTTCGAACTCGATAGGTTTTCTACGACGATCAGCATAACTTTTCTACCTAGCTTGAGCTGCGGCCATATGGGTTTGGATAGTATGGACTTGTTCTTCCGCTTCTTTCACCGGCTTCAACCCAATTCAACGGGGTTCTACACTTTTGGCCATACAAAGCTTTAAATGGTGCCATCTTGATACTATCTTGATAACTATTATTGTAAGAGAATTCAGCTAGGGGCAACCACTTTTCCCATGAACCCTTAGATGAGATGACACACGCTCTCAACATATCTTCTAAGATTTGGTTCACTCGCTCAGTTTGCCCAGAGGTTTGCGGATGATAGGCGGAGCTTATTACTAACTTAGTTCCCAATAATCCGTGTAAGTGCTCCCAAAAGTGAGCAGTGAACTGTGGTCCTCTATCAGAGACAATAGTGCGAGGTATCCCATGAAGTCGGACTATCTGATTGAAGTACAACTCAGCATAGTCAGTTGGACATGAAATCTATGCGAATAGGAATGAAGTGTGCTGACTTGGTCAGACGGTCTACAATCACCCAAATAGAGTTAAAATTCCTCTAAGTAGTAGGGAGTCCAACAATAAAATCCATACTTATCTCCTCCCATTTCCAACCTAGAATAGAGAGTGGCTGAAGCAATCCAGCCTTTATGTGCATGGCTTTAACTCGACAACAAGTGTCACACCTAGCCACATAAGCGGCTATCTCTTTCTTCATCTTGGTCCACCAAAAACAAGGCTTCAAATCATGATACATTTTGCTACTACCAGGATGAATAGATAATTTAGAGGAATGTGCTCCGGATACGATTTGATTTCTAAGCTCTCTATCCTTTGGGACCACTAACCTATCCTTGAACCATAACACGTCATTCTCATCTACCCGAAAATGCTTGGTTTCTTGCATCTTTCATCTTGCGCTTGATGTGGAACACACCTAGATCCATCTTCTGTAGCTCAATAATTCGACTCTGTAGAGTACAACTGACAGTGATGTTGTGAAGGACTGTAGGATGTAGGAGTTTTGACAAATGGAGGTCACTTTCAATCAAAGAGTCGCAATGAGATTTCCTGCTTAAGGCATCTGCAACAACGTTTTCCTTACTAGGATGATAGTGCACTTGGAGGTCATAATCCTTGATCAACTCGAGCCATCTTCTCTGACGCATATTCAACTCAGGTTGAGTGAAGATGTACTTAAGACTTTTGTGATCAGTGTAGATGTGGCACACATTGTCAAGCAAGTAATGTCTCCAGACCTCTAAAGCATGAATAACTACAGCGAGTTCTAAGTCATGCGTAGGATAATTCACCTCATGCTTCCAAAGTTGGTGAGAGGTATAAGCAATGACTCATCCTTCCTGCATAAGAACACCTCCTAGACTTGTGCCGGATGCATCACAAAACACATCAAAAGGTTTATCGATGTCCGGTTGCGCCAAAACTGGAGACGAAGTTAGAAGGGTTCGCAGGGTGTGAAAAGCCGCATCACACTCAAAAGTCCAAACAAACCTCGTGTCTTTTTGCAGCAACCGAGTCATAGGCTTGGCTATTTTAGAGAAATCCAGGATGAATGCGACGATAATAACTAGCTAACCCTAGAAAACTCTGAACCTCATGCACCAAGATTGGAACCTTCCAGTCCAACACTTGCACCTTGGTGAGATCCACCATAATTCCATCATCGACCAACACGTGTTCGAGAAAAGGTACCTCACGAAGCCAGAATTCACACTTGCTGAACTTTGCATAAAGCTTGTGTTCACGCAATCTAGTGAGAACCACTCACAAATGTTCAACGTGATCTTCTTCATTCTCAGAATAGACCAAGATATCATCTATAAACACCACCACAAATTTGTCCAACTCGGGCATAAACACCGAATTCATCAAATACATGAAGTGTACGGGAGCATTGGTCAGTCCAAAAGACATAACAAGATACTCATAAAGACCGTATCTTGTAGAGAAGGTAGTTTTTGGAATATCCTTAGGTCGCATTTTGATTTGATGATAACCAGATCTCAAATCAATCTTGGAAAAGACTTTTGCTTTAGACAACTGATCAAATAAGATATCTATGCGTGGCAAGAGGGTACTTATTCTTGATTGTGACTGCATTCAAAGGCCTATAATCTACACACATGCGCAGTGATTGATCCTTCTTCTTCACAAAAAATAGCCAGGACACCCCCACGGAGACTGAACTAGGATGGATAAGGCCTTTCTTTAGAAGTTTATTCAACTGGGTCTTAAGTTTGGCTAGTTCAGTTGGGAGGCATTCTATAAAGTCTTCTAGATATGGGCGTTGTACCAGGTTGCAATTCTATCTTGAACTCCACATCCCAATCTGGGGGCAATCTGGGCAAATCATCAGGAAAAACATCTAGAAAATCATACACTACTAGGATATCTACAATAGCCTTTGCTTGCACCGCATTTGCCACACAAGAGACATTGATGTCCCTAGGTAGTTGCACTAGAAAACCTTCCTGGATTACTAGGATCTCTAAGCATGACTACTCTAGTCGATGTATCAATAAGCACCCCATGACTGCTCATTCAATTCATTCCCAATATCATATCAATACCCAGCCCTCGGTAAAACTACCAGATCCACCTGATAACTTCATCCCTCTACCTCAAGTTGCACACCCCCAACAACTAGCTTTGTGGGGATAGTACCACTGGTAGCCCTAATACAATAACCCTCACCCTCTATAGTGTATGTTTTCTGTTTAAACTTGGATACAAATGCAGGGCTCATAAAAGAATGGGAAGCACCCAAATCAAATAGTACAACTGCAGGGTGTTGATCAACCAGAAATTTACTAGCAGTGACTACCTCTCCTGAAGGAATATCAGCAATATTAGTGTAGTTCACCTACCCCTGGTGGCCACCTTGGTTGTTATTTTTCTTGGGATAAGGACACTTCCTTGCCTAGTGACCTGGCTTGTTGCAGTTCCAGCATGGCATGTTGCTTGGAGGAACATTGGAGCTACCTTGACTGGTAGTGCCCTTTGGGAGAGCAACTGTAAAAGCCTTGTGAAATCCTATCTTGCCTGGATTCTTCTTCAGCGGTGGGCGGAACTTAACAGCTGATGCCGGAGGACGAAATGGAGCCTTAGATGTGATTGGAACTTTGGACTATGAGGCACCCGCCTCATAGATTCTCTTGCGATTCTTTGAAGCCGCATAAATAGCATTGTTGTTTTCTTGAGATAAAGCATCACTAACAAACTCATTAAAGGTAGCACACTTACAATTTCCCATAGTCTTCATCAATTTGGGGCTAAGTCCCCACTTGAAACTAGTGATCTTCTTGGCATCAGTGTCAACAAACTCAGTAGCATACCTTGCAAGGTTATTGAAAGTCTGCAAGTATTCATTCAAGCTCTTGTTCCCCTATGTTAGCTTCATAAATTTAGTGTGCTTGATTGCCATGAGACTAGGAGGAATATAATTTCCCCTAAAAGCAGACTTGAACTGATCCTAAGTGATTTGGGCGTCAGCGGGCATAGTGGACCGATAATGACTCCACCAAATACTAGCTGACCCATGCAGTTGGTGAGATGCATACTCAATCTTCAGCACCTCAGTAAAGCGAAGCAGATAGAATTTCTGCTCGAGAGTGTTCAACCACTCATCAGCTTGGACGGGCTCCTCAGCCTCCTTGAAGATCGGTGGTTTAGTGTCAAGGAAATCTTTGAAGTCGCTATACTGATTTGGTTTAGGTCCTTGGCGTGCACCATGGCCATCACGATTTGCAATCATGCAAAGAGCATTTGCCATAGTGCACTATCCTTCAACCAGTATTGCCATCAATTCCGCTGGTGTGGGTAGTGGTGGTGGTGGGAGATCATCCTCATCACCAGCCACACCAGTGGCACGAGCGCGTGGCATCTGCAACAATACACAACCAGCAATTATTGGTGATGTCAGCACATTGGAGAGGAATAATGTAATTACGCCAAACTAAATTTACTGGAGAGAATGTAAAATTCATGCAATAAAACAGAGACAATAATTCATTCTCCAATCTCCACATCATCAATAGATTACTAGCGCCATTCGTAGTGCATTCCAACATGGCGAGTTTTAAACTTCACCAACTAAGATACGCATCCTGAAGGGAGCGGATTAAGGTACATTACATGCCACATTCGAATTAAAAGGTACATCCAACATCTATCATAGTATTAAGTCCATTACACAATGGCGGCAAAAGCTTAAACTAGTGAGACTTGCTAGCTAACTACTCGTTGAAGTGGTCACTGTCCACATCGGAGACGCCCTGGACTTCTTTAGGGTCATCCTCTTCCTCTTCCTCTTCATTTGCAGGTTCAACTGCATTGACATTCATTTGCACGTCCTCTTCTTCTTCATCGGCCTCAATCACTTGAGGTCCAAGATTTGGGTAAACTAGTGGAGGGTGAGGAATAGGAAACAGGCGGTTGTTCAGGTGATGGTATTCAACCTGAAGCTCCTCTAGCTGCTCTTGGAGCGCATTCTCGCTTTGAAAAGCATTGTGGTTAGCCATGATCCATCCCAGACGCCTTTCTTTTGCTAACTCCAGAGCTGCGTCTCTATGACGGGTCACACGGTCCAACTCCTGTACTGCCTCATCTCTCTCTATGGTGAGGTTCATAAGCTAGTTATGAAGCTCATCTCTCTCGCGTGCTACTTGCCCCCACTGCTGCAGACGATAATTTGCGATGCCCCGTATCTCATCTACCTCCAGCTGAGCTTGCCCACATGCCTCTGCCCTATGTCGATACTTGTGGGCATGCAACCTGAACTTGCGCTGGGCTGCTATTGCCTTGCTAGCTTCTTCTAATACACTAGAGAGGGTATCTAGCCTGACTCGACAAAGCTTCAAGACGGCCATCATAGCGCTCATTTCCACATTATCGCTCTGAACATGTTCACCATGGCCTCGAAGCAAGGCCTGGCCAGCTTCTTGAGTCCACTCAGCATCTATAGGAGCCACTCGGGGAATGGATGAGGCGGGTCCATCCACCAATTCCTCTCCAAAACTCTGTGCTATGTCCATAAGCACATCAAGAGCAGCAACTTGTGCGGCTTCCCATGGGCTTTGTCCATCAGACTCGGTGCTCCACCCACGCCACAATGGTCTCATGGGGTTCGGTGGCACCACCAAGGTCACATTGTACCATGGCACAGCTCCAAATGGTACTATCTGCACCCACATGTAATGGGGCACCTCTGGGTACCCAACTAAGCTTAGCACCCTCTAGAGCAAGGTAGGCGTACCAAACTGGTCCAAAAAGGTGCTACTACGAGGAGGAAACACGGGCGCGACCATCTGAATCAAAAGGGATGCAACTCTCGTGAGAGGATTATTTTTCAAGGTAGGCATGAGTAAGTTATAAGGGAGGGAGTACTGCAATATGAATGACATGAGGGAATATGATGCATGCACGTTCTGTACGTCCTCACAAACCTAAGAAAAGTTAAGTTCTAGCGGAATATACGGTGGCATACACATGTTCTCTCGAATAGCGGTAACTAGTCGATCTACACGGTGCGTTGTTAGCGTACCTACAGAAAATTTCATTGCAACCCAACCCAATAAGAGATAATTAAGCATACAATGAAAGTAGTAAACTAAGATACTCTCCATATATACATCCCCAGATATATATACTTTGATATCCAAAACTACCCGACAGATATACCCACAATTAAGTACCTTCATATGTACATGTATGCAACATGTAAATATTCCAGTAACCACAACTAACTCTCCCCTAGACCGATAGTTGGACAGTCATGCTCTCACAACTCACACTTACCTTGGCGTAGAGGCAATTGATCCATACATTACCATTCAAGCGTATGGCACCCATGCAATAGCACGCCGCATGGATGACGAAATAGAAACAATCACTTTCCCCCAAGTTAGTAATTCTATAAGCCACCTAAAAGTCCTTATGTGGGCTACAAGGGATGTGATCACCAGCATACTATAAAATTTTAGATTTTGAAACACCTATATATAACTATAAGTTGGAAAACCATTTTCGCAACAAAAACTTTTGTTTTAAAATATTCGTATGACATGTTTAGTGTTGAATCTAGCTCTGATGCCAGCTGTCGCAGAACCATCCAATTTATAAGAGAACAAGTACAAAAACGATCGCCTAAATGATCAAATTCTCGCACTTGAGCTCATATAAACCCGGTAGTCAAGTGAAACCACGAAGGATTTCAAACCAACTTGCATACAACCAAGATCACAGTAATTCAACATAACACATCACACGTTACAACATTTCACAAACAGTTTGCAGATAGGTCACAACACATTAGAGTCATAGTTATTACAAACCAAGTCTTGTAAAGTAACAGAAGCAAATAGTTTAACTCACACACACGAGTTCAAATACAAGTACTGTAACACCCTAGGTGTTTGGCTTCTACAAAAGTGCATTTCATTTCATAAACATGTGCATCATCTATCTCATCATGCCATTGTCACTGAAACATACAAATGCAACATTCACAATTCTGTTTGTTTCATATTTGATTTGCTTGTGAATGGTAGTAGTGCAACATGTGAATGCAACATGAGTTTCTCATACCTTGAAACATGGCAACATGGTAGTAATATGACAAGTACAAAATAACAACAAAGTCATGAAACATGTGAAACATGGAATTGCAACATTTGAGTGAAATGGATTGTTTTGTTGCTTCATCACATGTGATCAGTAGAAGTTGGTATAGCACTTGTGTAAAGTGGATGATTATGGTCTAATACACCTTAACTACACTTAGGGTAATTGTTGGGACATTGTTCATGTGGATCAAAATGACAAAAATGCCCTCAAGTGGAGGTTTGACTTTGAATGACCCTTAGAGTGCCACTGTTTGACAGATTCAAAAGACCAACTTAGAAACCTTGCATGGCTGTGCACCCTTTACCAAAGTTGTAGCCAATTTATCAAGGAACAAAAGTTGTTTTATGATCAACTCATGAAAATGTGTGGAACATGTTCAAACAAGGCCCACAAGTCAGATTTCCCTGCTGACTTCATACTTAGAATTTTTCTAAGTCCTTAAGTTGATTTACAGTTTTGTGTACCAATGTTTGGAGGCTTGTATCTCCCTAACCAGGCCGAACCAACTCAAGCTCCAATTGACGAAGTTGTTGTACTCACTTAGGTCTTCAATTTTGTTAACTATACCATGAACCAGATCACCACCGTTTGGGAGTTACGGATCGTCGAATTCACGCTGTCAGTCGTCGTCGTACAACACTGAATCAACATTTCTGAAAGCTAACATAGCTCGCCATGGCCGACTGGCTCAGGAGCTGATCGCCGCGTGGCGTGCATGCTCTACCAACGTCTCCATGTCGCACGTCCGAGCTCCAGATGAAAGCCAGCGCCTGCCCGACCGAGTCATCTGCTCCATTTGCCTCTCTTTCGCCTCCACCGCGCGCAGCGACGAGCCACAGTAGCTCCTCCATTTATGACCGAGCATCGCCACTGCCTTGCGCGCTCGCCACTGCAAAAACGTGTCGGCCATCTTGCCCCTAGCTTCGCCGTGATCTCCTCTACTACCTCCACCTTTCAGTCGGGTCGTTTGAGGCTTGGTAAGCGCGTATTTGCCATTTCTTCCACCGCTACCATGGCGGGACCTCGCCGGAGTTGGCGCTCCACATGGCCAACTGCCACCGCGGCCTTCCCATCCCCTCTCTCCCTTGCGCTAGGTACTTTGAATGATACTGATGCTCGTAGGGTCACCCGCTAGGGCCGCGACGCCGACACCTTACCGTGGCCGTGCGCCGCCATGATCGTCGCCACCCCCTTTAGCCATGGCAATAGCTTCAATAGATGGCACCGTTGGATGCGCATGGGTGAGGCGAACACCGTAGCACCGATGGATTCGCCGGAGCTGTCGCCGTCGACGAGTTGCGCCGCCGTCTCTTCTTCCTCCCCTGTCTGTCTCTCTATCGCGCGGGACCCCATTGTCAGTCACTGAAGCGGAGGCAGGAGTGAGTTCTGGGCCACGCTGAGTCTAGGCCGCGCCAGCGCGTGCTTCGCGGGCTGCCGTGTCCTTCGGGCCGGCCCAGCAGTAGAGTTAGGGTTTCAAATTCATTTTATTTTATTCTTTTCACAGATCTGTGTATATATTCAAAAATATGTATCTCCTAGTTGGTAGATTCAAATGATGTGGTTCCAATTTTGTTGAGTTCATGATAATGTCTAGTTTATATTAAAAACATAATTTATGCCATGTTCTGTTATGAAAAATGGAGTTGCTAATTATCTCTGTTAATCATGAAGGAAATAGGAGTAATTATATCTTTTTCTATATAGCTCCAAATGCCATGAAATTTTTATGGTGTATTGCTCATATCATGAATAGCTTGTAGTTAAATTTTCATACATTTTGGACACTGTATGTAGGAGTTAGAAAATTCTCTTGTTTGCATGGATGGATCTTGTGTGAATTTTCATAATTTTTCTATAGATCCAGTAAAGGTAAAATTTGGTGAGTGCTATTCTTATGCTAGAATGATACTAGGAAAAATGAGAAATATGTTGCTTGACACTTTTCAATAGGGTTTCCTAATTATGCTAGAAATAGACATGCCACCTATTATTTTGGATACAGCAAGTTCTGCTTGCCCAATGGCTTTGAATTTTTTATGGTAGTCTATGTGAAGCATGAGATAGCTACTGTAATTTTTATAGATTTTTCTGAACAGTTTTACTATATATTGCTTTAATCACCTAATTAAATAAATAAATTAGAAAAGGACATTAAATAAATTATTTAGAAGTTGGCACTATACTTTCTGATGTTCCTCTTGTATGTGCAACAAGTTGGTAAACTTGGTTTGGTCCAATTATGCTTTTGCATCATCACTAAATAATTAAATTAGTAAACCTGTCATTTCTGGACAGATTTTAGGTTTACTGGAATTCGATTTGGTTAACGTAAGAATCATGCTTTGATGCTTACAAATGATTTGTAGATAATTTCATAAGCTTTCCAGAATGTCCTCTTGCAAGTTATTTGAATTTATAGAACTCTGGTTATGATTGAATTAAGGAACTACTCGTTGCATGTAAAACCTTAACTTTGATTTAAGTATGCCTTTACTATTTCCTAAGCTTGTGGTAATGTTCCTAGGTGTTAGGCCTTTAACTGAAGATGAGCACATTTATCTTAGGTTATGCAAGTTAGGTAAGTAGATCTTGTTCTTCAAGTTAAGTTAGATACATGTTTTAAAGTGATTTGAATAGAGCTATTCTTAATCGGTAAACGAGTGTCCAGTGATGTTTCGTTAAACACTTACTGTGATCCATTCATCATGAGCATCATGTCATTCCTTATGCATCCATGATATTTATCTTGTGCATCGGCATGCAATAGGTGTACCGGAAGGTGTGACACTACTGGAATTCGAGGAACCGAGCGAGCAGCAGCAGCCAACACCGGAGGTTCAGGAGGTGCAGCCCACGGGAGAAGTGCCAGACAAGGTCGCCGTTGAGTGCCCGGATCACCGTCCGTGCAACTTTGTGAAAGGCAAGCCCCGGAGCATATTAAGCCTCCTAATTTCCGAAATGCAGTTAAAGTATTATTGTCACATATATATATTGTTGCATTAAGTTTAGGTGTTGGATGCAAACACTTGCTGCATTGGTAATCCAATCCTTGTCCAGATATTGATACCCTAAACCCTATGTAGCTTAGGTTCGTGTAGTGCTTAGCCCTGCTTAAATGCGGTAGAAGTTGGGTGATTTCCTGTCACCTGCGAGATATAGGGACATACATATGGCACGGTTGGCTATATTTGCTATCGTGGAAAAGAACCTGTCTTAATTTGAATTGAAGACCAGGCGGAGGCTTGCCGGTTTGTAGTGACTCCATCTGTGTCACTTGAGGACTGAATCTTGGAGCCTTTCCTATTCATGTTGAACGCATGCCTCTCTCTTAGTTGGTCGTGTTTGAAGACCTACCACGAAGCCGAGTAGCTCACCTCAGGCCGGGAGTCGATAAGTATAAAGTATGCCTCGGAAGGGAGCCGTAGGCGTGAGTCCAAGGGCAGGTGATTTAAAAGTCCCGATCGTCCTAGCAGAAGGGTAATCCCTGAGAGCGCTGGCGCTGATCGAACCCATGAATTTGGTTCCTGAGTTGTCCCAAAGGTGACCCATGGCTACCCTTGCAAAGTATGCCAGGGTGAGAGTTAGGAATACCCCCTCAGCTGAGTTGTAATTCGATTCGAGTCGCCGTCTCTCCCGGCTAGTGAGAACTTGACGGGCTTATCTCCAAAGTAGATACACTAAATAACATAATGGTTCGGAAATGACGATATGATGATGACAGCCTTATTATACCTGCTATGGTTAATATTGTTTGCTCCTAATAAGTGAGTGCTCTAGTATAGGTACAAACCTAGTGGACGGGTAAATAATCATCAACTTGATGCGAAGTTTAAATTGGTTACTTTATTCATAAGCTCTTTTATGCAACTATGTCCAGCTAGCCCACCTCATATGCCTTGCATGACCCTTGGTGTCTTTTATTTCTGGTTTGGATGGGTAAGTCTAGCTGAGTACCTTCTCGTACTCAGGGTTTATCTCCCATCTGTTGCAGATGACTAGTTCTACTTTGGTTGCTGCAAGTACTGCCTTCTCCCAGCTGGGGATGAAGACTAGACCATTGGGCGCGGTCTCTCCTAGTTCTCGTACCTGAAGATGCTTTTGTGGGACATGACTAAGGTCTGGCAATGTATTTGAAACTATGAAGTTATGTACTAAACTATGTTGCTTCCGCAAATTTGAACTTGGTCTGTAATATTTTATTTGAACTCTGATGGATGTAATCCGAATGCTACTTGTGAAATGTTGTAACGAATGATGTGTTGTGTTGAATCACTACGGTCTTGGTTTGTCTGTCGAGAGTTGGTTGAAATCCTTCGTGATTTCCGGACTACCGGGATTATGGGAGCTTAAGTACAGGAATTTGATCACTTCGGTGATTGTTTTTGTACTTACATTCTTATGATTTGGTTGGTTCTGTTACAGCTGGCATCAGAGCAAGATTCGACACTAAACATGTCATTTGTGTATTTAAAACAAAAGTATTTGTGAAAATTCTAAAATTAAATAATAAGTGTTGCCAGTGGTCATATCCCTTATGCCCAAATAAGGACTCTTAGGTGGCTTATTAAAGTACTAACTTGGGGGTTCCTACTTGTTTCTGTTTCGTTGTCCATACGGCGTGCTATTGTATGGATGCCATCCGCTTGGGTGGTAATGTATGGATCAAAATACCTCTACGCTCTGGTAAGTGGGAGTTGTGAGAGCATGACCGTCCAACCGTCGGTCTAGGGGAGAGTAGTTGTGGTTGCTCGCATACCTACATGTTCGATCATGTACCTATGAGAGTACTTAAGTGTGGGTATCTCTGTCGGGTAGCTGTGATACTGGAGTATATATGTCGGGGGATGTATGTATGAAAGTATTTAGTTTACTGCTTACTTTACATGCCTTTTTGGGAAATTATTGGGCTGAAATGAAATTTTCTGTAGGTACACTAACAACGTATCGTTGTAGATCGACTAGCTACCGTATACGAGAGAACGTATGTATGCCACCATATATTTCGCTAGCCTTTAAATTTTTCTAGGTTTGTGAGGACATACGGATCATGCATGCATCATGTTCAAGCATACATAGCATTTTTGCATTACTCCCTCCTTTAAAATTGATGGTCCTGACTAATTAAATTTCGTATCCCTTAAATGATTCTCCCCTTACGTTGCAACTTTTTGCTACAGATGGAGTGCACGAAACACATTGCTCGCAAGTCCACTAGAGGCAAGGCGCCTCATCACTGGTTAGCTCCTCGTGAGCCCCGTCCGGAGCCTACTGAGGCGGAAAGGCTGAGGGCAGAGCTAGCCCGGGTGACTACTGAGAGGAGTGCAGCTCAGCACCATTTGGAGCAAGTAACACAGGAACAGGATCAAGAGACCCTGGAGGTTCAGAGGTTGACAGTTGCTCACCACAACTGTGAACGTATGTTGATTCACGTGCTGAACCAACAGAATGAAGCCTGGCACGAGGAGAATGTGTTGAGAGCACGACAGGTAGAACTGGAGCAGTAGTTGGTAGCTGCCGAAGAGTACAATGACCATCTCCATGAGGAGGTTCACCTGTTACACAATCAGCTTCACCCTCTCCTACCCCCTGATGATGAGAATGACAATGAGGATGAGATGGGCTCTGGTGTCATCATGGCTGAAGGTGATGATGACATTGAGGTTAATGGACCTAAGGACGTTCCACCTGAAGAGGAGGAAGATGAGGAGTTAGAGCCTGCTAGTGATGAAGATGGAGGAGAGATCTTCGACACCGACTCCGAGGACGATGCATAGTTTAGCTTACTACTTAGCTAATGCGCTTGAGCTAGTCTTTTGTTGATCCTCATGCATGAACGAGTAGCTTGTAATAAGTTAATTGTTGGGATGTATTATCGAACCTTAAGTTATCTTTGATGTCAGTTGGAACCTCTATGGCTTGGATGTAACCTATCAAACGTGTTATGCTCCAAGTATGTGAGCCTTTGATAATTTCCATCTGTGCGGTCTATCGATCTCATTGCTGGTCAAGTTCATCGCATTAATGTGTCAATTGATGCACTTGATGCGTTGTGTGATTGTGATGGATGATTGTGCCTCTGTTGATAGTATAAATTCATTTTCTCCATTGGAGTCAGTTTGGCATAATTATACAATTCATCTACAAAATTTCCACATCATCAGTGCTCATTGGCTATACATTTTGCAGATGGCTTATAATCTTCGTCGTGGTCGTAGCCTTGGAGATGAGGAACAACCACCTCCTCCACCGCCCACACCAGCTGAGCTAATGCAGACAGTCGTCGAAAGTCAGCGCATGCTAGCTGAGGCTATGCACCAACTGGCTAACCGTGATGACTGACATGTCCGCCAGGGACCCAAGCCGAACCAGTATAGTAGCTTTAAGGACTTCATGGACACAAAGCCTCCTATCTTTAGAGAGGCAGAAGAACCATTACAAGCTAATGAATGGTTGAGTACGATAGAGCAAAGGTTTGGATTGCTTCGTTTGACAGAAGGTATGAAGGCCTCGTATGCAGGACACCAGCTCCAAGGCCCTACAGGCATCTGGTGGACCCATCATAGGACCACCTTCCCTGCAAACATTGAGATAGTTTGGGACCAGTTCCAGACAGCTTTCCGGGGACATTTTATCCCTCCTGGTCTCATGGCCATTAAGCATACCAAGTTTATGAAGTTAACTCAAGGCAACAAGAGTCTTACTAAATACCTCCAGGCATTTAACAACCTGGCGAGGTATGCTCCCGAGTTCATTGATACTGACGCCAAAAGAATAGCTAGTTTCAAGAGGGGACTTTCCCCTAAACTGATGAAGTCTATGGGCAACTGCAAGTGTGTCACCTTCAATGAGTTTATCAGTGACACCCTGACTCAGGAGAATAATGATAAGATATATGCTGCTTCCAAGACCCGTAAAAGAAACTTTGAGGCAGGTGCTTCTCAGTCCAAGGCACCAGTGGTATCCAAAACCCAGTATCGTCCACCCAATGCTAATGTCCGGTACCGCCCACCTCAGAAGAAGAATCAAGCTAAAACTGGTTTCCGTAAGGGGTACACAATTTCCTTGCCAAAGAAAACCTCTAGGCAGGGCAGCTCCAATGTCCCACCAGCTAATAGGCCGTGCTGGAACTGTAACCAGCCTAGTCACTGGGCTAATAAGTGTCCCTATCCTTCCAAGCAGAATGCTTAGGGAAACGTCCATCAGGGGCGTGTTCACTACACTACTGTGGAGGAAATTCCTACTGGTGAAGTGGTCACCGCTGGTAAATTCCTTGTTAATGATCACCTTGCAGTTGTGCTCTTTGATTCGGGTGCTTCGCATTCCTTTGTGAGTTCTACTTTTGCATCTAAGCATAAGATGAATGTGATTACAATTGTCAAGGGTGGTTATTGTATTAGTGCTGCTAGAAATAATATCATGACTAACCAAGTAGTTAAAGATGTAAAGATTGAGATTGGGGATCGAGAGTTCCTTATGGATCTTGTAGTTCTACTGGGGGTAGGAATCGATGTAATCCTAGGAATGAAGTGGATGAGCGGGAATGGAGTGTTGATCGATACATCAACCCGTGTGGTAATGTTGAGGGATCCCATGGATAAGAAGGGTTTTCTAGTGCAGTTACCTCATGATATCGCTATCCACAATATAGCCAATGCTACCCTAGCCAAAGCCATTGAAGATATACCGGTTGTCTGTGAGTTTCCAGATGTCTTCCCTGATGACTTGCCTAGATTACCTCCAGACCGAGAAGTAGAATTCAAGATAGAACTCATTCCGGGTATGGCTCCTATTTCTCGAAGGCCCTATAGAATGCCGCCCAATGAGTTGGCTGAGCAGAAGAGTCAGTTGAATGAGCTGTTAAAGAAAGGTTTGATTCAGCCTAGTTCTTCTCCTTGGGGTTGTCCGGCTATCTTTGTGAAGAAGAAGGACGAGTCTCTACGCATGTGCGTGGATTATCGCCCCCTTAATGCTGTTACCATCAAGAACAAATACCCTCTTCCTCGCATTGATATTCTGTTTGATCAGCTCTCCAAAGCTAAGGTATTCTCCAAGATCAATTTGAGGTCTGGCTACCATCAGATCAAAATCCGTCCTGAAGATATACCTAAGACAGCTTTCTCTACTCGTTATGGCTTGTTCGAATACCTTGTCATGTCCTTTGGGTTGACAAATGCTTCGGCACACTTTATATACCTAATGAATTCGGTATTCATGCCAAAATTGGACAAGTTCGTCGTCGTGTTCATTGATGATATCCTTGTATATTCTCATAATGTAGAAGAGCATGCTGAACATCTAAGAATTGTGTTAACTCAATTACGTGACAACCAGCTTTATGCTAAGTTCAGCAAGTGTGAATTCTGGTTGAACAAGATACCTTTTCTAGGTCAAGTGTTATCTGGAGATGGAATTTCGGTTGACCCTACTAAGGTGCAAGAAGTCCTAGAGTGGAAGGCACCTACTATGGTCATAGAAGTCCAAAGTTTCCTGGGTTTGGCTGGCTACTATCGTCGCTTTATCCTAGATTTCTCAAAAATCACCAAGCCCATGACTCGACTACTTCAAAAGGATGAGAAGTTTGTGTAGACTCTGAAGTGTGAAGAGGCTTTCCACACTTTGCGGACCTTACTAACCTCTGCTCCTGTATTGGCACAACCTGACATCGAGAAGCCTTTTGATGTCTATTGTGATGCATGTGGCACCAGTTTGGGGTGTGTTCTTATGAAGGAGGGCCGAGTCATTGCTTATGCCTCGCGCCAGCTTTGAAAGCTTGAAATCAATTATCCTACCCATGACTTAGAGCTAGCCGCGGTTGTTCATGCCCTGAAGATTTGGAGACATTACTTGCTAGGTAATGTGTATAACATCTATACTGACCATAAAAGTCTCAAGTACATCTTTACTCAACCTGAGTTGAACATGCGTCAACGACGATGGTTAGAATTAATCAAAGACTACAACCTTCAAGTGCACTACCATCCTGGTAAGGCAAATGTGGTTGCTGATGCCTTAAGTAGAAAGGCCCATTGCAATTCCTTAGTTAGTGAAGACTTTCATCTGGCACACCTCCTTCATCCTGTAGTACTCCACAATATCACTGTGGATTGCTCTCTTAGAAGTTGAATTATCGAACTCCAGAAGACTGATGTGAGTGTGTTTCATATCAAGCGGAAGATGAAAGATCAGGAGACCAAGCACTTTAGGGTTGATGACAAAGGAATTCTCTGGTTTAATGATAGGCTTGTAGTACCCAAAGACAAAGAACTTAGAAATCAAATTATGGCTGAAGCCCATTCTTCTAGATTGTCCATCCATCCTAGTAGCAATAAAATGTATCAAGATCTCAAGCTGTATTATTGGTGGACCAAGATGAAGAAAGAAATCACAACCTATGTGGCAAGGTGCGATAACTATTGTAGAGTCAAGGCTATTCACATGAGGCCCGGGTTATTGCAGCCACTCTCTATTCCTGGCTAGAAGTGGGAAGAAATTGTTATGGATTTCATTGTTGGATTACCCACTACCAACAAGGGTTGTGATTCCATCTGGGTTATCGTAGATCGTCTAACTAAATCCGCTCACTTTATTCCGGTCAAGTCTACCTATCACCCTCACAATTATGCTGAGATTTATTTTCAACAAGTGGTATGTCTCCATGGTGTACCCAAATCCATTGTTTCAGATAGAGGACCGCAATTCACGGCTCGCTTTTGGGAGTGCTTACATCAGAACCTTGGCACTCATCTAATCCGCAGTTCTGCCTATCATCCGCAAACATCAGGACAGACTGAGCGTGTTAATCAAATTCTTGAAGACATGCTTAGAGCTTGTCTTATCTCTTACAAAGGCTCTTGGGAGGAATGGTTGCCTCTCACTGAATTCTCTTATAACAACAGTTATTAAGAGAGTATCAAAATGGCTCCTTTTGAAGCTCTTTATGGCCGCAAGTGTAGAACTCCTTTGAACTGGGTGGAACCCGGAGAAAGAAGATTCTATGGTATTGATTTTGTAAAAGAAGTCAAAGAGCAAGTCCGAACTATACAGAAGAATATGACTGCCGCTCAGGCTAGACAAAAGAGCTATGCTGACAACAGAAGAAAACCTATTGAGTTTGAAGTAGGTGACCATGTTTATCTGAAGGTATCCCCTATGAAAGGAGTAAAACGTTTTGGAATCAAAAGGAAGCTTGAGCCTCGATACATTGGACCTTACCGCATTATCAAGAAAAGTGGAAGAGTAGCCTATAAACTCGATCTACCACGTGAGATGGGAGCTATATTCCCAGTATTCCATGTGTCTCAGCTGAAGAAGTGTCTTTGTATTCCCGAGGAAAGAATAGCAACGAGGAGAATCAACTTGAAATTTGATCTTTCTTATGAGGAGAAGCCCGTGCAGGTTCTGGATACTCAAGAAAGAGTGACTCGTAGGCGAGTAGTTAAGTTATACAAGGTAGTTTGGAGTAATCATAGTGATCGAGATGCAACATGGGAGCAGGAAGATTATTTAAAGGAAAATTATCTGGCTTTCTATACTAAATGGTACGCTTTCCAAATCTTGGGACGAGATTTTTCTAAGGGGGGAGGGCTGTAACACCCTAGGTGTTTGGCTTCTACAAAAGTGCATTTCATTTCATAAACATGTGCATCATCTATCTCATCATGCAATTGTCACTGAAACATACATATGCAACATTCTCAATTCTGTTTGTTTCATATTTGATTTGCTTGTGAATGGTAGTAGTGCAACATGTGAATGCAACATGAGTTTCTCATACCTTGAAACATGGCAACATGGTAGTAATATGACAAGTACAAAATAACAACAAAGTCATGAAACATGTGAAACATGGAATTGCAACATTTGAGTGAAATGGATTGTTTTGTTGCTTCATCACATGTGATCAGTAGAAGTTGGTATAGCACTTGTGTAAAGTGGTTGATTATGGTCTAATACACCTTAACTACACTTAGGGTAATTGTTGGGACATTGTTCATGTGGATCAAAATGACAAAAATGCCCTCAAGTGGAGGTTTGACTTTGAATGACCCTTAGAGTGCCACTGTTTGACTGATTCAAAAGACCAACTTAGAGACCTTGTATGGCTGTGCACCCTTTACCAAAGCTGTAGCCAATTTATCAAGGAACAAAAGTTGTTTTATGATCAACTCATGAAAATGTGTGGAACATGTTCAAACAAGGCCCACAAGTCAGATTTCCCTGCTGACTTCATACTTAGAATTTTTCTAAGTCCTTAAGTTGATTTACAGTTTCATGTACCAATGTTTGGAGGCTTGTATCTCCCTAACCAGGCCAAACCAACTCGAGCTCCAATTGACGAAGTTGTTGTACTCACTTAGGTCTTAAATTTTGTTAACTATACCATGAACCAGATCGCCACCATTTGGGAGTTACGGATCGTTGAATTCGCGCTGTCAGTCGTCGTCGTAGAACACTAAATCAACGTTTCTAAAAACTGACAGAGCTCGCCGTGGCTGACCGGCTCAGGAGCTGATCACCGCGTGGTGCGCATGCTCTACCAACGTCTCCACGTCGTGCGTCCAAGCTCCAGATGAAAGCCAGCGCCTGCCCGACCGAGTCGTCTGCTCCATTTGCCTCTCTTTCGCCTCCACCACGCGCAGTGACGAGCCGGCAGCTCCTCCATTTCTGACCGAGCATCGCCACTGCCTTGCGCGCTTGCCACTACAAAAATGTGTCGGCCATCTTGCCCCTAGCTTCACCATGATCTCCTCTACCACCTCCACCTTTTAGTCGGGTCGTTTGAGGCTTGGTAAGCGCGTATTCACCATTTCTTCCACCGCCGCCATGGCGGGACCTCGCCAGAGTTGGCGCTCCACGCGGCCAACTGCCACTGCGGCCTTCCCATCCCCTCTCTCCCTTGCGCTAGGTACTGTGAATGCTACTGATGCTCGTAGGGTCACCCGCTAGGGCCGCGATGCTGTCACCTCGTCGAAGCCGGCCAAGCCGTGGCCGTGCGCCACCATGATCGTCGCCTCCCCCTTTAGCCATGGCAATAGCTTCAATAGATGGCACCGTTGGATGTGCATGGGTGAGGTGAACACCGTAGCACCGATGGATTCGCCGAAGCTGTCGCCGTCGACGAGTTGCGCCACCGTCTCTTCTTCCTCCCCTGTCTGTCTCTCTGTCGCGCGGGACCCCATTGTCAGTCGCTGAAGCGGAGGCGGGAGCGAGTTCTGGGCCACGCCGAGTCTGGCCGCACCAGCGCGTGCTTCGTGGGCCGCCGTGTCCTTCGGGCCGGCCCAGCAGTAGAGTTAGGGTTTCAAATTCGTTTTGTTTTATTCTTTTCACAGATCTGTGTATATATTCAAAAATATGTATCTCCTAGTTGGTAGATTGAAATGATGTGGTTCCAATTTTGTTGAGTTCAAGATAATGTCTAGTTTATATTAAAAACATAATTTATGCCATGTTTTGTTATGAAAAATGGAGTTGCTAATTATCTCTGTTAATCATGAAGGAAATAGGAGTAATTATATCTTTTTCTATATAGCTCCAAATGGCATGAAATTTTTATGGTGTACTGCTCATATCATGAATAGCTTGTAGTTAAATTTTCATACATTTTGGACATTGTATGTAGGAGTTAGAAAATTCTCTTGTTTGCATGGATGGATCTTGTGTGAATTTTCATAATTTTTCTATAGATCCAGTAAAGGTAAAATTTGGTGAGTGCTATTCTTATGCTATAATGATACTAGGAAAAATGAGAAATATGTTGCTTGACACTTTTCAATAGGGTTTCCTAATTATGCTAGAAATAGACATGCCACCTGTTATTTTGGATACAGCAAGTTCTGCTTGCCCAATGGCTTTGAAATTTTTATGGTAGTCTATGTCGAGCATGAGATAGCTACTGTAATTTTTATAGATTTTTCTAAATAGTTTTACTATATATTGCTTTAATCACCAAATTAACTAAATAAATTAGAAAAAGGACATTAAATAAATTATTTAGAAGTTGGCACTATACTTTCTGATGTTCCTCTGGTATGTGCAACAAGTTGGTAAACTTGGTTTGGTCCAATTATGCTTTTGCATCATCACTAAATAATTAAATTAGTAAACCTGTCATTTCTAGATAGATTTTAGGTTTACTGGTATTCGATTTGGTTAACGTAAGAATCATGCTTTGATGCTTACAAATGATTTGTAGAGAATTTCATAAGCTTTCCAGAATGTTCTCTTGCAAGTTATTTGAATTTATAGAACTCTGGTTATGATTGAATTAAGGAACTACTCGTTGCATGTAAAACCTTAACTTTGATTTAAGTATGCCTTTACTATTTCCTAAGCTTGTGGTAATGTACCTAGGTGTTAGGCCTTTAACTGAAGATGAGCACCTTTATCTTAGGTTATGCAAGTTAGGTAAGTAGATCTCGTTCTTCAAGTTAAGTTAGATACATGTTTTAAAGTGATTTGAATAGAGCTATTCTTAATCGGTAAACAAGTGTCCAGTGATGTTTTGTTAAACACTTACTGTGATCCATTCATCATGAGCATCATGTCATTCCTTATGCATCCATGATATTTATCTTGTGCATCGGCATGCAATAGGTGTACCAGAAGGTGTGACACTACTGGAATTCAAGGAACCTAGCGAGCAGCAGCAGCCAACACCGAAGGTTCAGGAGGTGCAGCCCATGGGAGAAATGCCAGACGAGGTCGCCGTTGAGTGCCCGGATCACCGTCTGTGCAACTTTGTGAAAGGCAAGCCCCGGAGCATATTAAGCCTCCTAATTTCTGAAATGCAGTTAAAGTATTATTGTCACATATATATTGTTGCATTAAGTTTAGGTGTTGGATGCAAACACTTGCTGCATTGGTTATCCAATCCTTGTCCAGATATTGATACCCTGAACCCTATGTAGCTCAGGTTCATGTAGTGCTTAGCCCTGCTTAAACGCGGTAGAAGTCGGGTGATTTCCTGTCACCTGCGAGATATAGAGACATACATATGGCACAGTTGGCTATATTTGCTATCATGGAAAAGAACCTGTCTTAATTTGAATTGAAGACCGGGCGGAGGCTTGTCGGTTTGTAGTGACTCTATCTGTGTCGCTTAAGGACTGAATCTTGGAGCCTTTCCTGTTTATGTTGAACGCATGCCTCTCTCTTAGTTGGCCGTGTCTGAAGACCGACCACGAAGCCGAGTAGCTCACCTCAGGCCAGGAGTCGATAAGTATAAAGTACGCCTCGGAAGGGAGCCGTAGGCGTGAGTCCAAGGGCAGGTGATTTAAAAGTCCCGATCGTCCTAGCAGAAGGGTAATCCCTGAGAGCGCTGGCGCTGATCGAACCCGCGAATTTGGTTCCTGAGTTGTCCCAAAGGTGACCCATGGCTACCCTTGCAAAGTATGCCAGGGTGAGAGTTAGGAATACCCCCTCAGCTGAGTTGTAATTCGATTCGAGTCGCCGTCTCTCCCGGTTAGTGAGAACTTGACGGGCTTATCTCCAAAGTAGATACACTAAATAACATAATGGTTCGAAAATGATGATATGATGATGATAGCCTTATTATACCTACTATGGTTAATATTGTTTGCTCCTAATAAGTGAGTGCTCTAGTACAGGTGCAAACCTAGTGGACAGGCAAATAATGATCAACTTGATGCGAAGTTTAAATTGGTTACTTTATTAATAAGCTCTTTTATGCAACTGTGTCCAGCTAGCCCACCTCATAAGCCTTGCATGACCCTTGGTGTCTTTTATTTCTGGTTTGGACGGGTAAGTCTAGCTGAGTACCTTCTCGTACTCAGGGTTTATCTCCCACCTGTTGCAGATGACCAGTTCTACTTTGGTTGCTGCAAGTACTACCTTCTCCCAGCTGGGGATGAAGACTAGACCGTTGGGCGTGGTCTCTCCTAGTTCTCGTACCTGAAGATGCTTTTGTGGGACATGACTAAGGTCTGGCAATATATTTGAAACGATGAAGTTATGTACTAAACTATGTTGCTTCCGCAAATTTGAACTTGGTCTGTAATATTTTATTTGAACTCTGATGGATGTAATCCAAATGCTACTTGTGAAATGTTGTAACAAATGATATGTTGTGTTGAATCACTATGGTCTTGGTTTGTATGTCGAGAGTTGGTTGAAATCCTTTATGATTTCCAGACTACCGGGATTATGGGAGCTTAAGTACAGGAATTTGATCACTTCGGTGATTGTTTTTATACTTACGTTCTTATGATTTGGTCGGTTCTGTTACAAGTACCGGCTTGCCGATCACATCCCACAAAAGCATTCGGATAAGATAAACAGAGATCATGCACGTGATCTAGTCTTCGTCACCCGCTGGGTGGAGACAGTACTTATAGAAGCCCTGATAAAGAAGGTCATCTGCAACAAGAGAGAATAAACCCTGAGTACGAGGATGTACTTAGCTAGACTTACCCGTTGGAAACCAAAATAATTGACACCAAGGATCATGCATAGCTTAATTTAGTGGATCTGGCTAACACATTCTTTTTGCGGAAAAGCATAAGTAATAATGATCAACTCTTAACCTGAGCTAGCAGTGACTTTTAGCCATTAACCTGTCATCTATAATATCACTTGTACTAAGTAATCACTTGATTAAGATGCAAGCATTATTAACCATAGCAGGTATCAACTGTGGCAACATTATCATCATTCTCCATTTAACCATATCGTTAAATTAAGTGAATCCACGTTGTCGCTACTCAGTCAAGTTCTCACTATCCAGGAGAGACGGCGATTCGAATCGATTCCTATCTAGCTGGAGGGGTATTCCTAAACACAAACCCTGCTTCCCCCATCAGGGTCACAACAAGTTATTGTTGGTACAATTCAGGAGTCACGGGTATGATCAGTGCCGCAAAATCAGAGAACCACTCTGCCATGAGTGCTCGGTGACTTAACCCACCCTTGGGCTTATGCCAATGGCTCTCCGCACATCCTTACTGCCATCTAGATTGCGATCAACTGCTCATGATCTAGGCCTGAGTTGAGCTACTAGGCTTCACGGTCGGAACGACTTATCCGGCCAACTAAGTGTTAGGTTGCGTTCAACATGACATGAGGACGTACAGTGTATCGGTCCTTAAACGACACAGACGGAGTCACTATGTCCAAACCTACACAAGACTCCGCCCGGTCTTAATTCATTATTAACATGGTTCTTTTCCACGATAGCAAATATAGCCAACCGTGACCCACCTCATCCTAAAGCTCGCAGATGATAGGAAATCACCTGACTTCTACCGCACTAAGCATGGCTAAGCATTTAACCCGTTCCTGAACTTAATTAGGATTCAAGTGCAATATCTAGGCAAGGATAGATATATAATGCAACAATTGGTTCCAACCAATTCCTATACTTAATGCATCAGCAACAATAAACGATACTCAAGATATTTGTAAAAACGTGGGAGACTTAATATGCCTTGGGGCTTGCCTTTCAGGAAAGAGGATGGGCGGTGGTCAGGGCACTCGGGCAACTCCTCGGCGGCTGCTTCGTCGATTGCCTGAACCTCAGGCTCCTCCTCCTCCTGGCTTGCTCCCTCAAACTCCAGAAGCATCACTCCCTCCGGCACACCTATTGCATGTATGCGCAGATAAATATCATGGATGCACATGAATGAAGTTAGGGATGCTCGGGGAATGCACATGCTTATTGCAGTCCGCATATTCTAACTTAAGCTCTATTCAAATCACTTGAACTTACCAAATTTATACAACCTAATATACAATTGCTCATCTTCAGTTAAGGACCTAGTACCTGCACCTAAGCATGTTCTCAAGTTAGGCTAGCACCTAAACAATCAATAAGAACATTGCAACAAATTATACACACAAACATTCGTATTTCAGCAAAACAGGGACTATACAGCAGTATAGTAAACTGATCATAACCGGAGATCTACAAATCAAAATGACAAGCAACAAGACAATTTGGAAATCTTATGAAATTGCCTACAATTCATTTTCAGACCTCAAGGCATGATTCCAACCTTTACCAGGTTGAATTTACATAACCATATAATCAGGTCCAAATAAGACAGAGAGCAAGCAAAACTGTGATCCAACTTTGAATGACTGTAACTCCTAAACTACTGGGCCAAATGCCACCAAATTTTAACAGGAGCTAGATACATAAGTTATCTACAACTTTTGTATTCATCACTTCTCAGAAAACCAAATTATCACGGTGAACTTTGTAAAGTTCCCAGAACTGTCTAGAAAGACATAATGCAAGAAAATAATTATTAACTTATGTGGCAAACATATAAATGGACAAAACCAACTTGACTAACTCATCACACATATCAAAAGAGCACCAGAAGGTAAGGTGTTCACCACCAATTCATTTCTTTTAATGTCTTTCTTAATTTATTTAATTATTTTAGAGGAATAATAACATATATGAAAACTGTACCATTTAACCTACAAAAATTACAATAGGTACTACATGCTCCAAGTAGACTACTGTAAAAATTTCACATAATTTGAACAAGTATAACATCCTACACAAAAATGACAAGGTATAAAGTCTTAAAATAACATAAGTAGGAAACCCTAGTGAAAAGTGTCAAGCAATAGATTTTATATTTTTCTTAGCATCCTAATGGAACCAGGACAACCTCCAATAAATTTCATGGGCATTGGATTCATAGATTAATTATTAAAATTCACACAAGGATCATCTAATTATAAAAGGAAAATCTATAACTCAAAAACTATTCATGCACTGACTCTCAAATTTTTACTAGAGCTTATACTCATCAAGAAAAGCTCACCATATAAATTTCATAATTTTTGGAGCACAGGAACTCTAGATATAAATTAAATAAGTTTGCATTCATTTAAAAACATATTTCAAGTTTCAATTTAATTCTTACAGAAACTCTACTACAAGTGCTAATATTATATTTTTCCTAAATACTACACTTCACCAAGATCCTAACAAAATTGGAACCACCACATTTGGATCTACCAAACTCCAGATATAAATTTCACAATGTTGCATTCAAAACTAAAATAATTGAGCTATCATATTTCTTAACAGTCACTGACAGGCGGGACCCATCGGTCAGCCGGGCCTGCATGCCAGTGAAATGAAAACAGAGCACGGTGCGGGACGGCGCGGAATCAGCCGGAGTTCGCCGATGGTGACCTTTTCGACGACAAGGAGGGTATCACCGTGACCTACAAGTCCTCCCGAACCTATTGAGCTACTTGTCTGGACCTATCGTCGGAGAAGATGACGGCGGCAGTGGCCATGGCGGTGCGGCTCGATGGCGAGACGCCGAAGCTGACCACGAGGGATCGATCTACGGCTTGGCCAAGACTCTACCAACTATGGCAAAGCTAGACCACAATCTATTATGGCAAATGGCGAACTGAGCCGGTACCGCCATGGTGACGGAACGCGGTGGCGGAACAACGGCAAGGGCCGCGCGGCACGACGGCTTACCGAACGTGGCTACCAAGCAACTGTGGGTGCAATGTGATGGTAGGATCATAGAGTAGCTGCTGCAGTGGCAATTGAGTGATGAGGCGCGAGCTGGGGCCAGCAATGGCAACGGCAGAGCTGCTGTGCTACTGCTGCAGTGAGTGGAGGAGGCGAAGGAGAAGTTGGGAAATGAAATGTGAGCGCAGTGGAGTCATAGGTGCGCGGTGGGGCTTGATGTGGTGTGCGGTAGCCCGACGTGGCCTGACCGGTCAGGACACCGGTGACGCGTGGCACCATGGGGCGGCCGAAGTCTGAAATGGCCGGGTTACTGTAGCTACGATTCAGTTAGGACATCAGGGCCTGACAGCACAAGTTGATGACGATCGATCTCCTAAACCGTTGATCATTAGTGAAAATAATCTAAATGAAAGTTGTAGTCCTTCATACAGTCTATAATTTCTATTAAAGGATCATGGCCTAATTCTCACTGGTTAAGGAGTAAAATCATCTCCAAGTCGAGTACATGAAACTATTTTTCAGAGTTTAACTCTTAGAAAGATTTTGTCTCTGAAATCAGGGTAACTTTCGTGTTGTGATCCAATTTTCAGCATGTTCTCCACATTTTCAAAGCTTGTCACCTTTACAACTTTTGTTCCTTATAAAATTATCTACAACTTTACCAAAAGGTGCATTGACATGAAAAGCTTCTAAGTAACATTTTTTAAAAGGTCAAACAAAAGAGCTCTAGAGGTCAACACTAGTAAAACTATTACTAGGAAACATAATTAGGCAATATGGTCAACATGAACATTGTTCCTAATGACATTCTAAGTGTAGCTAAGTTGTTTAAGAGGATAATTAGCCACACCACACATTGATCACACAAAAATCAAGCATCACATGTATTGAAACAAGGAAGAACAAGTGAAATGTTACTTTTGTTTCAAAGCCATGTTTCATATGTTTCATGAGTTTGTTGCATAGTACTAACTAACCATGTTACTAAAGTATGTGACATATTTCAAGAGTGAGTTGCACATGTTGCACTTGAGTGTTGCACACTATTCATTTCATAAAACAAACACACATGGAATAGAACAATATGTTGTAATGTTTCAAAAGCATGTTTCAATAATCCAAGCTCATGAATGGATGAATGATGCTCATGTTTATGAAATGCCAGTGCAAATGTGGAAGCCAAACACCTAGGGTGTTACAATCACCATTGGCACCTCCTTCCAGTGCGCCTACGAGTGTGAGGTGGAGTGCTACGAACATGCCACAACAATCATCGCCTCCAAGGAGATTGCGGCCATCAGGAAGGAGGTCGCTGAAGAAGCGCCCGACCCCAAGCAGTTGGCCAGATCTTTCAAGCCTATGGAGGGCACCAAGGAGGTCCTCATAGACCCCAGTGGCTCCAAAGGCAAAGCGGTGCACATTGGCACCACGCTTTCCTCCAAATAGGAAAGCGCGCACATCGACTTCCTCTGCGCCAATAGAGATATCTTTGCGTGTAAACCCTCAGACATGCCAGGCATTTCAAGAGAAGTCACCGAGCATGCCTTGAAGATCAGGCTAGGATCCAAGCCGATGAAGCAGCACCTGCGTTGCTTCAACGAGGGGAAGCGTAGGGCCATTGGTGAGGGAATTACGAAGCTTTTGGCGGCCGGGTTCATCAAGGAAGTATTCCACCCTGAGTGGTTAGCCAATCTCGTTCTTGTACGAAAGAAGAGTGGGAAATGGAGAATATGTGTTGACTACACGGGTCTCAACAAAGTGTGTCCAAAGCATCCATTTCCTTTGCCACGCATAGACCAAGTAGTCGACTCAACCTCAGGGTGCAAAACCCTTTGCTTCCTTGATGTGTACTCCAGGTACCATCAAATCATGATGAAAGAGTCTGATCAGCTCGCGACATCTTTCATCACCCTATTCGGATTGTTCTACTATGTTACAATGTCGTTTGGTCTAAAGAACACTGGGGCTACATACCAGCATTGTATGCTCAAATGTTTCAGGGGCCTCATCGGGCGAACCATTGTGGCCCACGTGGACGACAACATGGTCAAGTCCAAATAGGATGACTAGGTCATAGCCGACTTTGAGCAGACCTATGCAAAACTCCAAGCAAACAATATTAAGCTCAACCCCAAGAAGTGTGTTTTTGTGGTCCCGAGGGGTATGCTGCTGGGCTTCATCGTCTCCGAGCATGGCATCAAGGCCAACCTAGAGAAGATCTCGACCATCACAAGGATGGGCCCAATTCAGAATGTAAAGGGAGCACAACGAGTTGCAGGGTACCTTGTCGCGCTCAGCCGCTTCATCTATTGGCTTTTGAAGCAGGCCGATTATTTCGAATGGATGCCCAAGGCCTAGGAGGTACTTGATGTGGTCAAGCAGCTTCTGATGAAGGCCCTAATCCTAGTCCCTCTAACCAATGGAGAACCGCTTCTGCTCTACATTACAACCACCACGCAAGTAGTCAGCGTTGCCCTAGTGGTGGAGTGAGAAGAAGAGGGGCATGCCCTCAAAGTGTAGCATCCCATGTACTTCATTAGCGAGGTCTTGTCCGATTCCAAGACCCGCTACCCCCAAATCTAGGAGCTCCTGTACACCAACCTTATCACCAAGAGGAAGCTGCGTCACTACTTCAAGTCGCATACGGTGATGGTCATGATGTCCTTCCTCCTCGACAAGGTTGTCCAAAACCAGGATGCCAACCAGGATTCCATAGGAAGAATCGCAAAGTGGGCACTTGAGCTGATGGGTCAAGGCATTTCATATGCCCCCCGGATGGCTATCAAGTCCCAAGTGCTAGCTGATTTCGTTGCAGAGTGGACCGAGGTCCAAATGCCGCTAGAACAGGGCTGGTCTTTGTTTTGCCCCTTGGGGTACGCATGAGGTACATGGTTCGCATCCATTTCCTCTCCCCCAACAATGTGGTCGAGTATGAGGTGCTCATCAATGGCCTACGCATCGCCATCGAGTTGGGTATCCGAAGCCTCGACATCCGGGGAGACTCCCAACTGGTCATTGTGGGGGTATTAACCCCTATACCCTTACGGCTAGTCTTGGGCCAGCCCGGATCAGGGGGTCCAGCCCACTGGAAGACAACGCGTGGCCCGGCCAACCTATTCGGAATCCCACGCAAGGAATCAAGGTAGATTTGGAGATCAAGCAAGATCTTGGTCAGTTAGAATAGGAATCCTTATCTGGCCACCTATGGCAATTGTAACTGGCTAGGATTAGTTTCTAGATCTGTAACCCTGCCCCCAGACTATATAAGGCGGGCAGGGGACCCCTCTAAAAACATCTCTCATTGACATACAGCAATACAATCAGACGTAGGACGTAGGTATTACGCCTTTACGGCAGCCGAACCTAGATAAAACCTTGTGTATGTCTTGCGCTACCATCTTGTTTGTTGCTTGCGCATCTGTCTACCGATAATCTACTACCTTGGGCATACCCCTAGGTAGACTGTCGACCATATTTCGTCGATAGTGGCACGCCAGGTAGGGGTCCCCTTTAGGGGTGTGCGTGCTGATCCTCCGGTGAACCAGATGGGATTTTCTTCACCAACTTCATCCGTGGCAACCCGACGACTAGCGGCGGCATCCCTCGATAGACGGATCTGATTTCGCATCTACTGCACTCCAACGATAAAGTGGCGGCTAGCAATAAAGCAACATGGAGCTATGTTTCCATCAAAGATGCTAATCGGCCGTACGAGCAAACTGGAGCAATCGAAGAAATATTCGAGCACGTATGCATCTAGATCTACGGAGCGGTGGGATGTAGGCTGCTCGATGTTGTCACATGCAGTGTCATCTCGAAAGTACGGATCTCATCGGGAGTGATCTGTAATCCTACAAGCTGCTATACATCGGCGGCATAGCTCCAGGTCTCGTGGCCACCTTGTACGGATCAGCTAGATCAATGGGACCAAGGAGGAACAAGCGAGAAAAAAGAAGCCAACTCTAGATGAGATCAACATGCATGGACATGCATCACAACACACGGTTGCATGCAGGAGCGGCTAGCAACCAGGCACGATCGATCATGGATCTACACCGACGACACTTATCGTTGACCAATCAAGGAGGCCCGATGTGGGTTCAATCTACAGAGTCATGCTCTGGCCACGCGATGGGCCCAGGCATCACAGCCATGCACCAGATCGGAGTCAACCATCGACAGCATGCAAGATCTAAAAAGCTCTAGTTAATTCCGGCTTTGCATGCAGCAAGGACGCGTGATCTACCCAAGCCATGCAAAGCTAACAAGATACATAGCATGTATATACGTATATACATCTACACGGAAGGAAGCAAAGCAACTACATGTGAGGTTTACTTGCACGTATCCATTGTCATGGACCCAAATACGATGACTCCAACAGCAAGCGGTCTCAGCTAGAGGCGAGCCACGCCGAGCCATCTTGTGAGCCACGTCAAGCCAAGCGAGCCGCGTCGAGCCATGTCGACCACGGACCACGTCGACCACGTCCCGAGCGGCTCCCCCGAGACCACCTCGACCACCAGACCACGTCGACCACGTCCCAAGTGGCTTCGCCAAGTTTCGACCACCAGACCACGTCGACCATGTCCCGAGCGGCTCCGCCGAGCTCCGACCACCTCGACCACCAGACCACGTCGACCACGTCCCGAGCGGCTCCGCCGAGCTCCGACCACGTCGACCACCAGACCACATCAACCACGTCCCGAGCAGCTCCGCCGAGCTCCGACCACCTCGACCACCAGACCACGTCCCGAGTGGCTCCATCGAGCTCCGACCACCTCGACCACTAGACCACGTCGACCATGTCCCGAGCGGCTCTGCTGAGCTCCAACCACCTCGACCACCAGACCACGTCGCAATGATGATCGCCATGAAGAACGATGCTATGACAACCGCGACCACCATCACAACAGGCCAAAAAGTACGAGGATCGGACAACTTTATCGCCATCGACCAGATTTCTATCCAAAGATAAGTACACTTCTAATATTTATATTTAATATAATTTTCATTACGATGTTTCTCCACAATGTCCTTGTCATGATTATTCTTCAAATAACGTTTGTCCATGTATACAATCTTAAATATAACATACAGCTATACTTAATGCAAATCCTCGACCAGTCATGTTGACGCTCGATGTCTCCAGAAAAGGCCCTGTCTCTGGCTCCTCCCTACACATGCATGAGCGTCTGCCCTCTACATTATGGGTGGTCGGCAGCGGCTCCTTAGCGATGCTTTGTTCTTCCTACACGTGCACGGGCTCCGCGCCCCGCGTTATGGTTAACGGGCTAACTAGGGCTGGAGACTCAGCTACATACTAACTGGTCGGGCAGTTTATATTAAGTATAAACACAAAGTTCATATTAACACTGATGTTTACAAAGCACCAACTGCTTTATCACATCATGCTCATTTGCAAATGACTGCTGAGCGTTGTTTCTTCACTGCTGATTTTTTCTCCATAATTTATTATTTTATACATCATGTACTACCATTCTACATATTTATATTGCAGGAATTTCGAGCTATGCTCGGGGACTTCGTTGCTCGCTCCTCGACCTGTGTTCGGGGACTGCCTCGAACCACTCCCGACCACAGCTCGGGGACTTTGCGTCTCAACTACATGTGACTGACGACTCGCATATAGTTGGGATATTCTTTCTTGTTTAGACCTTGCTACAAGGCTCATACCTCGCCTTCCAGCAAGCTCGGGGACTACATCGGTACGATGCACCTACCGGTGCCTCTTGTATCGCCTGAACGACGATTGGATTCTCAACTTAACTAGGAATTCTTTTTAGACCCTGGCACCACGTGCCTACGTCACCTACTACCAGGCTTGGGGACTAAGTGGGCACACTTCACCTTGTGGTGAATGTGCTCACTTTGATGGTTCAAACACCTCCGATTCTACAAGGATGATGGTGTCTCTTTTTGACTCAGAGTCAAAGTGGGCACACTTCGAGGGAAATATTTTTCAAATTTTATCTTGAGCCCCTTACATCCTTCTGGCAAGCTCAAGACGACGCTACTCGAAGGATACAAGGCGCTCGAGGACTAGCTGTGCGGGTATTAACCCCTATACCCTTACGGCTAGGCTTGGGCCGGCCCGGATCAGGGGGTCTGGCCCACTAGAAGACGACGCGCGGCCCAGCCAACCTGTTCAGAATCCCACGCAAGGAATCAAGGCAGATTTGGAGATCAAGCAAGATCCTAGTCGGTTAAAATAGGAATCCTTATCCGGCCACCTATGGCAATTGTAATTGGCTAGGATTAGTTTCTAGATGTGTAACCCTGCCCCCTAGACTATATAAGGTGGGCAGGGGACCCCTCTAAAAAACATCTCTCATTGACATACAGCAATACAATCAGACGCAGGACGTAGGTATTACGCCTTTACGGTGGTCGAACCTAGATAAAACCTTGTGTCTATCTTGCGCTACCATCTTGTTTGTTGCTTGCGCATCTGTCTGCCAATAATCTACTACCTTGGGCATACCCCTAGGTAGACTGCCGACCATATTTCATCGATAGTGGTGCGCCAGGTAGGGGACTAAGTGGGCACACTTCACCTTGCGGTGAATGTGCTTGCTCTAATGGTTCAAACACCTCCGATTCTACAAGGATGATGGTGTCTCTTTTTGACTCAGAGTCAAAGTGGGCACACTTCGAGGGAAATATTTTTCAAATTTTATCTTGAGCCCCTTACATCCTTCTGGCAAGCTCAAGACGACGCTACCGAAGGATACAAGGCGCTCGGGGACTAGCTGTGGCGGTATGGCCCCTGATATCCTCAAGACAAGACATGGGCCACACCATCAGAGGTGGCTCGGTCCATAAGATTGAGGCGTGCACGGCAAGATTACAAGTTGTACTAGATATTGTAATAGTACCAAATAGGATACTTTACTTGTAACCCTCCTCCTCTAGACTATATAGGAGAGGCAGGGGTCCCCCTCAAAGGATACATCTCAATACAATGCACCAAAGACACAGGACGTAGGGTATTACATCGATTAGATGGCCCGAACCTGTCTAAATCGTTGTCTCTGCACCTTGTGTCACCATCTGGTTCCTGATTACACGCACCGTCTATCGACAATCTACCATCATGGGCATACCCCTAGATGGACTACCGACCATATTTCATCGACAGTCATTGACCAAGTCATGAAGGATTCATGCTTCCACAATGCCAATATGGTTGCATATTGTCGAGAAGTCTGCCAGCTAGAGGACAAGTTCGATGATCTAGAGCTCAACCATGTCCCAAGGCGTCTCAACAAGGCGACCAACACGCTGGCAAAAGTGGCGTTCGGCCGAGAGCCGGTGCCAATAGGCATCTTCGCTAGCGATCAGCACAAGCCCTTGATCCACTATGAGGAGCCAGAACAAGCTGGTGATGGGCCGCCTGCCCTAGGCTCAGGGGCTAACCAGCCATTGGCTCCATCTGACCCAGAGGTCATGGAGCTTGATGAGGATCTAGCGATAGAGCCTGACCCTCTAGCCAACTAGAGGACACCTTACCTTGACTACCTCCTCCATGAGGCGCTGCCGACGGACAAGATGGAGGCTCAGAGGCTCGCGCATTGTGTCAAATCCTTTGCCATTGTTGATGGTGAACTCTATAGGTGGAGCCACACCGGGATCCTTCAGCGCTGCATCCCCATCAAGCAAGGAAAGCAGTTGTTGAGTGATATCCACGGTGGGGTCTATGGTAACCATGCCACATCTAGAACCCTGGTTAGAAACGCATTCTGACAAGGCTTCTACTGGCTGACAGCGGAAGCTGACGCTGAACATATTGTGCGCACCTATGAAGGGTGTTAGTACTATGCCCGATAGACCCATCTACCAGCCCAAGCAGTCCAGATGATCCCCATCATGTAGCCGTTCATGGTCTAGGGGCTCGATCTAGTCGAACCACTCAAGAGGGTGCCCGGGGGCTATATGCACTTGCTTGTCACCATAGACAAGTTTACAAAGTGGGTAGAGGCGTGACCGATCTCCATGATCAAGTCTGAGCAAGTTGTGTTGTTCTTCCTTAACATCGTCCATCGCTTTGGGATCCTGATCTCCATTATCACGGACAATGGCACGCAGTTCACCAAAAAGAAGCTCCTCTAATTCTTCGATGAATATCACATCCATGTCGATTGGGCCGCCATGGCGCACCCCCACATGAACGGGCAGGTCGAGCGCGTTAATGGCATGCTCCTACAAGGCCTCACGCCTAGGATCTTCAACCGGTTGAACAAGTTTGGAGGATGATGGGTCATGAAATTCTTGTGGTCCTCTAGAGCCTGAGGACGACCCCTAGCCGGGCCACCGGCTACACACCATTCTTCATGGTCTATGGTTTCAAGGCTATCCTCCTGACTAACCTCGACTATGGAGCACTGAGGGTCAGGGCGTATGACGAATAGGGAGCCAAGATGTCCCTCGAGGATGCCATGGACCAGCTAGATGAAGCACGTGACGTCACCCTCCTCCGCTCAGCCAAATACCAGCAAGCGTTGCACTAGTACCACAGCCGTCGAGTGCGGGGTCAGGCATTCAATGTCAGGGACCTGGTGCTCCACCTCGTATAGAGCATCAAGAACCACCACAAGCTATCTCCATTGTGGGAGGGACCATACGTCATCATGGAGGTGCTCTGACTAGGCACCTACAAGCTCAAGACCATTGACGGCGAAGTCTTCATCAATACCTAGAACATCGAGTAGCTACATCGCTTTTACCCTTAATATATGCACACTTTCTCTTATCAGTTCTGCTATCGACTCCTCGACCTTTAGTGACACCCGACCCTAGCAATGGCAAGGGATCAGGCCTCACTCAGGGCTAATAAGAGCATATCCATCCGGTAGACAGTCTCTACGCCTGACCCTTTCTCATGTTAAGACCCAGAAGCGAGGATCGTGGAAACAAACGCTGAGTAAAACTAGTCGGACTATGAGAAACCTACGCCTCGGTGGCTACAGCGTCTTTGCTCACCAGCGTGATTAGAGTTTTTTTCCACACCCCGGGATTTTTGGCCTTAGCCACGAAAAGAGTCAGTATGCGTTTAAGAGTCTATCCACCTAGCAAACATTCTATGTGCCTGACCCTCTCTCACGTTGAGACCTAGAAGCTAGGGTTGCAGAAATGAACACTGAGTAAAACTAGTTGGACCACAAAAAACCTATGCCCTAGCGGCTACGACACTCTTGCTTACCAGCGTGATTAGAATTTCCCTCTAACACCTCGAACTCTATGGTCTTAACAAATGGAAGGGTCAAAATGCATTAACCTCTTTTCACACAAAAAAGGGAGAAAAAAACAAATTTGTTCACACCAAAACAAAAGAACAGATTTAATCAAACAAAATGACAAGTTTGTTTAAATGATATAGAAGGGTCGAAACTCGTCCGCTTGTTACAAGAATGACCACCTGACCTATCTAACTAACTAGCCCCTCCAAGGGAGAACTATGTCTTATATCTTGTCCGCTAGGTCCGGCGAAAGGGAAGCCACTGTCGTCTCCATCTCCTCTAGCTCATGGACTTCATAGCCTAGCGTGTAGCCATGGCTCATTGCCTCCAGATCGATGTTGTCCCCATAATGAGAATGAGCAATCATGAAGGACTGATTGACCCCAGCATGAAGGGCACTCCTCTCGAGTTGGCATACCTAAGCCATGATCTCAATGGCACGAGCCGTGAGCGAGCTGGTCCCCTCCGACCGCACCACCTGAAGGTGATCACAGACCACTCCAAGGGCAATGGTCAGGATACCAAGCTCATCACTCTCCGCCTAAAGATTCCTCCTCACCTCAATGAAGTCCATAGCCAGCCTAATAGAAATGCTCTTGGCCTCTAGCTTCTGGGTTGTTGCACTTTTAAGCTCAGCCATGAGTGAGCCGACCTTCTGTTGTGTGTCGTCATGCTCTTGGTAGGCCTAGTCAAGCTCTCGGAAAGCCTGGTCGTGCTCCTCGCAAGCCGTGCCACATTCCGAGTGGAGCCTCTCTATGATTTGGAGCAGTTCATCCTGCTCCTTGCGTAGCCGAGTGATGGTCGCAGCCTCTAGGCTTGCCCTCTTCTCTAGGGTCATGAGCTTCTCCTTGGCCCCCAGCTTCAGTTCTCTTTCCTTCACAACCTTGGCTAGAAGGTCAAGGAGCCACTAGCGGGTCTCGGCATCCTTCTAGAGCAACTCATCCTACTCCTTCCTAACCCTAGCAGCTTCCTCATCATCCTTCCATGACCTCACCAATAGGGCCTCGAACGCCTTCTTGGCCTCGTTAGCATCCCAACAGGCCTCGGCCACCCATGACCAAAGATTATTCGCCACCTCGGCAAGGGAGTCAGCTCAGCCACCCTCTGCTAGGTAGCGACAAGTTGAGCTATTACCTCCCCGTGTAGCCATGCCTCCTCAATGAGGCAGTCCTAGGCCTCCTTCTGCTGACGAAGGAACTGAGATTTCCACTGGGTGCGAGCTATGAGGGACTGTAGGAAGATGATGGTTAGGATATAGAAAGCATATAAAGAAGGATAAGAGCAAAAAGCAGGACCAAACAATACCTAGCCAGAGGGAATGACGATGTCATGCAATGCGCCCGTGGCATGGTTCAGGGCCTCGAGCATGGACGCGATCCCTACGTCGAGGCTCTCCCACTCCATGCTCTTTGTGGAGTCATCAATGATGAAAAGTGCCGATGCCGGATCTCACAGATCTAACCACTAGAGTAGGGGCTCACCCCGCGTAGACAAGCTGTTGTCCATCGATGATAGGGCTAGGGATGGCTCCCCACTGACTCCAAGCATCGCTGACCCCTCTCGCCATGACATCCCCATCGGGACGCCCCCTCCAGCGATAGAAGGGGTCAGCGGTGCGGAGGCCAACCTCTTACCTAGCACCATGACTCCTCGGGACCCCTTGGTTGCATCCCCCTCTGTCCGTCCCATGCCAGGCACCATCGCTTGGGCCATCGATGGCATGGGTCACGTTGGTGACTCAGGCGCTGCTGTGGTTACGCTCGGCTAGGACCCATCTATCATGGTCGCAGCCACCTCCACCTACATTGGTGGGATCATGACCGGCTATGTTGTGCCCACCACGGTCAACGCCATGAGCGTGGTCGGTAGCCCCGTCCGTCCCATCGTCGGCATTGGTATCATGGCCATCGCCGGCTGCTCTATGACCTCTAAACGTGCCCCCTGAGCCCCCACGTCTGTCTGTCCTACCGAGGGCATGGGTGCCACCATGGGCGATGCTTGACCGGCCGGTGGCACGATCACACTAGTGCCGCTCCCGCTCGAAACAAGCATGATGCCAACCGATGGTTGCCGCCTTAATTGAAGGGCGACGCTCTTCTTCACCGCCAGCGCTAAAGGATTTCGCTGCCTGCTGATGCTGCAAAGGATGAAAAACATAAGTAACGATGAAATCTGATCAAAATAGGGAAAACAGAGGAATCAATAACTCACCTCAGTGTCGTCGGGTAGTAGATGTGTTTGGGGTAAGAACCCCTCGACCTTTGCTCTGCCTCATTAGAGCGAGGCCATATCGAGCCCGCCCCCTGCTCCTAGGCAGAGGGGCTTGCTCCCCTTGGCTCTTAGGGCGCGATGGCGGAGCCACCCGCCTCCGCTGGCACCTCGAGCGCGACGATAGAGCTGCCTACCCCAATTGGCTCCTAGGGGAGGCTGATGGTACGTCCTGCCTCCGTTGGCTCCCCTGACGTACCCTCTCCTCCATGGAACAGGAAGGGTCCCAACGCCTGCAAGGTCAAACTGATACCTGTCGCACATCATAGTTCTCTAGGTTGTCCCACTCAATGTTGTTGGCTACCTCGTCATCGTCACCATCATCACCACTGTTAGTGTCCTCCCCTCCTTCCCGCGCCTATAGCTTTCGCTGCTTCTTCCCCTTCTTGTCCTCCTTCGCCCTCCTCAGCCTCTCACCCTTAGCGTGATTCACCATCCTCACAACTAAATCCATCGGCAATGGTGCTGGGTGATCTATGAGCATGAGGTCCCTCGGCTGGTCCCGCCCCTCTCAAAGTTAGTATCAAGGGGTCAGGAAATAGATTGAAGAGAAGGCAAGAGAAAGGGAAACTTACGAAGACGAAGTGGCTTGGATCTGGCCGCATTGAAGGATGCCCTAGCACTAGGTAAATGAAATCAAGGGGGGCACCCACGTCATCCCATGAAGGCTTCATCACCTCCTTAATGTGTTGCATAATCTCAAAGTTGGGGAGCATCCCCTCCGCGAGCGTCGTTCCGCTGAACGATGCCTCGGGCACCATCACACATAGCGAGAGCACGCGTGTCATCAATGGCACCACCCTCCTTGTGCGGTAGGCCCCGATAACACCTGACCCCTTCAGGCCATTCTCCTTTAGGATGTGGATGGCGGCGATGTGGTCTCAGATCTTCTTCTTGTCCTTCTCTGGGACGCCCCACTTCCTCCATGGCTCCGGGGCCTCTTCGATTAGGCGCCTAGTGAACTTCGATAGAGGAGTAGTGGCATCATTCTTAAGGTAGAACCACTGTGAGTGCCGCCCCTTGTTGGACGTTGACAGCCGCATTGATGGGTACTCGCTGACCCGATTGTTCTAGAGTTGGATGTCGGCGCACCCCATCTACATGTGCAGCTCCTGCCTGCTGCTGTTCTCCGTCTTCTTCTAGAGGGTAATGGTGAAGAAGTACCACCACAAGTCAAAGTGGGGGTTGATCCCTAGGAATCCCTCGCACAGGGCAACGAATGCCGCCATGTGCTGGATCCCATTGGGATTGAGATGTTGTAGCTCGATCTTGTAGTAGTGCAGCAACCCCTAAAGAAATCTATGGGCAGGGGTCACAAACCCACACTTGTGGAAGTGGGCGAACAACACCACATAGCTATCGAGCAGCGAAGGCAAGTCCTCCTCGTCGGGCAGCAACCACTCCTCGGCCGAGGCCCGCGCATGGAGAGGACCGCGACGGACGAGGCCCTCCATGCGCTAGAAGGTGATGTTAGAACGGCACCACAGATCCATTGGAGGTGGGGGATGATGGATGTGGGCTCAGCGGTGGCAAAGATGCAGGGGCAGGAAACCTAAGTGATTGGCGGCGGTGGTCGTGGCTACAGAGGCAAGGATGCAAGGGAACTGTAACACCTCAGGTGTTTAAATACTAAAACATGCCATGTCATCATATGCATTGCAAAGCATTTAGCATTTAGTGAAAATTTTGATATGCATACACTAAAACAATTTTACCTTTATGTGGTATGTGTTGAATTGTATTGTTTGAATCAAGTTTAAAATTTGGTTTGAATTTGAATTTTCATGAAAACCCTGATTTTCAGTATTTAAATTCTACCCTGAAAAATCATTTCAAAATCTAAGCATATTTTGGGGTTGAGCCCAAAAGCAAAAGTGTAGAGCTTCTCAAGTTATACAAAGTTTGTTTTTAGAGTTTTCATAGTTGTTATGAAAAATTTGGAGTAATTCGAAAAGGCGTAATTCGTTAAATTTCCCCTATTTGAATTCAAAAGTTCATTTCAAAATGTAGGACGAATTAGGGCTTGGTCATAAAAGCAAAGTTGTAGAACTTCGAATTTTGAACAACTTTTATTTTTGGAGATTTTTAAGTTGTTACACAAATTGGGGAGTAATTTGAATTTGAAAACGAAGGGTAATTCTGTAAATTCTATGAACAGTGTTCACCGCCTAAGCTACACCGCCGACGACCTTCGGTTTGCTTCCAGGCGCGGTCGTGGCCTTCTTTGGCGTCGCGCTGGTGCGGTGAAGGCCACAGCGTAGCTTCCTTGCGCTTCTGAGCCGCGCTATTTAGCCTTGGCCGTCGCCGTTCGTTCCCGCTCTCTTGCTCTGTTTTCCCAACGCCACGACCATAACTCCGATGAGCTCTCACCGTCGCTTTAGTGCACTCCTACCACTGAAAAGCTTATCATAGCTCCACCTGCTACTTGCGCGCCCAACCAACCTGTTTTTGTCGTTGACTTTGCCGGGAACTCACTATCCACGCCCTTCTTCCTCGCGGCCGGCAACCTCACCCGCGATCCCGTTTCATCGTGGTCAGCGCGTTGCGGTGAGTCTCTGTCCTTGCCGAGCCGTGATTCAGTTTCGCCATGATGCCGTGGTGCTTTGTACCTTGATGCTTGATCAATTTGTCCACCGCAGCCACCGAAGCGCCACCGTCACCGTTGCTTGCTCTGTCGTGACCGCTATGACCATCGAACGGCGTCTCTAGTGCTCCTCCGGCCATGTGCTCTACTCAGTCGTGTTTGGGGTGAGCTGTTGATGCTTCATGGGCCATCTGTTTAAGCTTTACAAGTCTCACATCACCAGCATAGCGTAGCCACACCGTCGTGGTCGCCATGGCCGGTGTAGTGCTCGGTCCAGTCCGTAGCTAGTCTAGCTTGTGCCCCAAATCAATGCGCCTAGTCGAGGGTAGTGTTTTGGTACCGTGGTCGTCACTGTTGGTCTCGCCGTCGGCGAGATATCGCCGGTCAGCGTGCGTGTCGCCGGAGTCAAAGCCTGAGGTTGAAGATAACATGTGGGGTCGGGATGTCAGTGACTGTGTAGTTCAAAATTGGATTTTTCTATTTTCTGGAATGAATGAATAGTGTCTGTTTTTGTTATTTTTGTGTAGATTTATTTAGAGCTCCAAAAATTATGAAAATTTTTGTGTGACCTCTTTGTGATGTATTTATTTAATAAAAATATGAAATGTATTTTAAGTACTTTTGAATGTGATAAAAATTGCTCAATTAATTAATAAATGGATTTCCATGATTTTTCTAGGCTTATTTATTTATCCAAAAATTATGAAAATTGTTTTGCCACTTATTTATCATGTGATAAACATTTACAAAAATTTTGAGGTCAATTGGAACAAGTTGTTTTATTTCATAATTCTTAATTAATTAATTAATTCATAAAAGCAAATAGTAACCTTTAGTGATTTAGGTTTTGTTTGAATTGTTGATTGAGTGATGTCCTTGGGTCATTAGTTGGTAATGATCTTTGGCAATTGATGATTAGTATTCTAGAAAGGTTTAGTTAGTTTGACTTGTAACTGTACCGCAAAGGAAAGTTGTATTCCAGTTATTAACTTTTGCATCCATCATCAAGCATCATGTTTCGTATTCCGCATCATGTTAAACATGGTATTGTTACTATGTGTAGTGAACGAAGGTGAACACGTGATAGTTAACCAAGTTGCTGTGGAAGTTAGTTGTCTGTTGAGGTCAGATCGAATACTTGTGGAACGTCGCAGGAAATCGAACTTTTCCATCAACGAAGTCAAGCCCCGGATGCATACAACCCTACCTTGTGTTTTGCAAATTAATTTCGCTTTTGCTTTTCTTTACTGCATTAAGTGATTAAGAGTTAAGTAAAAGCCTAATTGGTGCATTACCAACATTGTTTTTCCATATCTACCTTGATTACCTGTTTTATTCATACATGTCTAGATATGCTTAGTCATGCTTAGTCGGGTGATTACCTGTCACCTAAGAATCTTAAATGGATCTTTGGTTACTTCTGTTATCATGAAATATGAGCATGTGAAGTAATAAATCTAGACCGGGCGGACTCGGTGTGTGTGAGCCACAAGACATGGAGGTCTTGTGAGCGGCTTCTTTCCGCCTGTGTCGATTAAGGTCCGTACCGTTGTTGAATTGCATGAGGTGAGACTTTGTAGTACTAACCACATACTCCGGTAAGCCTTAACTTGGTGATTCTAGTACAAGAATGGCTACTCGCGCACTGGGAGTGGAGAGATGGCGGGAATAGCGTGTACCCACGTGGCCATGGGCTGGAATGGTGGAGTACTGTATTCTTGGGTGGCGCGGACCTGTTCTTGTTTTAGAGGATCTGAGAATAGGTTGGTATATGTAGGTCGGGGCCCTACATATGTTGTGTGGTCTAGAATCCCCAGCTGGGTTTATAATCGGTTCAAATCGTCGTTGCTCCTCGGTTGTGGAGACTCAACCCACTGTTCATCATCGCAGTATCAATAACTGGAACTTGAGGCTGGTTTGAGAAAGTGTTGGATATGAAGTTTCATGATCTCAATACGGATCGTGCCATCTTTGTATATGATTTTATGAAGTTTTAAATGTCGAATTAAAGAATTTTGTTAAAGAACTTTTACGCAAAATAACTTTGATTATTGCTAAAGCCATACCTTGAATCCCTGAGCCTGCATTCCTGAGTCTTCTCAGTTTTATTTCGGTTAAGTCTTGTTGAGTACTTTTGTACTCAGGGTTCATTGACCCTTGTTGTAGGTGAGCCTCATGAGCAGATCTGTTTTGGATTGTGCTGCATGACTATTGTTCGATCTGACAGTGAGAAGTAAATGTGTGGCCCTTGGGCAGGGCAGTTTCATTATGTGTTTTGTATTATATTATAATGCCACTCCACTATTTTATTTTGTAATAATCATCGAACTTAGTTGTGAGGTTTGAAACTACTATTTTGTAAATTATGTTATCGTAAGACTTCCGCTGTTTTTACTCTGGTGTCGATATTTGAATAAATGTTGTAATACTGCAATGACTCTGTAATGTGATCCTGCTCAGAAATCGTGGATGATTCAGGGTTCCCCGAGGACACCCGACAGTCTTCTTAAGTTACCGGAAACATATGCATAGATGTCAAAGGTCATCGGACAGTGACAGGTGCATGTGGGCCCTATAATTTAGGAGGTTCTGCCATAGAATGGTATTAGAGTGATCGTTACAAGGTTTTTGTAGTATTGTTTTACAAAAACTTCAAAATGATTTGGGATGACTAAACTTAACTTGTTAATTTGGTCCAAATTGCTTCTGACTTATCTTATTTCTTTCTCACCATTCCTTATTTGATTAAAAAGGTTTTGTGTGGTGGAGTAGTAATCTTACTATGCCCTATATAAAAACAAATGTTGTTTATGTGTATTATAAGCTTTGATGATTTTGTTCGTAAGAACGATTCATGCATCATGAATAATTCACTAGTTACTTCCTTCACCTCTGAGTCTGGAGTTGAGTAGTGAGTCTGGTTTGAGTAATATAATCCATCCTAGCTGCTCTTTAGACTTTGATCAAATGATCTTACTTGGATTAAATTGGCTTCCTACAGTATGGCTCGTACCAAGATAATGCCCCATAAGTCCACTGGACACAAAGGAGTTCCTTGTCACCAACTTGCCCCTAGGAATGACGGTGCTAGCAGTAGCAGCTCTAGGCCTGATCCCCAGGCAGAGATATAGAGGATTTCTGAAGAGTTAGCACAAGCTACTAGAGATAGGGCTTTGGATGCTATACAGGTAGGAGAATTACAGGATCAATTGAGGCGTCTCACCACCGCGCACAGGAACTGCAAAGCATGTTAGTTCATACGGTGGAGGGAAGGAATGAAGCTTGGCATAGGGAAAATGTAGCTAGAGCTAGAACTCATGAGCTAGAATTCTATGTAGAAGATTTAGAAGAACATAATACCTATCTACATGAGGAAGTTCATAGGCTTAGCAATCTACTAAATCCAAATCATGAACCCCAAGCTGATGCCATGGACCCCGGTGTCATCCTTGCCGATGATGACGAATTAGGAGAGGAAGAAGAAGAAGATCCTGAAGAATTAGTAATGATCGATGAAAGTGATAATGAAGGCGGTAATATTTCGGAATGGATACCGAGCCTGAAGTTTGAAGTAATCAAGGATAGGAATAGAGTTGTATAATAGTTAGTTCTAGTTAAGTTAAGTAGCCTTGTTTTGGTACTTGCGGGTTTGTGTTTATATTAGTAAACTCTATGTAATGTGTCTGGAGTAAGCTTTTGTGCAATTCAATAAAGACTTGTAAATAAAGTTTGGTTTGTCATGAGCAGATGCGTTGTACGCGGGGTTCGTATATTCTGGGAACTTCACAAGATGAGGATGGTATTCTAGATCCGCCACCAGTTCCGACAAATCTGGCTGATGCTATAACCGCACTTGTCAATGTGACGGCCGAAAATTCTCGTTTGCTTCATGAGATAGCTCAAAGTAATCAGAATCAGATGCACAGAAACCGTGGTCGCCACCATAATAGACAGGAGGCTACATATGTTGATTTTACAGACACAAGACCACTGGTGTTCACCAAGGCAGATGAACCATTGGAGGCTGATGACTGGCTTCGAACCATAGAGCAGAAATTTGATCTTATTCCATGCACGGAGTATTAGAAACCTGCGTTTGCCACCCAGCAACTTCGAGGAGCAGCAAGTGCTTGGTGGGCAAACTTAGTGGCTATGCAACCTGCTGGCATTCCAATAACTTGGGCCGAGTTCCGTACTGCCTTCAGAGCCCACTATATTTCGGAAGGAGTGATGGCTATAAAGCTGGATGAATTCCTTGCTTTGAAGCAAGGAGATCAAACAGTGATGCAGTATGTGGGAAGATTCAATCACCTATCACAATATACATCTGAACATGTCAATAATGATGCCAAGAAGAAGAGGTGGTTTATGAGAGGTCTGAATACCAAATTGCAGACTATGATGACCACTTGTACCGATGTCACTTACCATGAGGCAGTAAATATTGCAATTGCTTCAGAGGCAAAGTATCGGCAGCATAAGGAGCTCAAGAAGAAAAAGAGTATGCCGTCTAGATCCTTTGGGGGAAATCAGAAGAGGTAGAGGGTGATTTATCATCTAGTACATCATAATCGTCCACCTTATCGTCCACCGCAGTCTCAAGCCGGGCAACAGTCAAATGTCAGTCCTGCTATAACCTACCCAAATTCTCAACAGACCAATGCTCCTGGTGGCAATGCTCTAATGTCCCAGGGTCACAATTATCCGTGTTACAATTGTGGAAGGACCGATCATTTATTTAGGGAATGTCCATATCCCAGGTAGGCTAATCAAAATTGTCAGAAGGCCCCTTCCAATCAACAATAGGGTCAGGCACCAAACAAGAACCCCAATCAGAATGCTCAAAAGGGCAAAGATGAGAGGAAGACAGGATAGGTGTTCTATATTCAAGCTGGAGAAATTCCAGAAGGGGAGCCAGTGATGATGGGTATGTTTCCTGTTGCCAATCACCCTATAGTTATACTTTTTTATTCGGGTGCATCTCATTCATTCATCAATAGAACATTTGTGATAAAGCATGAAATTTCAATTAGGGCAACAAAGGAAAGTTTCTTTATACAGTCGCCTGAGGGACGTCTGTGTACTAAGGAAATGGTATACTAGGTACCCGTAAACCTAGGTGGGCATATTTTTCCCACTACCATAATTATCCTTAAGGATCAGGATATAGATGTAATCTTGGGAATGAATTGGATGTATCAGCATAAGGCCGTTATAGATGCTTTGAATAGGACTTTAAGGGTGAGTTTGCCAGATAGTTCTTCTCATCCAACTTCCAACCTTAAGAAGATCAGTGGGCAAGATTTGTGCAACTGCTGTCAAAGAGATTAGAGATATCCCGGTAGTGTGTGAATTTCTAGATGTGTTTCCTGAAGATTTACCCGGTCTACCACCTGATAGGGATGTCCAGTTTAACATAGAATTGCAACCTGGAACAGCTCTAATTTCTCGGAGAGCTTATAGGATGCCACCTAAGGAATTGGCCGAGTTGAAGACTCAGTTGCAAGAATTGATTGAGAAGGGGTTTATCCAACCTAGTTCCTCACCTTGGGGATGTCCGGCAATTTTTGTGAAAAAGAAAGATGAGACCCTGAGGTTATGTGTTGACTATCATCCATTGAATGAAGTGACCATCAAGAATAAGTATCCTTTACCTCGGATAGATTTGCTTTTTGATCAATTGGCCAGAGCAAAAGTTTTCTCCAAGATAGATTTGAGGTCAGGATATCACCAAATCAAGATAAAGCCTGAAGATATTCCCAAAATGGCATTTACCACAAGATATGGATTATATGAATACTTGGTAATGTCTTTTGGTTTGACAAATGCTCCAGCTCATTTCATGTATCTGATGAATTCAGTGTTTATGCCTGAGCTAGACAAGTTTGTAGTAGTGTTTATTGATGACATTCTAGTATATTCCAAGAATAAGAAAGAACATGCGGAACATCTTAGAATTGTTCTGACCCGCTTGAGAGAACATCAACTATATGCCAAGTTCAGCAAGTGTGATTTTTGGCTTAAGGAAGTACAATTTCTTAGGACATGTCTTATCAGCTGAAGGCGTTGTAGTTGATCCAAGCAAAGTGAAGGATGTGCTTGATTGGAAACCGCCAACCACAGTTCATCAAGTTCGGAGTTTTCTGGGATTGGCGGGGTATTACCGTCAGGTTTATCCTAGATTTCTCTAAAATATCCAAGTCCATAACTGAATTAGTTGAAGAACCAAGTCAAGTTTGTCTGGTCATCTGATTGTGAAGAGGCTTTCCAGACCTTGAAGAGACTGTTGACCACTGCACCAGTATTAGCCCAACCTGATATCGAGAAGCCATTTGATGTTTATTGTGATGCTTCAGGTATTGATATTGGATGTGTGTTGATGCAAGAAGGCCAAGTCATTGCCTATGCATCTAGGCAACTTAAGCAACATGAAGAACACTATCCAACTCATGATCTGGAGTTAGCAGCTGTGGTCCATGCTCTGAAGATTTGGTGGCATTACCTACTTGGTAATACGTGCCATATTTATACAGATCACAAGAGCTTAAAGTATATCTTTACTCAGTTAGAGTTGAACATGCGACAAAGAAGATGGTTAGAACTGATTAAAGATTATGACTTGGAAGTACATTATCACCCCTGGTAAAGCAAATGTGGTTGCAGATGCCCTCAGTCACAAAAGTTATTGCAATTGTCTGGCAGTGAGAACATTAGGTTTGACTTTATGTCAAGAGATGGAGAAGTTGAATGTAGAAATGATTCAACAAGGTTGTTTGACCAACATAATTGTTAAAGCCACTATTCAAGATCAAGTTATTGCTACTCAGAAGGAAAACAAGGGTATAGCCCATATCAAAGAAAGGGTCAGGAATGGAAAAGCAGAATGCTTTAGCATAGATGATGAAGGTGTGTTATGGTTCAAGGATCGCCTGGTGGTACCAAAGGTTCCTAAGTTGCGGCAGTCAATTCTGGAAGAAGCACATGCTACTAGGTTATCTATCCATCCGGGAAGCAACAAGATGTACCATGACTTGAAGCAAAGATTTTGGTGGACTAAAATGAAAATAGAGATTGCTATATATATAGCAAGGTGTGATACTTGTCAAAAGGTGAAAGCTATACATTTAAGATCTACTGGTGAATTACAACCATTACCTATTCCATCTTGAAAGTGGGAGGACATAAGTATGGACTTTATTGTTGGTCTACCCAAGACATCCAAAGGATTTGACTCAGTATGGGTTATTGTAGATCGACTCACTAAGTCAGCACATTTTCTTCCTGTCAAGACTTATATATCCTACGATCCAATATGCCAAGATGTATTTAGCAAGAATCATGAGCTTACATGGAGTACCAAAGACCATAGTGTCAGATAGGGGTACACAGTTTGTCTCTAGCTTTTGGAAACACTTACATGCTTCATTAGGTACAAAACTTCTGTATAGTACAGCTTATCATCCCTAGACTGATGGTCAGATTGAAAGGGTCAATCAAGTACTTGAAGATATGTTAAGATGTTGTGTTCTTAACTATTCCAAAAAGTGGGATGAATGTCTGCCTTTGGCTGAGTTCTCATACAACAATAGTTATCAAGAAAGCATTAGAATGGCTCCATTCGAAGCACTCTATGGTCGTAGATGCAGAACCTCGCTGAGTTGGTCTGAGTCTGGAGAAAGAAGATTCTTTGGAGTTGACCTTGTGAAAGAAACAGAAGACAAGGTTAGGCAAATACAGAGTAATTTGAAGATAGCTCAGTCCCACCAAAAGAGTTATGCGGATAGAAGACGGAGACCATTGGTATTTAACAAAGGAGATTTTGTATATCTAAAAGTATCACCAATGAAGGGGGTTACCTGTTTTGGTGTTAAAGGCAAGTTGGCACCTCGATATATTGGACCATATCAAATTTTGGAGAGGTATGGAAAAGTGGCATATCGCTTGAAATTACCTGAACATCTCGCAGCTGTGCATGATGTGTTCCATGTTTCTCAATTGAAGAAGTGTCTCCGAGTGCCTGAGCAGAATGTTGAGGTTGAAGGGGTGGAACTTGAACCAGATCTGACTTATTCTGAATATCCTGTCCGAGTGTTGGATCAGAAAGATCATGTTACTCGAAGGACAATCAAGTTCTATAAGATATAATGGAATCAACATTCAGAAGAAGAAGCTACTTGGGAATCAGAAGATTACTTATTAGAAAAATTTCTAGAGTTTCTTGCGTCAATATAGAATAATGTTAGTTAAGCTAGGTTGATACAAATTGTGTTTTATAAAGGGACATCAACTATTTTATGGACAGATCTTGTATGTGTTCTCGCGACACGTTTCCTTTTCCATTACTTACCCTATGGCTTTGAATCTCGGGACGAGATTTCTTTTAGGGGGAAGGATTGTAACACCTCGGGTGTTTAAATACTAAAACCTACCATGTCATCATATGCATTGCAAAGCATTTGGCATTTAGTGAAAATTTTGATATGCATACACTAAAACAAGTTTACCTTTATGTGGTATGTGTTGAATTGTATTGTTTGAATCAAGTTCAAAATTTGGTTTGAATTTGAATTTTCATGAAAACCCTGATTTTCAGTATTTAAATTCTACCCTGAAAACTCATTTCAAAATCTAAGCATATTTTGGGGTTGAGCCCAAAAGCAAAAGTGTAGAGCTTATCAAGTTATACAAAGTTTGTTTTTGGAGTTTTCATAGTTGTTATGAAAAATTTGGAGTAATCGAAAAGGCGTAATTCGTTAAATTTCCCCTATTTGAATTCAAAAGTTCATTTCAAAATGTAGGACGACTTAGGGGTTGGTCATAAAAGCAAAGTTGTAGAACTTTGAATTTTGAACAACTTTTATTTTTGGAGATTTTTGAGTTGTTACACAAATTTGGGAGTAATTTGAATTTGAAAATGAAGGGCAATTCTGTAAATTATGTGAACAGTGTTCACCGCCTAAGCTACACCGCCGGCGACCTTCGGTTTGCTTCCAGGCATGGTCGTGGCCATCTTTGGCGTCGCGCTGGCGCGGTGAAGGCCACAGTGCAGCTTCCTTGCGCTTCTGAGCCGCGCTATTTAGCCTTGGCCGTCGCCGTTCGTTCCCGCTCTCTTGCTCTGTTTTCCCGACGCCACGGCCATAACTTCGGCGAGCTCTCACCGTCGCTTTAGCGCACTCCTGCCGCTGAAAAGCTTATCACAGCTCCGCCTGCTACTTGCATGCCCAACCAACCTATTTTTGTCACTTGACTTCGCCGGGAACTCGCTGTCCACGTCCTTCTTCCTCGCGGCCGACAACCTCACCCGCGATCCCGTTTCATCGTGGTCAGCGCGTTGCGGTGAGTCTCTGTCCTTGCCGAGCTGTGATTCAGTTTCGCCATGATGCCGTGGTGCTTTGTACCTTGATGCTTGATCAAATTGTCCACCGCAGCCACCGGAGCGCCACCGTCACTGTTGCTTGCTCTGCCGTGACCGCTGTGACCGTCGAACGGCGTCTCCAGTGCTCCTCTGGCCTTGTGCTCTACTCAGTCGCGTTTGGGGTGAGCTGCTGATGCTTCCTAGGCCATCTATTTAAGCTTTACAAGTCTCACGTCGCCAGCGTAGCGTAGCCTCGCCGTCGTGGCCACCATGGCCGACGTAGTGCTCGGTCCAGTCCGTAGCTAGTCCAGCTTGTGCCCCAAATCGATGCGCCTAGTCGAGGGTAGTGTTTTGGTACCGTGGTCGTCACCGTTGGTCTCGCCGTCAGCGAGATATCGCCGGTCAGCGCGCGTGTCGCCGGAGTCAAAGCCTAAGGTTGAAGATGACATGTGGGGTCAGGATGTCAGTGACTGTGTAGTTCAAAATTGGATTTTTCTATTTTCTGGGATGAATGAATAGTGTCTGTTTTTGTTATTTTTGTGTAGATTTATTTAGAGCTCCAAAAATTATGAAAATTTTTGTGTGACCTCTCTGTGATGTATATTATTTAAGAAAAATATGAAATAATGTTTTTCAGTACTTTTTGAATGTGATGAAAATTGCTCAATTAATTAATAAATGGATTTCCATGATTTTTCTAGGCTTATTTATTTATCCAAAAATTATGAAAATTGTTTTGTCACTTATTTATCATGTGATAAACATTTACAAAAATTTTGAGGTCAATTGGAACAAGTTGATTTATTTCATAATTCTTAATTAATTAATTAATTCATAAAAGCAAATAGTAACCTTTAGTGATTTAGGTTTTGTTTGAATTGTTGATTGAGTGATGTCCTTGGGTCATTAGTTGGTAATGATCTTTGGCAATTGATGATTAGTATTCTGGAAAGGTTTAGTTAGTTTGACTTGTAACTGTACCGCGAAGGAAAGTTGTATTCCAGTTATTAACTTTTGCATCCATCATCAAGCATCATGTTTCGTATTCCGCATCATGTTAAACATGGTATTGTTACTACGTGTAGTGAATGAAGGTGAACATGTGATAGTTAACCAAGTTGCTAAGGAAGTTAGTCCATCTGTTGAGGTTGGATCGAATACTTGTGGAACATCGCAGGAATCAGACTTTTCCGTCAACGAAGGCAAGCCCCGGATGCATACAACCCTACCTTGTGTTTTGCAAATTAATTTCGCTTTTGCTTTTCTTTACTGCATTAAGTGATTAAGAGTTAAGTAAAAGCCTAATTGGTGCATTACCAACATTGTTTTTCCATATCTACCTTGATTACCTATTTTATTCGTACATGTCTAGATATGCTTAGTCATGCTTAGTCGGGTGATTAGCTGTCACCTGAGAATCTTAAATGGATCTTTGGTTACTTCTATTATCATGAAATATGAGCATGTGAAGTAATAAATCTAGACCGGGCGGACTTGGTGTGTGTGAGCCACAAGACATGGAGGTCTTGTGAGCGGCTTCTTTCTGCCTGTGTCGATTAAGGTCCGTACCGTTGTTGAATTGTATGAGGTGAGACTTTGTAGTACTAACCACATACTTCGATAAGCCTTAACTTGGCGATTCTAGTACAAGAATGGCTACTCGCGCACTGGGAGTGGAGAGATGGCGGGAATAGCGTGTACCCACATGGCCATGGGCTGGAATGGTGGAGTACTGTATTCTCGGGTGGCGCGGACCCGTTCTTGTTTTAGAGGATCCGAGAATAGGTTGGTATATGTAGGTCGGGGCCCTGCATATGTCGTGTGGTCTGGAATCCCCAGCTGGGTTTATAATCGGTTCGAATAGTCGTTGCTCCTCGGTTATGGAGACTCAACTCACTGTTCATCATCGTAGTATCAATAACTGGAACTTGAGGCTGGTTTGAGAAAGTGTTGGATATGAAGTTTCATGATCTCAATACGGATCGTGCCATCTTTGTATATGATTTTATGAAGTTTTAAATGTCGAATTAAAGAATTTTGTTAAAGAACTTTTACGCAAAATAACTTTGATTATTGCTAAATCCATACCTTGAATCCCTAAGCCTGCATTCCTGAGTCTTCTTAGTTTTATTTCGGTTAAGTCTTGTTGAGTACTTTTGTACTCAGGGTTCGTTGACCCTTGTTGCAGGTGAGCCTCATGAGCAAATCTGTTTTGGATCGTGCTACATGACTTTTGTTTGATCTGATGATGAGAAGTAAATGTGTGGCCCTTGGGCAGGGCAGTTTCATTGTGTGTTTTGTATTATATTATAATGCCACTCCACTATTTTGTTTTGTAATAATCATCGAACTTAGTTGTGAGGTTTGAAACTACTATTTTGTAAATTATGTTATCGTAAGACTTCCGCTGTTTTTACTCTGGTGTTGATATTTGAATAAATGTTGTAATACTGCAATGACTCTATAATGTGATCCTGCTTGGAAATCATGGATGATTCGGGGTTCCCCGAGGACACCCGACAGTCTTCTTAAGTTACCGGAAACATATGCATAGATGTCAAAGGTCGTCGGACAGTGACAGGTGCATGTGGGCCCTATAATTTAGGAGGTTCTGCCACAGGAACCTTTGGTTTTATAGGAGCAATGGGTGCAAGGAAACCAACCGCTCGCCTAGATCTCTGTGCCTACCATGATCTGCCACCACATCTCATCATAGGGCGTGCGCACGCAACCTATGTCCATTCCCTCAAAAACCTCACCGGACGTTTTGCCTTCCTGAATGGACCATGATCCATCATAGGTAAAAGGGATATGGAGCTAAAAACACTCCTACGGCCTATCTAGGCCTAGGAGTTCAAAGGTTGGCCCATCAATGGGTTCGACAACCGCTCCGGGCACCCTAAGAGCGAGGGGTGGAATGAGATGGGACCGCTAGCGGCCAGCGTCGTGGGCATCCTGGCCCACATTTGAGTCTTGGCCAGATATGATCCATGGTTTCTCCATGAAGAAAGGTAGATAGCCCTCGGGACTGGTCGAATAGACCTAAGAACTATATGGATTGACCGCTGAGAATATGGAGTCAGTCACCAGCTAACCCAAGCTGGATCCCCATGAACAGGATGTCGGGGCCCCACCCAGACTAGCCAGCTAATAGTTTGCCAAGCAATGTGGCTCGTCCATAGAGGAAAATCATGGCATGGATCAACCCCTCCAGATGCATAAACCGTGGATGGGGTGACGATCACAAATATGAGCCAACCCTTGACTAGTCCCCCACTACGCGTGGGGCTCGAGGAAAGTTGGACTCACAAGGAGACCGAACACACGGTCGCAGAACGATAGACCCCCATAGGGGTCGAAATCAGGGGAAGACCTTTTCTGACCCGCCAAACCTCACGGCTATACCCCCGAGGGGTCTGATCACGACGAAAGGGAATTGTTGTCCCTAGGACATGCCGTGGGTGACAAAAGAAGGCCAAGGCCATCAGAGTCCTCCCATTTAGAAAAGCCTCCAAAAGAGTATTCTACTGCTTCGTGGGCTTGGGGGCTACTGTTGAGGACCAATACTAGGGTACCCGAAGAGGAGGAGCTAATGATCATCAACATTGATTCATCCAAGCAGTCAAGAGCATGACTGCAACTCCAACCGACCCCCAGACGTGCAGGCTCCACCTCGACCGACCTCTAGGAAGCCTCTAGGGAAGGACTCCGCCTCGCCTGACCCCAAGGCCATGGGTTATGAATTGCCCGACCCTTGGGTTTGCGCTTTGCCTCACCCGACCCTTGGGTTTGCTCTCCGCCTCGCCTGACCCCAAGGCCATGGGCTCTGCCTCACCTGACCCATGGGTTTGCGCTCTGCCTTGCCAGGCCTCTGGGGAGGGCTCCACCTCGCTCGACCCCAAGGTCACGGACTTCGCCTCACCCAACCCTTGGGTTTGCGCTCCGCCTCGCCCGGCCTTTATGGGAGGGCTTCGCCTTGCCTGACCCTAAGGCCACGGGCTCCGCCTCGCCTAACCCATGGGATTGTGCTTCGCCTCGCCTGACCCCGAGGCCGCGGGCTCCGCCTCACCTGACGTAGACCCATGATGCCTCCAACCACTCCAGGTTCAAGTGTATGGGCCTGGGTCAAAAGCTCTAACACCAGGGAGGAGACCGGCATGCCCCCGATGTAACCCACGGCCATGATGGGCCATACCTGAGGGTTCACATCAGGAACAGTGTTAGGCGTACCGGTGTTGTTCTGCTTAACCCTCATACAAAAACTGACAGGCGTGTTAGTTCACCGTGACGTCCGCCAGGACGGAGTGGAGCGCCATGACAGGCAGACGACGCCAGCGCATGGTGCCAGTGATGGACAGGGCCATGATGTGGAGTCATCCCTATTGACATCTACAAGGTCGGCGGGAACCGCATGAAGGATAAGAAGGATCTGGCGATCCTGAAGGCCTTCGGCTCTCTCTCATTCTTCTTTTTCCCTCTGTTGTAACCCGTGCTTTCCCTTGCCCTATAAAAGGGAAAGCAGGGCACCCCATGAATGGGGGGGATCAATCCAGGTCAGACCCGATTGAATCATCACGAACCAATCAAACCTCGAACCGACCAGAACACAACACAAGCACACGGTTGAGCGGCAACCGAGCTCTCGGCACCCGTTCACTCTTTCCACCAGAGACTTGGGACATGTCCCTCTCTCGCCCATTTGTAACCCCTACTACCAACTTTTGGTGCTAGTAACATGAGCAGCAGCAATGAACTAGACATAAGGACATTCTGCCCGAACTAGTATAAACCTCGTGTTCTCTAAGCACACCATCCGAGCCAAACACGCGATACTAGAAATTTATTCATTGGTGGTACCTCAAAACACCGACACGCCCCTACTTAGCGGGGTGCAAGCTGCCAGTCACCGCCGACAAGCTAGTGCTCCATGCCGGTATGCCTCATCGGCAGGTAGACTAGTTAGATCTACCGGTGATAAGGGTGGTACTCATCACCACTGTCGCCGCAAGATCCAAAGGCAATGGTAATGCTTTTGCACTTCCCTTATGCATTCTTCTTGGATTTTAATTTCCTTCTTCACTCATCTAAGTACGAATGAAACTTCTATCTGATTATTAATGAGCTCACGAACATATCTCTGCAGTCGCTCCTTCTCTGATTCAGGCGGCAGCGCCACCGCTTCCATCGCCGTCCCCGCTCCACTAGATCCTCGTCAAGATGGAGGAGGAGGCCCCCAACAAGAGGAATGAAGTGGCCATCCTCATAGACCATGTCTTGGTCCTCATCCTCAACCGCCTCACTGCCCACTCCTTGTGTAGCTACAAGTGTGTCTATCGCTCCTGGAATAGCCTCATCTCGGGATCCGAGTACCCGTAAGGACCTACCCCAGATTCTCGCTAGATTCTTCTACCGCAGCTGGAAATGTGTAACACCCATGTTTTTGCATCATGATAAAATCCACTAAAAATTTAAACTTTTAAAACTTTACAACAAATTAAAACTTGATTAGTATATTTTCCGCAAAACCATTTTGGAAAATGCTTTTCAAAAACCCTGCATTAAAAATCCACCATATGCATTTGTGTGTCACGTAGGATTTAATTGTTGCGCTAAAGATATTTTCTAGGCATAGAAGATCGCTTCACATTTGAACTCCATTTCCTACACTGTCTGCTTGAGTGTATGTTTGAATGCTTGCTTGAATGCTTGAATGATTGTCTGCATGTGTGTTTGAATGCTTGCCTTCTGAAATTTACTTGTGGCACCAAAATAACCCCTTAATTTCCATTTCCATTCTTAAATTTAAAACCCTTTTCTCTTATAGAGGTAGATAACGCATCGTAAATATAAACAATATTTTGTTACCTTCTTGCTTAATTATAAAAGTCGTCCCATGATTAAATTATAAATTTAATTTTCCAAGCTCTGTCTTACGTATGGGCTCTCCCTTCCTTTCTCTCTTCCTCTCTCTCTACCGCTCTCGAGCCACCGCCGCGCACGTCGCCGTGCGTTGCCCCAGCAATCCCCGCCAGCGCTAGCGCCGGTCCCGCGCCCGTGGCCGAGCCGGCCCTGCCGGCCGCCCGTGGCCACAGCCCGCTTGCGCCGCCTCGCCGCACGAAGCGCTGGCCGTCCCACGCCCGCCGTGCGCCATCGCTGGCCCTAGCCCCTACAACGCCCGGCCGCACCACCACCGGTTCGGCTCATCGCCCGCACCCACGCCCGCTGTGCTGGCCGCCCGTGGCCCCAGCCCGCTCGCGCTGCCTCACCGCACGGAGCGCCAGCCGTCCCGCGCCCACCGCGCGCCACCGCCGACCCTGGCCCCTCCAGTGCCCGGCCATGCCACTGCCGGTTCGGCTCATCGCCCTCACCCACACCCGGCGTCCGCTGTGACTCCATCCTAGGGCCATCAATCCCGACATCCGCTGTGACTCCGTCGACATCCGTGACCCTGTCCACATTCCTGCCGCCGGTCGTCCTAGTGCCGAGGGCGGTGGCCTTTGGCACGGGCCAAGGGGAGGGGGTGCTGTCCGCCTAGAAGGCCGCGGCAGACGCCATGCTCGAACAGTTTGGATAGGGCTGTTTGCCTACCGTGTCGCCTGCTCAAGCTCTTGAACTCATCGGACAGGTAAAAATTATGAATATGCAATATAGGTACTTAGTTAGCTTTGATTGTAGTGTAGTAGTTCAATTATTTGTTATTTACTAGTTAATGTGATGACTCAAGTAGTTGATTTAGTTAGTGATCTAGTGAGATAGATATGTAGATAGATAGAAACATAGATACATAGGTACATAGATATAGTTAGATAGCTACTTAGATAGGTAGTTATATATTTAGTTAACTAAATAGGATCTAGCTATTTAGTGAGTACATTGTATATATACACGTAGTTATTATCTTATTTACTTAGTTTGTAGTTAGAAAGTACTTGTTAGGTACTATCTATCATCTAATTTGGACTAAAGGACATGTGTTTTGTTATGTGTTTGAACTAGATGGACAACCTAGTGACCATATATCATGGAGGCACCGTTGAAAGCGATCGCTATGGATATGTTGAGTTTGTTGATATGCAAAGCATGCTTGTGCTATTCAATGATAGCCCTTCATTTAGTGAGATGGTTGCAAGGGCTTGAGAGGAGCTGCATTGTCTTGGAGATGATGATGATGGCATTGCAGTTGAGGGTGTACTGCACCTAGGTTCTCCTCCCAACATCCTCAGGCGAATGATCCCAATTGGGTGTGCTGATTAGTGGGAGAATTATGTGAGATCGACTATAAAAAGCCAGCTGCAATGTTTGAATGTGGTTGTGCGTCGGGTGTTAGTTGATCCAATCCCTCATGGGTTTTCCCCACCACTAGGTCAGCAGGCACACTTCGACCCTCCCATTCCAGAACCTGATATGGAAGTGGAGGTTGCACCTATGGTTCCCGATGCTCAATCTGCCCCCCATGAGCTAGTTGGAGATGCTTGTCAGATTCATGATGTTATGGCAGATCCTCCTCATGAGATTCCTTTGACATAGAATCATCCGAGTAAGTGTCTTATCCGCATGGTTATTGGGAGTTTACCCTCTTTCTTACATCCATTTTTTATTCTTTTCTCATTTCTCTACTTATGTTGCAGGAGACATTCCTAACAATGTGGATGTGCCCCCTATTGCTGCGCAAGTGCAATGTGGAGATGAATTTTGTGGCTCCAATAGTGTCAAAATTATGAATGATTCGGAGCCATATGAGATGGCAAGGGCTCTTGATTTTGATGATGATCGTCCTATGGGAGAGCTGTCAGAGAGTGATATTGAGATGCTGAGGCATATCTTTCCCGGCCGCTGTGATCCAAGAGTTCACGAGTTCAGCGATCTTGCTCATTTCGATCAGGCTATGCAGAAGGACGTGATGATGAGCTCCTAGAAGCTTCTGAGGCCGGCCTTAACATGGTAATTGAGAAGGGTAGGGTATTCAAGGACCTCCCTACATTAAAGAGGTGGTACGTTCTTTCTTGTGCTTCCCTCAGTGTGCCGAGGCCTTTAGGCACTATCATCTCATCTTCTCCATTGATAGTACGTTCTTGATTGGCAAATACTAGAGCACACTTCTTATAGCCATATCCTGTGATGTGAACAACAAGTTGGTTCCTTTGGCATTTGCTTTGGTTGAGAAGGAGAACAATGATAGTTAGGGATGGTTCTTGAGGCTAGTCCGAATACATGTGGTTGGGCCTAGCAGGGAGGTTGGCGTCATATCTGATAGGCACCAGGGCATACTTCATGTCGTGCGAGAGCAGATAGAGGGGTATGCACCTCTGCACCATCGTTGGTGTACTCAGCACCTTGTCGAGAATCTACTCTAGAAGGATGATGTGAAGGATAACTTTGATCTATTCTAGGAGGCTGCTCGACAGCTTGAGGACAAGTACTTTTAGAAAAAATTAGAGTAGGTTAGAACCGTATCAAATGCAGAAGGTAGACAATGTCTCATAGGTTTGATGAGGGATTTGGAGAAATGGACAAGAGCTCACGACGACGGTGGATGGAGGTATGAGTTTTAGTTTAGCAACATGGCGGAGTCATTCAATAAGTTGCTATTGGGGATACGTGGTGTGCCTGTGAATGCAATCGTTCAATTCACCTTCTACAAGCTTGTTGCCTAGTTCAACGATAGACACGCCCATGCATTGAAGTTGAAGAGTGATGGAGAGATATGGGCTCCGAAACCAAAGGCATACCTAAAGAAGGCAAATGAAAGGGCTGGCACACATGAGGATACATGTTTTGACCACGCCACCACCCCCATCACCACCACCACCAACAATGGAAGGCTACTGTGGAGAAGGTGCAACACAATTTGCTATGTGGCCACACTACTAGGATGACCCTATCTTATTCACATGGCACATCCATATGTTTCTTGTGCTTGTTATTCGCTTGAATTACCTAAGGCATGTTAGGATTAGTTCAGGACCTTTGTACCCTAGTTCGGTACATGTTCTCACATGCCATTTCATGTGTTGTGTGTGTTGAATTATATAATGCCCTACTTCGTTAGGTTTTGTTTGCAGCACGTGATCATATTTCACTGCGTCCGCAATATTAAACTGAATATTATGACCATAAATAATAAAAACAACTACATAATGAAAAGTCCAATACTATGACACCTTAAACAACACAATAATACTAGAAGTATGTGCCGACAAACTAAATAACGCAGTACATGACCTAAGCATGCCCATACTTAAAGTGCATTACATGACAACACAATGAAAAGTCCAATAGTAGACAACATTGTTCATGAATAAACCATAGAACTAGCAAGTAATGGAGACTACTGAGTGCAACGAGGCCACTTTCCCTTCCTCAGGGCATCAGGATTCTCCTCCATCGCTGCTTTTGCTCGGCATGCACGCTCAAGCTTCTTCTCTCTCTCCTCCATATACGCAGCAACACGCCTCCTTTCCTCCTCTTTCTTGTGCTCCTTTTTTGTAGCCTCCTCTCTGTGTCACTTCTCCATCATCTTCTTACCCTCTGCCTCCCACCACAATAGTTTCTATAGCCATTCCTTGTCTTCAGGCTTGATCTCAGTGTCGATCCACTACTCAAAATCATAGAGTGGTGGAGGGGTCTGCAACAAATGCAATTGTTACAAAACAAAAAAATCATGCAAGATGTCATATGACACAAAATAATTATTACACAACATCAATTCCTCACCATCTTGTTAATGCGGCACTGATGAAGTGTAGGCTCAAACGCAAAATTGAAACACATCCAATACCTCTGCCTATACGTGTCCTCTTCATTAGACTTGGCTACCTTGCAAGGATCGCTGCAAAAGCACATAGGCACTAGAACACCACTAGGCAGAGGCAATAGGTCGAAGGCATTTCCAGTCATCCGGCCATAACTATAATTTAGCCATTTTTGTTCTAAGAATCGAAAGCAATTAACATTAAACCCTACATCTAGGGTTTCCCATTTGATCCACAACAATGAACCCATAACATAACAACGTGCGTTGAGGTTACCTTGGTTTGGTAGCTTTTCCACGCCTTTGCATCCTACGGTTGTATAATATAAATATTAAAATTGTATGAAACGCTAAGTAATGATGATTCTTAAGTTGAAAAATCCGACTAATATATATCGAATCGATTTGAAAAAAAAACTAGGAGGGAGCGAGGATACCTTGCTCTTGAAGATCTATGGATCAAATCAAAGTTTCCAAGGTCCAATATGCTGATTCATGAGGTAGAGCGAAGTGGGGACAGAAAAAACCTGAGAGGGAGGAGAAAGAAGAGGAAGAAGGCTCAGGTAGGAAGGTTGGGCGCCGGGTTAAAACACAAGCTTGGCGCCATGGATCTCGGCGCCAAGTTCAGCACCAATAATCACGGCGCCAAGCTTGATGCTAAGATCCACGGCGCCGAGCTGGCTGCCATGTCAACGTCCACGCCGCCAATGTGGCACTGACCTAGGCGCTAGAATCTATGGCACCGAGACGTGTAAGCTCGGTGCCACCAACGATGGCGCCAAGCTAAGGGTCTAGATTTTGAAATCATACCTCCAGAGCATATTTGTGAAAAAAATTCAAAAAAAGGGCTAAAAAATAAAAATTTTGGACGTTGTGTCCTTTCCGCATCGACTCTGCGTGCCCACGAGGACGTGTCGAGCAGCTGTCGACTAATCGGGAATGACAAAGTTACACCTGCACTCTCCCACGTATAGATAATATAATAGCCTCTGTTGTAGGAATAGTTAACCCTATATATTTGTGTATGTGTATGCATCATGACACATACTTGGATACATCTGCACCCAATCACCATAAAATAGTGGAGTATCTATACATACATAGATATGCACGATACCCGGGTATATGCCTATGTATGGCTAACCCTAGCAACCTAGTTTCTCAGTTCCACTTAATCATGGGTGTATACATATGCATGAGCATATATGTCGCTAACCCTAACTATAACCTAACCCACCTAATTAACCCTAGGCACATACATATGCATGTGCGTATGTGTCAATAACCCCATGGACTTGTAGAAGTCGGTCAGGTCATCCATGATGATTTGGTTAGACTTTCTCTTTCAGGTTCATATAATAGTGAACCCTAATAATGTGGTCTGGTTTTCCATTAGGTAACCGCACCACACTAACCTAGCCCGTAGAAGCCACCTTGTTGGATGGATCCCATTCCATCCAATCTTACTTCAAATTGACATAGTAATGACAACCTTAGATAACCTCCCATCACCCGACTAGGACCAACCCATCTAGGATCGATTGATTGCCTATGCTTGTTTTACATGCCTTGCTTGTTATTTTTCTTGTTTGCCGATGTTAGACCGCGTAGGATAGAAGACGTGGAGAGAACCTGTTGGAGTCCAGAAGACAGGAATAGGAGACATGGGAATTGGATGAGGATATAATCGTCAGCGAATAGAGGCAAGTCCTAACACCTGCCTCTATCCCTTCCCACCACTTTACCATCCCTTAACCCCCCCCCCCTTCACCACCACCACATATTGCTAGCCTCCACCATAAACCTTCCACTATCCATCTCCACTAAATAATAACCCAACCCATACTACCTAAAACCCCTCATGAATTAATGAAACTATAATTATGAACTCGATTATGATAATATGATAAGGTAATGGTTACCTTGATATGATATGTGATTAATGAACTTGATGATAATAACTATGGAACTTAAAATTGGTAAAACTTGACTAAACCCCGATAGGGGGGCGAGTGGGGGTAATTTATGTGGGATAAATTGCCTTGGCAGGAATGCCTGGAGAGGGTTTCTGTGGGAGATACTCGCCTTGGTCACATATGGACTGGTTTGTAGTCCCTCTCACCTAGTGAGATATTACGTACAACCACATGTCTATATGGGTAGACTTGATCTCACACCCTGTTAGATAGAAGTATAATTTCTACTAGGAGGCCAGTGTAGGTAGCGGAATATCAGGAGCCGACACGGGGGATAGGTTTTATTCCGTGGTTCGGTTGGCATGGATGCTATGTAATCTTCCACATTAAGCTTTTGGTTTTTGGCCGCGTTCGAGCCCTTGATTTTCTTGGCCCTGTTCGAGCCATGTTTTCTTTTGTGATGATTTGGTATCATCATGTTAGGGAGATTTGGTATCTTCCCGGTTTTTGTGTTTGTTTCCAACCCCTGAGAAGCCGTAGTAGAGTTAAATGGACATCTAATGTCGCATACATTCGGGTACGAGGTCTCGTTAGGCCTATCGCGCCACTGGCCCTGGTGTCGACTACACCTATCATGTGGGAAAATTTGTACTCCTCTAAGAATTTTATTGAATCTATTCGAATAGCCACGTCCTTGGAATGGGCATATGCTAGGATGAGATATTATGATTAGACTTCTACAACAGTGATAATCTGGTAAGATGTATTTTACTAATTTGGTAATTATAATGAACCCTAGGAACTGGTTAGAATGGTAATCCTCTGCTAGGTCTAACCTATAATTATAACTACTTCACCTTACTACTTTTACCTCTACCTATCCACCTCCACCATATAGACTTCCCCTTCCACCTCACCTCCACCCAAAGTTTAGGGCTTGCTGAGTACTTTATGTACTCAACCCCCTCTATTCTATGTTTCTAGGAGTAAAGCTACAGGAGCACCTACCTGGATGGAACTTTTGGAGCTACGCAAGGATAGGATACTTAGATTATACTCGAAGATGGAGCCGTACGAGAGAGCTACGCTAGGACTACGATGATTGGAATATAGGAGTACGCTGTAGGAATAAGTCTAGGGTTACGTCCACACTCTAAGCTGCCTATAGGAATGTAGCCATGTTGAGATAGGACCACTGTCTTAGAACTCTGATATACGATATAAGGCCAGTGGCCCAAGCTATGTAAACCCGAACCATGTAATGTGTTTCCCATTAGCAATAAAAGTATGGTTTTTGAAATCTATCTTGTTCAAATTGTGCATATCAGCTACTGATCCAGGGACTGATACAGGATGCACAAAGGACCCTAAATTATGGGGCCCAATAAAATGCAAACGCAACTTCACCGGCGTCAATGGTGAATACCCCTCCTTGTCCTTCTTGCCCTTCCCCATTTAGGATGTCGTGATCTCAGATTGCTCTTGGGGCCTTATCCTCTTTTGGTACTCTGGGTTTCACTATGTTGCCTGCAATCCGGTCACTAAGAAATGGTTGCTACTGCCGGGTAGCAACCATTCTTGTGTTTCAGCTCGCTTGGGGTTTGATCCGACAGTCTCCTCGCACTTCCATGTGTTTGAATATGGGATCAACGATGATGTCTCCTTAGGTGTCAATATCTACTCATCTAAAACTAGAGCATGGATCTTTAAAGAATCTGAATGGGGCGAGGGTATTGTAGTATCCACATATGGGAAGGGTGTGTTTGTTAATGGTTTTATGGACATACTGGAGTTCACCCAGATAGTTGTTGTTGATATGGAGGGAAAGACATGGAGAAAAATTCGTAGGCCAACTCGTGATGCAATCTCCATCCATGAAGCTCAGGGTTAGTTGTGTTTATGTACTGCTGATACTTTGAATAGGTATCAGCTTTCAATCTAGTATCAGCTTTCAATCTGGTATCAGCTTTCCAAATAAGGTGACCACGTTGGAGCTATTTGGAAAGAAAAATATTGAAATTGGTACCGAGGTTTGTGATGCGGCCTACAGAGTGATTGCAGTTCATCTAGAATGGAATTTAATTTTCCTTGTTGGGGAGGACAAATCACTACTTGCATATGACATGAACCACAGTAAAGTTCATGTCCTCTTTGCCTAGGCCATTGGCTATCCTAGAAGTACCGGGAAACTATTATGTATGAGCAGTGGACTTCACTATCTTTCTTATGTTTCCTTGTTCATGGAGTCATTAGCAGAGCAATAAATGTGCATATGTTGTATTTTGTTGTAATTACGTCATGCCTTTGTTCATATAAGTAGTTGTTTTGATTCTATATATAGGCTAATTTGGGCTTCGTAACAAAAGGAATGGTGTGTTCAATATCATTAATTGTGCTGCTTTGTGCAGGTGGAGTCTGAGTGCTTTTGAATAATTTTCCTACATTGGCTAGGAGGATGAAGAGGGGTTCCATGGTGCATTGCCTACCAATTCGAAGGATGCACTAATTATATCTATTTTTGCCTAGCAAGCAGGAGTGCCATATAGGAGGAGCACAGCTACGTCATTTCGTTATGTAAGTCTATAGAGATCAGTTCCTTTAGTTTGCAATCTATGTACCGCTTGTGTTAGGATATCAGTTGAGAAAGATATTATGGTAAACGTCCATTGTTATTGTAAGAACATGGTTTATGGATGCAATGATTATATCTGTATGCTCTATGTTCAGTAAGTTATTAAGGGCCATTTATTGTTTTGTTATCACCAGCGCCGTTGGTGGTGCAAACGTCCAACACCGTCACTATACGTATTATGCGGCAGGGATAAAAGTATATCACCGCCGAATTATTTAGTAACCCGACACCGACTAAACGATCATCAAAGGCGAATCGTGGTGCAAGACGACGGTGACCATGACCTTTGTACTGACAGTTCATACGCTGAAGCGACGGTGATGTTTACCTCAACAGACGTCTCGGCCGTCAAAGCAACAGCAAAGCTGTACTGTAGACAGTCGGGTCGAAGTACAAAGCGACGGTGCTGGTGACCACTACACCAGCGGTTGATGTGCCCACACGACGGTGATGATAGCCTCCACACAGACGGATCGTTTGTCAATGCGGCGGTGTTAGTGTATACCCATAGATGGATCGTGCTCTAATACGACGGAAGTAAGGACCTTATCATGGACGGATCGCAGATTCCGACGGTGATGGCTATGACCATCACTACCGACAGCTTACTACCGAGGCCGAAATGCGGCTGTGATGGGGGTTACGACGTGTTTGTGAAAGGTCCGAGTGTAGTAGTACTAGTTGGCTTGTGTAGCTTTGCTAGTTACATTGTTTAGTTTGTGTAGATAAGTAATTTGAGCTCTTTAGTTTAACTTGTGTAGCCATGCTATTTAGCATTACTAGTGAGCTTAGGCTTTGTGTGTTTTGCATACTAGGATGTGTAGGAGCTCCTCAGTTCTTGAGTATTAGTGGCGTAGATTTGTTTGACCTTGTATACTAGAATTATTTAGGTGAGCTCTACCTAGCATGGTACCTTAGTTGCTTATATTAGGATCTTAATAAGATGCTTGTTAATTATAGATAGAAAGGTGTAGTCTTGACTAAACCGATAGTTTTAATTCCGCATTTGTTTCGGTTAAGTCGATGTGATTAATTTTAGAAAGGACTATTCACCCTCTCTAGTCTGCCAGCTCGACCTATCACAGTCCCAACCACTCGTCCGCTATGACGATTCTGAATAAAACAAGATGAGTCAACAAAACCAACAAAACAATTTTGGTCAGCAAATAAGTCAAATAGAGGAAGTATGAAGCAACATTCTACTAATAGAATCGAACTCTACCCTGACTCCTATGACAAATCTGTAAGTAAGAAACTACTCAATAAATGAAAGTGATGTACAATTCTGACCTGCTGTACACCGGGTACCATGGAGATCAAAGAACCCATCAAATGATCAAAGGCAGAATAGTAGTCATCAATGGGCATCTCTATGTTCAATAACATGAAGTTGTTGCATGAGAGTACGTTGAAGGGCACCACTTTCCTGAACATAGTGTTCCTTTAAATAAGACCACATAGGTTTGGCTTGCTTAAACTTATGTAGACTCATAATCATGGTTTGTTTAACACTATTAACCAAAGCAGCCATTGCTTTCCCATCATTGATTTCCCAGGTTTTGACAGCAGTAGCATTACTATTATCAGACTTAAGAGTTGGTGGAACATCAGCCAAATGAAAATGAAGACCACAACCCCGCAATGCAGTTTCAATATAAAAAGCCCACTCTAAATAGTTCTGGCCATCTAGTGTGTTGTTGATTACAATAACAGAAATCTGAGACATGATGCTGGATTCTACGAGTACTCGACCAAGATCAGTAAAAGACAGGGATGAGTTACCACCAGCAAAGCAGAATTCGCAAGAAGATCACCACAATTGAGCATGCACTCTGTTCCTTACTGTCATGGAGAACCAAAACCAGCAGAGGAAGACACGCAGCAGCAGACCACGTGCAGAGGCGGGGAGGTCCACGCGTTCACTGGAGCACTGCACATGAAGGAACGCCACGCATGAAGGACGCGCGGGAAATCCGTGCGTGAAGACCGCACCTGAGCGTGAAGAAGCGAACGGCTCCGCACGGGTCCGCTATTGCGCGAGATAGGTCCACGGCTGCGCAAAGACGGAGACTGCTGCGGGCGACGGAAGACCTTGCACGTGAAGAAGATCCCGAGCAACGGGCGTTGAATGCGCGGATCGCACGTAGAGGACGTCGTGCGTGAAGATGTCCCCGCGAGAAAAAGACCGCATGCGGGAGACCTCGCACATGAAGAAGACAATGTGCACGGAAGGGAGGACCTGCGCAGCAACGAGCCGTGAGCAGTGGACCGGCACGACGACAGGCTGCGCAAATCCGAGGAGAGCCGCGGCGACAGACCGTGCGAAACGAGAAAATTGCTACTATAGAACGTGAAACAATGAGCTTCGCTATGATAGGACTTCGCTAAAACGACATTTAAAACATTGGCACTTTGTTTTACATGACATTTGGTCTTTTTAATCACTTTTTTTATTTCAAAAACATGTATTTTGTCGTGGGATGATCGTATTGCCCTTCAGTCATATTCACGTAAGAGTGGGCAGGCAGGGACGTGGGCTGCCTAGCTGCTGCCGCCGCCACCTGGCCTGCCTGGCTGACAGGCTTGCCACCGCCGCCGCCTGGGCAGGCTGGCGGACGGGCGCCCGGGTGTGTCCAAGGCTGACGGACACTGCTTGCTTCGCGCTCCCCGTTGCGTGGTTAACGTGCTGTCAGGACTCACGACCAACAGACGTCATATTCTGGCTATGTTTTAGATGGGGAAAAAAAGAAAGGCTTGAATGCTTGATGCAGCCCAGAATCAACAAGGCCACGATAGCTTTGCCGAATACCGACTGCAAATATTATGAGTAGACACAGTTGCCAATCTTCATCAAGATCAGCTATTCAGATCTCAATTATTTGCTTGCATGAAATGGACCAGCCGCCAGCGACAACGAAACTCATATCGACATAGTAGTAGTAGGTTTACACAAGGCCCAACCGGGAGCGCTCAGTCTGTAAATTTGAGCAATTTTCTAAAAATGAATATCTCGAAGCTAATCTAAGTGGTCAGTAAAATCAACTGATACTTTAATAAAAGATCAGGCAACTTGCGAACAAATGAGCTCATCTCATAAAACCATGATTGTAGCATAAACAAGTTCATCTCAAAAGACCATAATTCATCCAACGTGTAGCTTTCTCTTTGGAGTCATCTTTTTTGGTGCTGCCGCTGTAGGTATCCTCACAGGACTAGTGGTGTCAGTTTGTGAAGATGTGCCCTCTCCTAATAACATCGCAAGCTTACTGCATATAAATACGATACCACAATTAGATGTATGAAAAGAATTAGTGTACGATAAATGTGTTAATATTTCTTACCTTCTTGTGACCCTTCCTGGACTATCCCATAGGATTTCTTCTGTAGTCGGCCTCCGTGGGGTGCTAGGTTGTGCTGGCGCAGCTTTTGTAACATTCTTCCTAGGTTGCCTACGCTTCCTACAAGTAATCAAATAAATTAATATTGACATTTACATTCAAGTTTCTAGGTAAAGAAAATCAGTTCATACCTCTTTTTTGCGGTCCCATTGAGTGGGCACTTGGCACTAGCTTGCCTATGATCTTTTTCTCCGCATTTTTTGCAAGTCATAGGTCCTCTGATCATTTTCTTTCCCTTTCCATTTGTTGGAGCTGCATTGTTGTCACATCCCTTCTCACCTTCACCATCGTTGGTAAATTCACCATCTTTGGAACCTTTCTTCCTGTGGCCACCTTCCATCCATCCCTTCATTCTTAGTTTCCTTCGTCGTCCAACAGGTAGTTTAGCAAGAGGTGCACCAACTAAAAATGGTAGGTCAACTTGTGGCCATTGTGTTTTATTTGTCATCGGCTCAATCTCTCTTCCATAAGCAGCCCTTAATCTATTGACCGAGTAGTAGTCATGCACAAACTGTTCTAGGTCAACTCCCTCATGGCGGGTTACATAGGCCAATACATGTTGACATAGCTTACCAGTGTGCTGCCATTCAAGACAAGTACAGGTCCTTTGGTGTAACTTGATAATATGCCTCTCAGCTCAGTTGCTATGGTCCCACACCTCTGCACTCCAATTAGAACATGGTACAATTTTCAAGTGTCCCAAACCTCTAGTATTTGCCTTTAGCTGAACCATAATAGCTGGAAGTATCCTGCCTTCAGGTAGCCTGTATGCAATATTTCTTCTCTTGTTCCTTAGTACCATGATCATTACTCTGATCTTATCAGCAAGGTCAGCAACAGGTAAGTCTTTATGATCTCTAATCCAGTTATTAAATGACTCAGCAATATTACTAGTTATGTAGTCACACTTAATTTCTGGATTAAAACCACACCTATACCATAATAACTTATGATTAGTCTGTAACCATTTCACTGCTTGTGCTGATTCACTTACCATTTTTGCTATATTGTCATAGAATATGTCCTCTCTGTAAGCCCTTGCTGCAGGATATATTTGGCCAAATCCTCTAAATCTCTTCTTGAAATTTCTGACAAGATGATAAAAGCATTCTCTTTCCTCTGCATTTGGGAATACATTCTTCACTGCATTCTCCAAGCCCTTGCAAGCATCAGAACAAACAGCAAGCAGTGGAGGATCAACTATTGCCTTCTTTAATTGTTCCATGAACCAAGTCCAGTTGTTTGTGTTTTCAGAAGCTATGAAGCCATAAGCGAGTGGATACATCCAATTGTGACCATCAACTGCTACAACTGTGGCCAAGTGACCATTCCACCTTCCATTAAGTGTTGTAGCATCTATGCTCCAATGAGGCCTACAACCTTCTAAAAAACCATCAATGCATGGTTTAAGAGCACAGAAAAAATGGTGGAAATATATTTGACCATCCACCTCAAGTACCTCAATCTCAACGACACTCCCGGGGCACCGCTTCATTACCTCGGCCTTCCACCTAAATAATAGCTCAAAACTCTCTTCCCATTTGCCATAAACCTCTTCAAGAGCTCTTTGTTTACCCCCGCCATACAGTGTCATATGCAATTTGACATTTGTGATCTGTCTCCAACTTCTTTTGCAATTCCTTAGCACCAATATTTGGATCAGCTCTAAGGATACTCACAGTCTTGCTAGCTACCCACTTGCAACTTGAAGTTGTAGTTATCTGCCTCATGCTGGACACACACTCGTGCTTATCGACTAAGACGGTTACCTTCAAAATAAAAAATCAATGAGATTGATATTAATTTACATAACAAGTAGAATTAATGAAATAATAAAAAAAACTATTCACCTCCACAGTGGCTTGGCCTTTTTGTTTAGTGCCATTTATCCTCCAAGGGCAAGGGCAATCTTCATCACCGGACTTGCAAAAAGCCCTATATCTCGTCTTACATGACTTCTCTACTCCTAAATTGAACTCCTTATTGATGGCAAATTGCCGCACTGCCAGCTTGAACTCCTCCATTGTTGGGTACAATGTTCCTACCTTCAATTGATGGGTTGTTCTTATCATATGAAATGACCATCTCACCTGGTACGACATCACTAGTAGGAATGGCAGCACCATCAGTATCTTTCCCAATCTCATTATCATTCCCCTCTTCATCCATTCGGCAATCAAAGCCTTGTGCAGGCATATTTGTTGTGCCCTCCTCTGTTAAGCCTAAAAGCTCACAAATCTGTGACTCGCTCATAAGTGCAATGCGACCTTCGTCATCATGTGTCTCCACTATTTGTATCATATCCCAATCAACTCTTTCCATATTTTCCACATGATCTACTTGGGACCTAAACAAGTGAAATCAACTTTAACTAATATGTACTACTATCGTGGTAAAAAACAAACAGAAAGCATACAAGCATATATATACCTTTGCACTTCAAGAACAGGAAGGTTGCACTCTACTGCCGGAAGAGGAGCAGCTGGAAGCAGCGATCTCGCTAGGGCTAGAGCAGTGGACATGCCTTCTGCCGGCTTGTCCAGACCTTTTGCTGGACCTTCTACTACCGCGTCCACGCCTTCTGCTGCCAGCACGGCCATGCCAGGGCCGGCCAACACCTGAAGACAAATTACAGATGAGTTTAGATATTAAGCATTGTATCTCCAGTCCAATACATATCACCCATCTGGTATGACTACCTGAATTCAGCAGAACATGTAATCGCATCAACTAAATCTGTTTCCACTTGACTAGACTTGCGCTGGAAAATCCCCACCATGGAAAAGAAAAATGGCAAACAATCCCTAAAGTCACTTCTCACTTAAACCAGTGCCAGACACAGGACGAACCAGGTACTTCCCACATCCGCCGGTCAGCAGACTATCCCAGCAGGAAAAGAAAAAAAATCTTGGAACAAGGGCAGCCTAATCCAAGAGCAGCAGGTGCATGCATCCGGCTTGGGAATCTGCAGCGCATCTGACATAAAAATGCGTATCTGATGTGCCTACCGATTAGTCAAGACCAGGCAGGGTCGGAGGCCCCAGGTGACGTCTCGGTTCCTCTTCCGGTCCTGAGTGGAGAGGGTCCGATGAGCCTTATGTCGCGCGCAGCAGTGGGGAGGGGAGGAGGAGGAGGTTAGTCGCCTCGCCGGCGGTGCGGTGGCGGCTGCGAGCAGTGCGTAAGACGAAACGTCGAAAGATGAAACGACTGTCGGGCTCATGCAAAAGGATACTAAGGCCTAGAAGGGTAAAAGAGTCAATTAAAGGAGTAAAATACATGTATTTTGATTACTAAAATCAAGAAATACATCAAATGTCATCTAAAACAAAGTGCCAACGTTTCAAGTGTCATTTTAGCGAAGTCGACGATTGGAGTCCTATAATAGCGAAGCCCATCGTTTCGCGTCCTATAATAGCAATTTTCTCAGTGCGAAACAGAGGAAAAATCCCCAAGCAAAAAATGGATTGCGGGTGAATTAGATTAGTCTAATCCTAACCTATAGATGGCCACATAGTCCAGGCATGACAGGTATGAAGCCCGTTAATTTGGCCTGGCCCAAGCCTGGCCTGGCCCGGTAGAGCAGGCCATGCTTAGGCCGCACCCTAGCACGTCGGGCTGGCCTGGTATAAGGCCCATTAGTAGACTAACATGTAACCTCAACCCTAGATGTCCTCTCGTCCCTCAATCAGTCGACCCTGCTGCCACTTCTTGCTTCCCTCACGATTACGCGCAGGCACGAGTGCATCCCTGTGTGAGCACACCTTCTCGGCTTCTCCGCTCTTATCTTCTCCTCGCCCACGGGAGTGCTGGCCAGCGGGTTGAAAGCCCTAGTTTGGTTTTTGACTAATTGATGAAACATATTGGACTAACCCTATGTCTAAGTGTGATTATGAGATATGTTGGTCTAAATCCAAGTGATGGAGCTAAATATCACTCAAGTGATGGAGATAGCCAAAAGATGAAGATCAAATGCTCCAACTTGAAAAGGAAGAAAGAGAAAAATAAAATGATGGTCAAGGCAAAGGTATGAATGCTAGGACCATTTTGTTTTGCTAATCAAGACACAAAAGAGTGTGTGATTGGATTTAGGATACATAGTCGTACTATTAAGAGGGGAACTCTCAGGATGATTACGGTTATCCAGTGCCACTAGATGAATTAATTCAATGCATTTACACTAGGACCTAGTGAGTGCCAACAACCTTTGAAAATGTTTGTGAAAAAGGCTAACTCATGTATACAAGTGTTGGAAACATTGTGGAGTTAACACATTTGCACAGGGGTTGAAGACTTGAAGTGAATGAAGTGCTCATGGAGCATCGGACGTTGATGACGTGTGCATCGGACGCTAAGTGTTAGCGTCTAAAGGATAACCTTAGCTCGTCCTAGCAGAGAGCATCGGACGCTAAACACTGTGGACATCGGACATTGTCCGTGTTTTTGGCTGCTCTCTGTTTGCCAAAATAATTCTTCGGCTGATATTCAGCGAAGGCATCCAATGCTATTCTTTAGTCACCCCGTTCGGCTGCTCCACTTCTGACTAATTTCGGCTGGTCTGCTCGCACGCTACAGTGCTCAAATCAGCTGGAATCAGCCAGCGGTATGGCCAGCAGCCAATTCGAATTTGAATTCAAAAAAGGGCGCAAACAGGATGGTGTTCCAGGCATTTGAATTCATAAAAAAGGCACCGGTAACCAATCCAATCAATTTACAAGTCTTGGAAAGTTCATTTGTACAACAAGTTGATTACAGACACAACAAACAACTCATGCAAATCCGGTTGAATGGCCTAATACACTTCTAGCAACCTGAAGACAGCGCACATCAAAGGGCTACAATGAAATCTGGGAACTTGCAAAACCGGTTCCTTTGTGCCATCTTCCTTCCTTTGCTGCACCAATCAGAGGGCTACAAGGAAATCTGGGAACTTGCAACCTGAAGGACTGTATGCAGGTACTTGTCATGGTTGTTATGTCAAATATGATGAAGCAGTTATATACTTCCATATGTTGGAATGAATTCATCAGTAGGATAGACCATTGCATTCAGTTAAGTTAACGGAGCAGTAAGCTTGCATTGCAGATGTTCTGAAACATACATCAGTTCATTTCATTAACCTAAAATTACACCATATGCATTCCATGCAAGGCCACAAATTGTAGTAACGACATACAAATTCCAGTCAGGTACAAAATCACAGGAAAACGAAGATAGCCATGCAAAAGTCACATACCCAACCTTCCATCTTCGTCATGGCATCCTCCAAACCACATTCACCAACACCTCACCCACCTGGCTGCACCTGCACATTCACAAACTAAGATTTGACCCATATAATGCACAAGTAAAGACTTGGTTACAACACTATATTAGCAAGCCCATCCTCAAACCTGATTCCCGCCATTCACAGCCGCACTCCTCGACACGTTTAGTCCAAGTGTTATCCAATCGCGTACATGACGCATATCATCAGAAGCATTTGCAGCAACCCAGTCAACTGACAATTGGGTGATTTCCCTCACTGGTCTTGGTGGTAACTTATCCCGCAAAAAATTATGCAGCCCAAAAGCAGCCAGGATTATCTTGTTCTGCTTTTCCCTAGGATAGTGAGGCACTTCTTTCAAAATTTTCCACCTTGCTTTGACCACCCCAAATCCCCTTTAAATCACATTTCGCAAACTTGCATGATGGAAATTGAACACCTCTTCGAATCTCTCGGGCCGCCTGTCCTCAAACTGCTTTAGGTGGTACCTGGTGTTGCGATGTGGGCCCAAATAACCCCGTTCTCCTGCGTAACCCGAGTCTACCAAGTAGAACCTACCTACACAACACCAAACAAGTTCACAAAGGCAGAAACACAACATATTGCACAACAACAAAGAAATGTACTCCAACTAGTGTAGGCCAGTCAACTAACCTTCAGGTGGGTGCGGAAAAGTCAGTGTTGCCCACGCCTGCCTAAGGACGAACATGTCGTGTACTGCCCCCGCCATCCCCACACCAACATATGTGAAGTGCTGCTCAAAGTCGCATACTGCTACCACATTTTGGCTAGTATAGCCCTTCCTATTAATGAAATCATTGTGTACTGGTCCGATCAACGAGTACCTTAACGTGTGTGCCATCTATAGCTCCAATGCAACCATCAAACAAAGGAGTGTACTTGAACTTATTTTTCATGAATCGTTCTAGTAGTGCCTATCTTTAGGCACTAGAACCGTGTTAGAAAAGGACACCACAGCATCCAACACTTCACCAAACTTGGTGCTAACCGTGGCCAATGCCCTACTAAATCTATCTAGCCATATCATGTTGTGATCGTTGTGTGCCCATAGCCCAAAGGAACATCCCTAACCCCTCTACGGTATCCATTTCCTGAGTCGCTTGAAGGCCATGGTTACTAACTAAAATGTTATGCAACTCCATGAAAGATTCAGGGGACATGCGAAAGTTAGTCTTGCACCTTTTGGGGTTAGCTAGGGTTTTCTGGACAAATGGCGCACCTGTTCCGTTCTTGGACACCTAACCCAGGAGGGTGCACTGGAACCTGACTCTCCATCGCAGCTACATATCCGCCATAGGCAGCGGCCAGCGCTGCCACATCCCAAAAATATGTGCTTGAGTCACTTGAATGTTCACTGGTGTCGTCGCTATCAGCCATGGTTTCAGCAACCTGATTGACCACCACAAACAACAAACAACCATTTCAGATTACATATAGATTAATGCAGAGTCCAACCAATCTGTACATTTGGTCCACAACAAATTGTACAAGGTAGATATTGCCTAACCTTAGTGGTGCGTTGTCGTGGTTGTGGTTGCTGCCTAACCGAGGTCCGTTACTACAAGACAGGAAAGCAACAAACGATCAGTCTTCAAGTTGAAGAAGGCTAAAAATAGAAATAACACAGTAACTATTAATTAGTTCAAGCAAACACTAAATCATACAACAATGCAGCATGATTATGACATCATATGGTCCACAAACCATTGCAGATTATTACAAACATAGTTCTAGACGCACTTAACGTTACATTGAGGAAAATTTAAGTACAAAACAGCATGCTGAAAACTGATTGTTCAACTACTACACACGAAGCATGTTATTAATGGTTGTTGGTCTGCATGCTATGCCTCCAAGTCCACTCGATGTACTTCACGCGATTGTCCCTTTCTTCAATGTTCTTGAACTGCGCGCAGCACGCCGGTTTTTGGAACAGATGTAATGCCATCATAAATAGCTCTGACCCTTCTGGCACACCATCTTGACGTAGGATCTGCATCACTTCGCTTTGCTCCTCTTGTTCATGGCTTCGGCCTCGCTCACGGGAACTCCTTGTAGCAATACTCTCTGATAAGCTTGTGCATGTACTTGCCCAAGTTGCAAGGCCTCTTTTTCAGAGGGCTCGTAACAACATGGTCCCTGCTTGGCCGTTTCGCAGAAGTGTCGACACTCGAAGGGCCGATGTGTTCATGTGCCGTCCTTGGTGGAGTGCGTGCTGCATCATTAAGACCACCGGACCACATGAAAGTCCCTCTGTCCCTGGTGTGGGACCCGAATAGAGTGAACAGCTCGTCCAGGAATGGCGGTGGTGTGGCAAGGTCTTGAGGGTCAGTGGGTTCCTGCAAGGATTAGTCATGTTAACCAATGTAACAAACGAACAGGCATGCGCATCGTTGCATCAATTACCTCGTCTTGGCTACCATCGTGGGGGCCTTCCTAAGTGTCCTCATTTGAGTCGAACCAATCATCATCACCCACAACATGACCCATTGAAGGATCACGCTCGAGTCTAGTGTGGTTATTAAGTGATTTCCATGTATTGAACTTGTCTTTCAAACTACCCAATTTGTTGCTGACCTGCCTGTTCATGTAGGAGAAGCCTGAATTGCTAAGCTCTTGGTACACGTTCTTCCAACCTTCCCTAGTTAACCCTTTCTGGGTGAAGTTGCATTTGTCCTTCTCTGCTATATAGAGGTCCAGCAACAACTTGGTAGTGGGAAGGTCCCAAGTGGCACGTTGGCGGTGCATCTGTTGGAAGTGCATTATGTCCACACTGATTTTGTATATTTGGTACGTATACAAGACATGCTATGAACCAGGCACATAACAGGAAGTACAAGATGCGGAATGTAAACGCATGTGAACTTGCCTTCGTTGGAAGCTTCGATTTTCTAGGCCTTAGGTTGTAGCGCGCACCTTCCGGAGGAGAGCATGAGGAGGAGGACGAAAGTGCCAGTGTTGGGAACAAGGAGTAGCACCAGATGGATACGAGGTTCCTAGAGTGGACAGGACAACGCAGGGGGGATTGTGAGCAACTAAGAAGTGTATTAGCAATTAGGGACGACGATTGCAAACAAATCTAAACCTAGACTAACCAGAGTCGTAAGAATAGCGGGAAGGGTGCGCTTAAAACGGTTACATACCGAATCTGGCGAAATCGACGGCCGATGACGGGTCCAATGAGGCGACGAGGGCGTGAACAACCAGATCGAACTTCAAATCGGCCGGATCTCGAACGCGCAAGGATCCTGTTGAAACGAAAGTAGGATGTCAGAGGTCTTTGACGGCCAGATCTGAAAGAGGGAGGGACAGAAAAGGCGACGACGATGATGAAATACCTCGGACAAACCGGTGGCGCCGCCAATCGACGGCGGGGACAGGCGACGGGTCGAGGGGGGCAGCGCAGATCCTGGCATTTGAGGTTGATTGACAGCCGTAGGGTGTCCGGTTTGGGAGGTGGAGACATTGGGGGTGGCGGGGAGCGGCGGACGGAGACGCGCAGTGCCGCAAGGAGTGGAACCCTATCGGGCGAGCGAATGGGGGAGAGGGAAACGATACAGCGCCGTCGGGGCTTGTATACCAGCCGAACGGCGGGAGTAGGCCAGCCGAACGCCTGGGCTAAAAAGGCCATAACCATCAGCCGAATTTAGCCCGTATCAGCCAGAAGTGGAGCAGCCGAACAGGCTCAATGTCTGATGTGACTAGAGTCAGTCTGATGTCACCGTTCATGCAAGGGAAGGTTGGCTACACTGTGGACATCGGACATTGGGTGCATGTCCGATGTGAAGCATCGGACGTGTCCATTGTGTTTTGGATGGCTCTAAAACCTCTCTGGATCGCATCGGACACGGGTGAGTGTTGCATCCGATGTGGCATCGGATGTTGAGGCGTAGAGGCAACCGTTGGGCGCCAATGGCTCTTTCAACTGGCTAGTTAACACAATGGTGACACGTGGCGCATAGAACGCTCAGGCAGTGTCGGATGCCCCTGGCTTAGCATCCGATGTGGGCGCAGACAGCCCATTGAGTTGGCCAATGTCTCTTTCAGCTTTTGGGGCTCTATAAATATGCCTTGGTTGGGTGTGGTTGTCTCTCTTGGTTCTCTAACTTGTTGATACACCTTATGAGCATACTCTTATACCTCCCACTCATCTAGTTCATGTGTTGATCATCATTTGTCAGATTGGGAGTTATCCATAGTGTATTTGCTTAGAGTTTGAGCATTTAGTGGCACTAGTGAACTGTTTGAGCTGCGGGATTCTTGATACTCTTGGTGGTTGCCACACCTAGATGGCTTGGTGCAGTGGGATCGTTGAGCGGAGGGTGGTGCTTGTTTCCGGTTCTGATTGTGATGATTGTGAGGGGTTCTTGTTCCTTCCCCATGGAAGATTCACAAAAGGCAACTATAGTGGATTTCTCATGGCATTGAGTACCCTTATTTGTGTTGGTTCTTACAGGCGCCCTTGTGTAGGGCTAGGCATGTGATGCCTATTAGCGTGTGAGACACCAAGTGAGTGTGTTGTCACAATATGTATTAAGTTGCCAGGCAAGCAACCGAACCATGGGATAAATTATTATGTCATCTTGATATCCTTGTGCTTGATTTATCTCTTGCTCGATTTCGGTATACATCTCTATCACTCTTGTATTACATTCTTGATATACTTGTATAGTGGTAGTGGTGGCTTGTTTTGCTAGTTGAGTGGCATAATTATATTAGTTGTATCTTATTTCTTGCTAGCTCACTAGTGGTAGAAGTAGTGACATAGTGTTAGGGACCAATACTAGGGTACCCAAAGGAGAGAAGTTGATACCCATCAACGCTAAATTCATCAGAGCGATCAAGAACATAACTATGTTTCCTAGTAGGCCCTGCCTCGTCCAAACCACCAAGGCCACAGGCTCTGTTTCGTCTGATTGTCTGACCCCCGAGGGTTGGAAACGCCTTAGGCTAACTCCCGGGGCATGGCTCTGCCTCGCCCGATGTCTGAGGGCTAGCTCTGCTTTGCTCAACCCCTGAGGGTTGGCTCCACCTCGCCCGGCGTCTAAGAACTGGCTCTGCCTCGCCCGATGTCTGAGGGATGTCTTCGCCTCGCCCGACGTCCAAGGGTTGTCTCCACCTCGCCCAATGTCTGAGGGCTGGCTCTGCTTTGCCCGACCTCCGAGGCTTGGCTCTGTCTTGCCGACGTCTGAGGACTAGCTCCACCTCACTCGATGTCTGAGGGCTTGTCTCCTGCCTCGCCCGACGTCTGAGGGTTGTCTTCGCTTCGCCCGACCCTCGAGGGTTGGCTCCGCCTCGCCCGACGTCTGAAGAATGGCTCCGCCTCGCCCGACGTTTGAGGGTTGTCTTTTCTTCGCTCGACCCCTGAGGGTTGGCTCCGCCTCGCCCGACGTCTGAGAGTTGTCTTCGCTTCACCCGACCCCCGAGGGTTGGCTCCGCCTCGCCCGACGTCTGAAGGATGGCTCCGCCTCGCCCGACGTCTACGCGTGACTCCTCCTAACGACACGCATAGATAAGGCATGACACTCAAGTCAACTACAATACTGAGGACCATACCCTGCACGCCTGCAAGAAAGTACCATCGGGATATGACAAGAAGGGCACTTTTGAGACCTTTCAGGCATGTTAGAGCCCAAACAGTGTTATAGACACCGACATTTGTCTTACAGTGTTGCGGGCGCCGCCATTTGCCCTCGGGCACGGATCCTGACGGAAGCTCACTACAACCACTACGGTCTAGGAGGAAACTTGCATCACCTTACAGTAACGAAAGTGCGGTCACTGTGCCGTCTGCTCCCTGTATGGCCGCGGATCAACACCCTGGTCTGCTGCGTCGCCCGCCGAGGAGGGATGGGACGTGACAACTTGCTGACAATGCTAGGACATGACATCATCAGCGGATAGACGCCCAACATGGGGCTATCCCTGGCACCGCCTGCCATGTCAGCGGGGCCCGCATAGAGAAAAAGGAAGACCTAGCATCTTTGAAGGACCTCCTTTGCCTCTGGTTTTTCTTCTTTCTCCCATATGTAATCCCTGCTCTCCCTTGGCCTATAAAAGGGAAGGCAGGAACCCCACTAAGGGGATCGATTCAAGACATCACGCACCACATCACACATAGCTGAGCAGCAACCAAACTCTCAGTTCTCATTCGACCTTTCCATCAGAGACTTGGGACATATCCCTCTCTCGCCCGTTTGTAACCCCTACTACGAACTTTTCAGTGCTACTAACACGAGCAACAGCCACGAACTAGATGTAGGGACATTCTGCCTAAACCAGTATAAACCTTGTGTCTTTTTTAGCACAACATCTGGGCCAGACGCGCAATAACACAAATTTACTCGTTGTGTTTACTCGAAACACCAACACATAGCTAGTTTGAATGTGTGTCATATACATAGAGATCATAGCAACTAGCATTAGGTAGGTGGCTTGGCTTTTCTAGTAGAGCTAGAGCAAAACCGCTTGATCGCCTTATTGCTGTCTAACTCTTTGCTCTAGTGAATTTGTAGAATTTTAATTAGGCTATTCACCCCCCTCTAGTTATTTAGGACCTTTCACGGGCGCCTCGCAGGGTCGCGCCTGGTCCTAGGTGTGGTCACGTGGACCCAACTGTGAGCGTCGCCGTCCCTACAACCAGCCATGGGAACTCCAGCTTCAAGCGCAGCGGTCGGAGACTGCTGGAGCACCATCGCCGCCCTCGACCTCCTCCTAGCTCGCTTGTCGTCGCTACCTCTTCCTCCATCCCAGCATCCCGTTGCCGCCATCTCTGACCACGGGAGCACAGGCCTCAAGCACGACGACCGCGGGGCCCAGCCTCGAGCTCCTCTCTCCCTTGTGACATGACGGCGACACTCCCCCATGCCTCAGCTCCTTCCTCCCTCCTTTCCCACACGGCGACGACATTAGTGGCATGGAGTCATGGGCATCGGGCTAGCCCGACCCTGCTGAGGATGTCGTGCTTACCGAGCTGGCCCGGCATGAAAAACGGCTCATAATGTTGTTCCTAGGCTGAAGGCCAGGCTCGTGGCCCTAAGAGGCACGGCCCGGAGGAAGGACATGCCGTGCCTGCACGACCCCCATCGGGTCGTGCCTGGCACGGCCCGTTGGATATCTATATCCTAACCCTAATCCATGGCTTTGGTACAATGTTACGTATCTTGAGGATAAAAAAGCCTAAGCACTCCATAGGTGGAGATGGCTATATGTAGAGAGCCTCGCCTACAGTACAAGCGCCTTCATACACATAACAATAGCTCCTTAACAGTTTCTTTTAGTTTTTGCTTTTTCTTGTAAGCTGGAATCCCCGGCAAGATTTGGAACTCTGTATCTCTTACCTTTTTATAAAAGCTGGGTTTATCCTCACCAAAAAAAAGTACATACATATATTAAGACATATACATATCCCTTTTAGGCCTAGACTTCTTCTATACAAGCTATTACACAGCCAACAGACTTCCTAGTGTCAGACTTCATCCACACCAACGGAAAATGGCAGTTGCAATTGGTGACAGTCACCGTCTGTATCAGGTCATATGACTTGATAAATCTACATAAGTATATATAATCACTAATGAATGAGTTGTCTAGTCTTGAAGATTTGCACAAAGGTAAAACTATAGCCACCTCATAAATCATAAAAGCTCAGTGGAAACAGGTCAACAACAGTAGATAAGATCGGATCAAATGACATTGGCCAATCTACAAGATTACAAGCCCAGAGCAAATGACACTGGCGAATCTACAAGATTCAAGCTAGTAACTCAGACAGAAATATCATGCCACGAAGTTTGTTCTGTCTTTGGCCCGTAAATAACCAGCAAGAATGAATTTATGAAGTCCACGTCTGCAACTTTACAACATACAGGCAGTTGTCGAGTCAGCAGATTTAAGCTACAAATCTTTCATTGGAATCTTGGTCTTTTAGAAGGACCTTGATCAATGATAGGGTCAAGTTGAGGCGGTGCCTCTGATGCTGCCACATCATCCGGTGCTTTCTCTTGTTCTGCTGATGGTGGGACATAGCCCTCGGGATATGGGGGAGGCGGAGGAGCAGCCCCTATCTGAAAACGAAAATGTGTTAGTTTTAAAAATATAATTAACCAACAAAGGAAGACACACTGCAGGTCAATGGGATCAACAGTCACAAGTTAGCGGAGGATGAATTGACACAGCATTTAGCCCCTGATCCACATAACATGTTAAGTTATCCAGCGCAGAGAAAAAAAAATCATATTACCTTCCGTTTCAAGGATGACAGGATATGATCAATTCGTTTGAGTTCCTTCAGGTCGATTGCTTCCTTTTGGGTCTTTGATTCAGAGGCTACTGCATCAGACTCAGTTTCCGCTGCAATGTACAGACAGACATTCCTAGTGTCACCTTTGTTTTTTCAGAGTACGACGAAGTTCAACAGAGAACACAGATGCAGCTACCTCAAAGCTGAAGTAACATGTGATTTATGAATACACACATACACACAGCAACATTTTTCATGCACGTGATCTTTTATGCAACTATCACCATAAAGCATTACCAAAGGCTCAAGATAAAAGGAAACTTTCCATCAAAACTAAGTTGCATCTACTATTTTGTTTCTGTTCTGAGTTCCAGTGGCCAAGCCACGAGAAATTATTAAAAAAATGGATAAGCCAAGCAATAATCAGGCAAATAGATCAAAGTTAATAGTTCAGAGACTAAACACATTCTGGCGAAACCATAAATTATATGTGCACTTTTGTACCAACAGAAGTCGAAGTATAGCATGCTTTACTACCACAGATTCAAAAACCTGTATCGAATTATCAAAATACTCTTTTTCACAAGAAAAAAAAACAAGTACAACATGTTATCCGCCTCAACCTCAAATGAAACATTATACAATGACAACTAAAAGGAAAGCAACAGAACCTTTAGCTCCAAGCAATTTAGGGCAGGCTCTGCCATGAACCCATGATCCGTGTGCTGCTAATGTATGCATAAGTTGCTGCTAGTTTCACCACCAAAAGAAAAGAACGGAACTATAGCCACACTTATCTAAGTGTTCACAACCAGTAGACGCATACTGCCAGCATTCACTGTGTTGTGCCAATTATTCTATCCAGTGATAACAAGAATTACAGAACTCCTGATTCATGTACCAGATTATCTAAAGTTGATGAGTTTAGGGAGTTTAGGTGGTATTGCCAAATCAAACATAGAAATTAATACATGATTAGAAGGTTAACAGCCAAAAAAAATCAAGGAAAATGAAAAGAAAACACACTTGACTCAGTAACAAGGAATTCACAGGTTGCTATCACGAGTTAGCTGGTGTCATTCTAGTAAGTGGCAACAACAGAGTGAGTCCTGCTCTAGTCATGCTAGCAAGTTAGCTGATGCTGTTCTTTAGTTTCAGATCCTGTGTGGCCTTTTAAAGTCTTGTACTTAAAGTCTAAATGTTTCGTGGTGGTTGTTCCTATGGCGATCTCGCACAGCCCTAGCTGGAGTTTTTATGTGGTATGCTGTGGTGGTAAATAGGAGGAACTTTGTAATTTTGTTGTGATTTAGGAATAAAATTCAGGCATGCCCCCCTTGTTGGAAAGAAAAAAGGAACTGACAGGTGATAGGTAACCTATTTTTCGTTGGGAAACGAGATTGTCAGGCATTATTACAAAGATAATCAGATCAGAGGTTTAAATTTGGGCATCTGTAACTAATCCAACACTACTTTCTTCAGAAATTAATTGAGAACGACAATTCTTTTGTAAGCAGTCTAATGATTTTGCAATTTTAGTGAGTTATTCTATAAATCAGAATATCCAATGCTGTAAAGATAGAGTCACATGTTCCTGTTCATAAAGTTTATACAGTCTTCCACATGATAAATCCATCACTGTTAGTGGTGCATGTTTGATTCAACAGGTAAACTATAGCAAGCCATGAAGAATTAGACCAGTTGATTGTTTCACAGGAGTATCTCACTAGAAATTCAACACAAAGTTTGGCCAAATATTTAATCTCAATGGAATTTAAGACATGGAATTCTTTAATCAGGACTCATGTAACACCATGGGGATAAGACACCTTACAATCAATCATGTGAGAAACAGGTAAACAGAAATTAAAAGTACAAAACAGGTAGCACGCAAGGATCATACCGTTTCCAATCTTCTCCAACTTTGAACATGCTATGGTAAAGGCTTTTGATATATGATGCATAGCCCTACTCTGCAATGTTACAAGAACAGTTCAAGTAAAACTCGCTAGTCGCTACGACAAAAAATACACGATCATATTATATAGCCAAATTAAAATGTCCAAAGAATGAAAGGCTAAACTAACAAACAAAAATGTGCGCAGAACATTTTCATCGCATTGACACTCAGAAAAATGTACAACCTAGAATCCCATTGCAAAATATAAGAAAAAGAGGTGAGCATATACTATGCGTGAGGCGAAGACGTTGCAGAGCTGTGGCGCCTGGTAGATGGAGCCGTCAAGGATGTAGTAAGCGAGCATGGGACTTGATTTCTCGGGGCTCTCCCGCTTCTGCTTCCGGATCACAAACAGGTGCGGACTCCATCACTTCGCTCAGAAGGTACTCCATCCCGGTCATCTTCCTGCGACCAACAACACCACACGGATCGAATACCAATACCAAACCAAAAATTCAGACGAATTGGTGGGAGATGGGGAGCCAAGCTAGTGCTGTACGTCAGGTGAGACATGTCGAGAGGGTGGATTTGGCGCGAACGGAGGGACTCGTTGCAGGTGATGTCGTAGAAGGGGGAGAGCGCGAAGTAGTCGAAGACGAGGTTGCGGTCGAGCGGGTAGGTGTCGAGCCACAGTTGGTCGCGGAAGCAGATCCCCGTCATGTCCGTGCCCGGAGGGGGCGGGAGCGCCACCGCGCCGTCGGGGCCCGACGAGGGCAGCGGCGTCGCCGACATCGCCGTGCGGGTAGCGCTGTACTACGACTCTACGAGCGAGTGGCCTCAGCCCACCAAATCGAACGGAAGAGTGGGACAGAGGCGGCGCTGCCGAGACGACGAGGTAGGGTTTGGTTCCAGGGATGGATTGGGACAAGGTGGGATATCCCACTTTGATATGGTGCTAGCTCACCCTGCCCCAAAAATTTTCACGGACTAGCTCGTCCCACCTGGGACGAGCACTGCTTCGTGCGCGCGTGAGGAGCACCGAGAAGGTGGTGGCAACCGGCGGCGAATCCCAGCTGTGGCTGCGGGCGGAGGTGCTGGGGTGGATCGCAGGTCCGTGAGGCGTCGCAGGGGGCAGAGAGCCAAGGGCGGCGTCGCGGGGAACGGAGAGCCGAGGGCGGCGGCGCGCGGGGCCGAGGGATGAAGGGTGACAGCGCGGGAGGCGTGCGGCGGGAAGCTGAGGTGGTTCGTGTGGCGGCGTGGGGGACAAGGAGTGACGACGGCGGCGCTGGGGTCCGATGCCGCGAGATGCGACCGACCGGGGCCCCTAAGAGGGAGAGAGGACGGATTCTCGAGCGAGCAACACTCAATTCGATTTCTGTAGCAAATCCGTCCTCTCTCCCTCTTCTTCTCCATGTCCAGCGGACATAGAAGGGGGTTCAGGAGGAGGACCATGTCCAGCGGACATAGAAGGGGGTTCAGGAGGAGGAAGGCCGGCCAAATGATGGAGACAGCGACAGGGCGGTTTTAGGGGCCCTGGTGGCGATGGAGACGGCCAGGCAAGTCAGAGCGAGGTAACCCATGGCTGGAGCTCACCGCAGAAGCCAGAGCTTGGGGAGGGGAAGAAAGAGGCCACAGCGAGGCGGGCGGTGGCAGGGGCGACGAGGAAGATGAACAGTCAACAAACGAATCAAGTGTTCTGCCGGTCCCCTCTCCCCTCGAAAGAAACACTCAAACGTAGAAGAGACGGACCCCAAAAGATGAAACCATCCTATTCCTTAAAAGTTATTGTTCTGTCCTGCTATGTCTCTTAGCATGTGTTTGGTCGTAGGATCTATAGGAATGGGTTGAACCCAACCTTGATTTTTGAGACAGGGTGAACCCAGTTCTGTGTTTGGTTTAGCAGGTTTGGTTGAACCCAGGTGTATGTTTGGTTGTATAGGTTTTGTATGAGTGGGATAAGTCACTGACTGGTGGGGCCCGCGTGACAGCCTCTCACCTCCTTCTACCTCGTGCTCTGCTCGCTATCTCCGACGCCGCGCGCCGCTTCTGCTCTCTGAGGCCACACGCCAGACACGCGCCGCTGCAGCTCCCTGGCCGCGCCATCGCCGTAGCTCCCTGCCCGCGTTGCCGCCGCTCCCCTGGCCGCACGGTGCTTCTGCTCTCCAAGGCCGCGCGCCGAACGCGCGTCGCTGCTCCATGGTCGCACCGCCACTGCTCCCTAGCCGCGTAGCCGCCGCTCCCCTGGCCGCACGCCGCTTCCGCTCTTCGAGGCCACACGCCGGCCGCGGTGCTGCTCAGCCCTGCCGCGGGCTCCATGGACGGACGCGAGACGCGCGACTGGATCAAACCCCGTCCGCTCGTTAACCGTGGGGTGAATCCAACCCCCACCTCCCTAAACCAAACAATCTTAAAAATGGGTCCAACCCAACGTAAACCCAGTTCACCCCTCCAACTAAACACATGCTTAATCAAACACTACCTCGTCTAAGAAGGCGCTTTCGTCGAATCTTTATTTTCTTTTCTGGGTCTAACCCAACCCAAACTCAGTTTAATCAAACACTACCTTGTCTAGAAGGCTCTTTCGTCGAATCTTTATTTTCTTTTCTTTTTTATTTATTCATATATACGTACAAGATTGTGCCAAAGCCGAAGTGTGACTTTGTAAGAGATAGGTATTTCATCCGTTCCAAATTATAAGATATTTTGGCTTTTCTAAATATGTTGCTTTCACTATACATCTAGACATGGTGTATATCTAAGTGCGTAACAAAAATCATGAATTTAGAAAAATCAAAATATCTTATAATTTGGAACGGATTAAGTATTACAGTACTTTTTTTCTAAGTTGGTATTAGTTCTGACTACTGAATCTCAATTTGTGAAATAGTGATCTCATTTTCCTACCCCAAAACATTTTTGAAAGCGGATGCATTGGCATTTGCGGTGGACCAATAAAAACGTGGCGTGGCGTGACATTGGCATTTGCGTTGGACAGATAAAAAATGATTCCACGATAAAAAAAAAGGAGCACGGCAAATTCGAGATACTTTTGCCGCATATCTACTCGTATTAGGAAGGTGTCAGGACAAAGAACAGCACAGTAAATCTGGAAGTAACCGGGGGTACCACCGCTGATTAGTAAGGTCTTGTTTGCAACTCCCTCCATCCTAAATTATAAGTCATTCTAAGAATCTTAGAGAGTCAAAGCATATCAAATTTGACCAAATTTATATAATAAGGTAACAACATTTATGATACCAACTAAGTATCATTAGATTCTTCATTAATTATATTTTCATAATATACCTATTTGATGTCGGTCAAACTTGAGATGCTTTGACTCTTCAAAATTCTTTGAATGAATTATAATTTGGAATGGAGGGAGTATTAAAAAAAATCTTGTTTGGTAGAATTCTTCCTTGAGGGCTCGTTTAGAAAGAGTTGTAGCCGTTTTGCAGGAGTCATGCTTTTTTCAGTGAAATACACAGCTCCTCATATTAAACCGTTTGGTAGGGTAGGGCTCCTCTGTATAAGCCGGTACCGTAGAGAAGCCCTATCAAATAGGACCTGACTCGACAAGTACTTCTGTCTTTTATACATGTTGTACTAGATTTGTTCTAAGGTAAATGTTTTTAACTTTGGAGGATTTATTTTTTAAAAAATAGGTTAACAATATAAGATTTATATTTTGAATTCACTGTAAGAAAATACTTTGATAATATATAGTTCACACATGTTGTTAAACTATTTGGATTTTTAATAATTAATTAATGGTCAAAGTTAAAAAAAAGAGAGACTAGACCGACCTAGAAGGAACTAGGTCACCAATATAAGATTTATGTTTTGAATTCACTATAAGAAAATACTTTCATAATACATAGTTCATAAATGTTGTGAAAGTACTTGGATTTTTTAAATGATGGTCAAAGTTAAAAAAAAAACTAGACCAACCTAGGAGGAACTAGTAGCATTTTATTATTAATTATTATTATTAAATTATTAATTTAAAAATAAATAGGCACCTAAATTTGCCTCAACAAGGACTTAAACCTAAATGGTTTGGGTATACATCAACACCACCAACCGACTGAGCTAGCTCAGTTTCTTGAAATTAATGATCAAAGTTAGAAATGATAGACTTAAGATAAACATAATATGACATGTACAAAACGGAAGAAATATATAAAGAGTTATCTAATTGATAATAAATATTTTGATCACAGCAACCAAAAGGAGGTGTGCTCTTGGATTCAAGCACTAGTTGAGTGGATAAAGGTGAATGTTCGCGGTGCTTTTAAAGAAACTACTCTCTCTGTGTTTCAATCTAGTTTAAAAATGAACACATAGGTGTGCGCGCTGGGGAAGTTGAAGCATTGGCTTGTAGTACAAGAGAAGGGTTGCAGCTGCCGGAAAACGCAAGGAGTTCTTCATCACATCAATTGGGTGCTCAGTCACTACTCACTAGCCTTATTGGCAGTACTTAAGTCAGTACTTTACTGGTGGCGGGCGCGCCTAAACGCTATTTGAACTCGATGGGTCGCTTTTTGAAATATAAAATAGGGGTTACCTTTTGTCTAAAAAAAAAAAGAAGGGCTGCAGCTTGCTGCGGAATGTGTAGAAACCGGCTATTCTTAATAGTCTAATTTCATCACATCAGATGATGAGGGCTGATCTCGATGGTAATATTTTGAAGGAACCAAAGACACTCACGTATTTCTTCTCGTGGTTAAAGTGGTTAGGCTCAAAAGAGATTGCATTGAAGTAGCCAATGAATTAGCTTAATTAGCTGGCTTGATGCGAACAGTGGCGGAGCCGGGAATTATATATAGCAGGGCCGGACAATCAAATACATATAATATAGCAATATATCCACATATGTACATAGAGTTCGATCATACTACTGAAACACCAAAATCTCTATAAAATAATTAATTATATGCATGTTGTGACAATTTTGCGATGAAAAATATAACGATACACATATATCAACAAACTGAGCTAGCTCGGTCGGTTAACAGCTTAAAAGCTTAATACAAATATATAATGAACAGTGAAATGCATGATTACTTTCTTAACCTGTAAAGTTCGTCAAACTTGCAGCACTGCAGAAATTTATCAGCTGCAGCTACAATTTACATTGACGCCTTGCACAACCATAGCATTACGGGTTGAGGCAGACAAGGACCATCTCTTGCCAAAGAATAGTGTTACAACATAGGTTTCCTCATAGTAAAAACAAAGTTACAGGGGATGCCGTCAAATGGCATCCATATACAACATCAACATCATATATAACTCTACACTAACACAGTAACACTACGATGATCGTACATCTTTGAAAACACCACCTCTCTCCATCTCTGCGACAATCTCTTTCAAGGCCGTCACTTTGCTGGCTAAGGTTCTGTACAATCTTGAATACCTGGCCCTTGTACCATCTGCTGTTCGTGCCAAGGCAAGCAAGCTGACTGCCTCTGGCAATTGCTCAAACACACCTTTTATTTCCTCAAAACTCAAGTCCGCAAGAACTGTTGGTCTTGGAACAACACGGATCACCTCGCCACCTTTAGGCTCCTGGACTCGCAGATCAGCCTTAATCACCAGCTCACTGCTCGAATTTGCTCCACACTTTATGATGAAAGGCGCAGTCGTTCCCGTGTTGAACTGCAGTACATTCCACTGTGAAACCTCGCTCTCTCCCAATGCATTAGACTGCGGGGCAGGATCATCAGGGTCTTCTTCCAGTGACTGCACCAATTCATGGCAGCATTGTGTCAAAATAAGGTTGAACTGCACGTTGTTTAAGAAAAGAAAGTATGTAGACTTCGCAATATAAATGCTTGGAGCCTCGGAATAAAGCTTGTGCACATATACAGCATTTCACAATGGGAGATAAAGAGAAGGCGTTGCTTAATCTAATACAACAACAACAAAGCCTTGCGTTGCTTAATCTAATATTCACTAGAAATCTTTAGCCAGTTATAACTGTAGTCTGTATGATGTATGTGACTGTTTATTTAGGTGTAATGATGTTCCTTGGATCTCAGGTGCTCACAAGACGTGGAAATGGGGCAATCCCTAGTGCCATCTCTTGTATTCTACTTTCACAGACTAGAGATTTCACAGTTTCGCAATTGTAACAAAAATAACTATTGCATGCTGTGACAAACATTAATGAATAGGGTTCCTGCAAGATCCTATCTCACAAAAATTCATTTCTGAAACTTCCAGATTCTGAAATGTAATTTCAAACTGGACACAGCTACCTAAATTATAAGTCATTCTGGCTTTTCTAGATACATTGTTTTTGCTATGCACCTGGATATAGGCTATGTCTAGATACATAATTTGTATCTAGAAAAGCCAGAATGACTTATAATTTGGAGTGAAGGGAGTTGAAGGAATCAGTATGCTAGTTGCTAGGGCTATGCATTTGCCAACGTTCTGCCAAAGAACCAAAGAGTCTAGCAAATTGTGATGTATTAAGGTATACAGAAGGCATGACTGCCAAATTTTGTGCATAAGATAAGTAGCAGAAATGCAGAATACATAGGTAATGTCAAATACTAGTTTATGTTACAGTTAAAAAAATAGTTATTGTTGAAGTGGATTTGGTTGGGATAACAGAAAGAACCAGTTAGTCTCCATCCCTCTGAAGGCTCTGGCTACTTTTAGGGTTCTGCTTGCTTGATCTGAACTGAACAAGGTTGTCAAGGTTGTCTCCCTACGCAAATATCCTAATCGAGTCAAACCTATCTCTTTCATAACAGACCAACAAATACAATATAATCCACGGTACTATCCACGTGCTACAGTGACCGCCTGAACAGTAAACGCCTATAACTGGTCCCACTGCCATCGCGATGGACATTGTATGTGTGAAGTTGGGCACAAGAGAATAATAAGTTAAATGAAAAGTCAAAGAAAGATAGGAATGCTTAAGCTCTACTTACAAATGAGATGATAATGACAAAGATGTAGGAAAAACAAGCTCATGAGGGAATAATCCCTTCATCATGTCATCATAATACTTTTATAGCTTTCTTATAAACACTGGTATTTCTTATTAATCCAGAGCAATGATTCCAAGGTACTATCTACATACCTCGACAACTTTCCGTGCCTCCATGATCTGCTTCTGAGCACATGGATGATCTATATCAAGAAGAGAGGGCATCTGTGTCAAGAGGTCATCCAATGACTCCAGCAAAGCTTTCCTTTTTGATTTTCTCATAGGTCTTGTAGAGCTTTGTCTCATTACTTCCTGATGTCAAAGAATGAGCAAGCACCTCAAGTTAGTAAACATATTATAAGAGCTAGATAACTATATCTGCATTGGCAAAGCATCAGACCTTGACTTGCTTCAAGATGTTATCTAGCGATATGAGAGATGCTAATCGCGCATCCTCGGCAGCAGTAGGAGGATTTCGAATTGGTGAACCACCTTCTTCTTTTGTTAACAAGGCAGTGTCAGTTCGCATTTGTTGCATGATCTGATAATAGCATGGCATGATTGGGATCACTCAAGTACAGATGTTACAAGAAAAGAAATCATACAAACTACAGAAACTTAACATGTAGTAAGAATCATTTGATTCATCAAAACACACAATGAAAAATGGACAGTATCATGCAGTGATTCAGGTAAGCACCTTTCTCCTTTTGTGATCCACAGACTCCAGAGCAGAACGGAGTTTACTGACATGTGCAGGATCATCAGCCTCCTCCGTTGCCAATGTGCCAGCTATGTCCTGCAAAATTGGGAAGAATAAGGCAAAGAGCTTTAATAAATTTGGTCGACCGGATGATGAGTCTGGGAAATGAAACCTTCAAGTGTTGTAATTGTGATGTGTAAACACGCTTTGTGTATTCTGATAAAAGCTGGCCTAAAGCATCAGTGGTAGGGGGCTGCGCTGTACCAAGACCAGCCATCCATCCATCCATAATAGCGGTTGACAGCAGTTCAAGCTGTCCTGCAGCTCCTCCAGCAGCATCCACACCAGTTACAGACAGAAACTCAAAGTTTTCAGCAAGCCATGCACGAATTTGGCGCTGTAATTCACCAGCTGGCGTGTGAACAAAGAGAGCAGCTAAAGCCTTGTTTCCAATTGAAAAGGCCTTAGCTTCCTCAGTAATTTCCCGGAGCTTCCCTCCAGTCACATGTTGTCTCCAAGTCTCCTGCCCAATTATTGTGAAATTAGCACCAGAATGGTTTAGAAAGAAAATAAATGTCAGGTCATTCGTATCAGATGGTGCTATCAATAGATCAGCATAGAGCATACCATGTCCAAACTTAACACATTAACTTCACTACAACTACCTAAAATCCATATACTACATGGTTACCTAGAAACAATTAAGGACAGGATCCCATTGGAACATATATGTACTGCAAAAGAACAAAAATTTACCTCCTCAATACCACGAAGCTTCAGAACGATCGAGGAGAATTTTGATTTCTTTTCCTGTTTAATGTTCACCTTGAAACCATGCACATGTTCATCAACAAGCGCAGTTCGGGAACCATGACCATGGTGGTAAACAGGAGATCTGCCAGGACTACTTCCCCTACTAGAACTTCTACTTCGACCAGTATTTGATTTCTCCAAGAAACGCTCAACTGGAGAGACCTTTATGAAGCAAGGTCAGAGAGTATACTGTTAGGCTTAATGCAAAATGATAAGATGACTGCTTATATTTTCCCTTAAAATAAATAAATGTAGACAAAACAGAGAAATCATGATACCTTGATGGACTGTAGTTCTGGTGATTTAGCAAGCAAAGATCTAATGTATAATATTCTGACTCTTGAAACTAACATAGTATCCATAACTTTTCTCGGTTCCATCTTTCGAATGAATGAAAACACAGCATCGCGGATCTCAGCAAGTATCTCATGCTCCCTAGCTGCACCAGCTTTGATAACTGCAGCCAAGACCTGCACGCAAAACATTTCCACTATTGCTTGTGCTTGGAAATCATGGAAATTGTAAAAATAACATGTAGGAAAGCTGTGTATCATTGCATTAATAGAAGAGAGTTGCAAAACACACACACACCACTGATATAGCAATTACATACTTGTGTATATTGTAAGGAGAAAGAGAACGATTTGATCTAGAAATCAACTACCCAAGGTAGAGGAGATAAGGAGAACCCCTTAGCTCATGCCATACCCCAAAGCTGTGATTCCTCCCCAGCAAGAGACAAGAACATAAATAAGCTTGGAGAGCATCATTAAAAACACAGTAGTTTCTGTATTTCCACAAAGTCCAAGCACCCAAAATGATGAGTGAGTTTATGCCTTGCTGGACCGGACTGCTCACAGCAGTCCCATACAATATAAAAGTGTGCAGAAGAAAAGGTTCAGTGGTACATATGATCTCAGGGATGCAAGAGGGCCTCTGATATTCAGCTCCAATCTAATGCACAAGATGAGCACTGTTGGTGGCTTACAAATTCTGGCATACTTGACTAAGTCAGCATATGCATAGAGGCTATGTCCGTTGAGCCATGGGAGTTAATCTGGAAGTTTTGGGTGCCAGAGAAGTGACAGTTTTTCCTTTAATTGTGCACACAATAGATGTTGGACAGTTTTTCCTTTGGATGATCATGGGGATGAGACCATCCAACATGTCCTTTTGAGTTGCGTCTTCTTCAGCCAGGTGTGGTCACTCCTCTTCCTTTGTTATGGAATATGGACTGCCTGAGTTCTCACCACAGCTCGATGACATGGTGTCCTAGCTTTCTGGGAGTAAGAGAGTTGTGGTTGACAATCAATGCTATGATCCTGGGAAGCTGGAAGCAGGGTTTTAACTCGCTGATCACTCTGGGTGAATGGACCGTGTGGAAGCACTGCAACAATATTGTGCTCAATGGAGCTAAGCCTAGTGTAGAGCTTATCCTCAGGCAGATTTTAGAGGCGGTCACGTCTGGGAAACTGGAAGCAGGGTTTGAACTCGGAGGTCACTCTGATCCTGGGAAACTTGAAGTGGGGTTTGAACTCACTGATCACTCTGGATGCATGAACCGTGTGGAAGCACTGCAACAATAGTGTGTTCAATGGACCTAAGCCTAGTGTAGAGCTTGCCCTCAGGCAGATTATAGAGGAGGCTCACGTCTGGCGTAGGGGCTTAGCTCGGTGAGGTACTGAGGTGGCTGCCAATTAAGTAGTGGGTTAGAAGCTTGGTTCAGGTCGCTTTCTGTGCCAGGCACAAATGCAATTGCTGTACTGTTCTGAGGTTGTGGGTGCATTTGAGTTTTGGGGCATTGTATTTCACAATGCAATGATACGTAGCTCTCCTGGTATCTGAGAAAAAAATGTACAAGGGCAGGCAATGACAATATACGGGAAGGAGCAAAACTAGCTTAGTTGCCACAAACAAAAGGTATAGTAAATCCAGTAATAGTATTATATGTTGGGGTGGTAGTAATTACCAGCATCAAAAGCTTATTAGCACCATCAGCTATTGCAGCAAATCCCTCAAACTGATCAGGATCAAAATCCATGAGTGCAGACGTAAGGTACTCCCCAGCAGGTGTAGTTTTTGCTAGCTCATTGCTTGATTTCACAATAGCTCCACTGTTTCCAGCAGTTTTATCCTGAGACACTGGTGACGCAACCACATCTGGTGATCGACTTTTGCTGCTGTCACTCCTGCAGATAGAGTGGTAAATTTGGACTCTATGTCTCAATGTTCTTTACACCAAGTATTATTGACTAATTGTAGGTGTAGGCACTTTTACCTGCCTATCTCCCTTCCCTGACCATTAGCTGGCTTGTTTGCTGAAGGGCTTGAAACCTATGAAAGCAGTTAGTGAAAACCTCGTGGGAATTTTTTAGGGACAAATTTACTAACAGTTCACATAATTACATATGGTAAGAAGAAATTTTATCAATCAAAACGTATTGTCTACTTTGACATACAAGACGAGATTTGGGAGTGGGAGAAAAATAAGGCAGTAACTAAAGCTCCCAAGCCAATGATATATATCCACTCCCTCCGTTCCAAGATGTAGATTGTTACAGCTTTGTCCTAAGTCAAACTTCTCTAACTTTGACCAAGTTTATAGAAAAATGAACCAACATCTACAACATCAAATTAGTTTAATGAAATCCACAACTAAACTAGTAAGAAATATGTCTTGATCGTGTATTTAATTGTATTGTACTCCCTCCATTCCAAATTATAAGACGTTTTGGCTTTTCAAGATACATAACTTTTGCTATACACTTAGATATACACTGTATAGATACATAGCAAAAGCAATGTATCTAGAAAAGCCAAAACCTCTTATAATTTGGAATGGAGGGAGTACATATTAATATATTTTTCTACAGACTTGGTCAAAGATAAGTTTAACTTAGGACAAAACTAAAACGACCTACATTTTGGAACAGAGGGAGGCAGGGAGTACACTCTAATAGGCTTTGCTCAATAAAGTTTCAGAAAAAATATTCTGTCAGAAATTAACAAGCAGCCATAGGCAAACTAGGAGCATTTTTCTAATATATGCACAGGTGTTTTACTAAATCCATCAGGTTAAATGAACAAAGAACATGACAGACACCTATTCCTCATAAACTCAATTTGGGTAGATACTAGACACCCTAAGCAATGAACGATATGGATCAAATCACTTTTTTGTAAAGTCTCAACTGTAGCTTTTAGTTGAATTTTTGTTGTTTCCCATAATTAACAGTCAAAGTTGCAACAAGATGTCCTATAAACATCGTAGACACAGCAAAATGTGACATGAATCTTTGGTCCTTTCCACATGCAGGAAGGCAGTCCCACAAAACAACAAAATAAGTGAAAAGGAACTAGTTCATAACACAGAGCACAACAAGAAAGGATAAAGAATACTTTGGGGGCAACCTGTGGAGCACTTCCTAATCCTGACTTCTCTGTAAGTCTGTCAAAAAGCTTCTCGTTCTCTTCATGTAATTTCTGTATTTGTTTAGTAGCAAAGGATGGAAAGGTTTGTGAAGATGAGATCAAACAAATGAACTACAAAAGATATTTAGATCAAACTGTAAGAAAACAATTGCGTATCTACCTCAATAAGGGCATCCCTTTTTGCCAATTCCTCCTCAAGCCTTTTAGTCACTGAAGATGAGTCAGCAGTTGATTCTGTTATCTTTGGGGAAGAAATTACTGAAGCAGATTCAGAACCAATAGTTGATCTAGCATCACTAGCATTGAGGGCCTCATTAAGCTGAGACTCAATGGACTTGAGTTTTGTCTGCAAATTATATAAAAGGAAAAAAAATGGAAAGCATAAGGGAATATCATGGCATGGTAAAAGATAGATGCTTCAGACATAGTACAACAATTAGCAGAACCACAACCACTCGAGCAGATTGACAAAGAATATAAAATAGGGAGCTACACCATACTAAACCCATTCCATAGACCAGAAGTGTGTAGCATTAAGGGTGCAATCTTGATGGCTAGATCATAATGCCATTTCCCTATCAAAAACTGAACTTGACTAGAAGTTCATGATAAGTAAACATGATGGGGAAGGGGCTAACAATGACAAATAGTCTCACTAGTTACTGTCTCCAATGGACAAAGAACTATTATAAAGATATGATGTTCAAATTTCAATGGTTTATTGCCCAACTAGTAAATGTATGTAAGATCACTTGACCAAAACATAATCTTAGCACAGTTCAAATCTGTGTGATTGGACACAGTAAGTTAACTTATAAATAGACGACTTTGCCATGGTGAAAACCAACAATTTCGAAGATGCTCTCACAGTGTTATGAAATGTGGTACACAGCATAGATTACTTGAAAAGGGGGGGGTACATATTTTATGGCTCCATCCCGAAAAACCCTCATCTGGACATGATGTGATCAAATCCCATGGTTGTCACTACAGAGCCAACCTTACTAAATTGTAATTAAACTGTGGTCACCGTTGGTCACCGTTAATTAATAAGTTAATTTGTGCAAACAGTGGTTGCTATCTCGTGGATTACCTAACATATACATTAATAATAAATTGAGCGGCCCACATATAAACCACAAAACTAACATTAGCTTAGCTTTCACATTATCATGTATAATAGACTGACAGTACAGTGGAGAAACTGAGAACCATAGTGCATGTTCACAACATAATCATGAAGAAAAATAATAGCAAAAGCATACAATATTTATAAATAAGTGACAGGACAAAAGACAATAAGACAGTAGTAAAAAAAAAGTAGGTGCATCCAAACATGACTCAATGAATATGCTTGTTAGGAAAGATATAGAGATGGATTAACATTTAACCTGTAGTGACTGAATTGTTAAATCTCGTTCTTGCATTTTTAGTTTTTGCTCTTGTTCAACTTTCAAAAGATGAGAAATCTGATCCCTTAGCTGGTTATTCTGCTCTTTCTCAATCTTGTGCTTCTCGGCAAGCATTAAATTTTCAGACTGCAACCAATAACGAGACAACAAAAATGTCAAGTATTTTCAATTTTTAAGAACTCACAAGAAATGGATGGAACGCTATATCAAGTTCTACAGCTACAGTTAAATAAACTGCAACCAATAGCCAAAGCATCAAATTACATAGACTTAATAGATGTATCACAACAGGTGTAAGACTAAACAGGGAAGATGAAACAAATTGTGACTATTCACTTAAGCAAACTAGGCCTTTTTGTCAGGGAATAGAAGGCAAGCAACCTAGTTAAATATACTTGACAATAACATTACAGTAATCCACAGGATCCAACGAAACAGCAACAAAAAAGAAGAATGGCTTGTTTAAAGCTTTCCCTTAAAAATCTTCCTCGTGTTCCTAAATAACAAAGCAGTTCAACATGGATGTGATTGATTGCCTGCATTAAGACGTATCCAGAGTTGTCCAATGCAAGCTTCTGGTGTTTGGTTGCGCGTATTGGGTCTTATGCAGGCTTACAGAGTGCAAAAGAGGTCTCCACCACTGCATTTTGGAGTACGCCAAAATCGGCCATGCTAGCTTGCACCAGCGGCCAGGCCCGTAACAAGTTTGTGTCCCCTTACCTCCTGTTGCTTGCCACCACTCCGTCGCCACCATGGCAGCTTAGGCACGGCTGTTGACGGCAAGCAGTGGCGGGCTGTGACGGAACGCAGTGGAGGAGCAGAAGACTGCAGTAATGAGAATGCTGGCAAGCGCGGCAGATGATGTTGCTCCCAACATTGACGGCGCTGGCGCAAATCTCGCAGTTCATGGCTGTCAGTACCGCATCCACTGCACACCCCTCAAGATCTACCTCAGCAGCTATGAGCTACACATCAGAGCGGCCCAGGATGACAGTCAACTCGGGCACCTGGAGGTGGATGAGCATGGCGATCGCCAGCATGTACCGCACACTAAATGACCACTGCGCCTCCTGTTGTCGCGTCCAGTGAGGAGCTGGTCGATATTGAACTGCGCAACAACAGCTTTGAGCATGTGCTGGCGCCCACAGGATCTAGGCTGCAACCGCTACTTACATCCTTGGATCTGATGCAGATACATGTTCTTGCTTGCAGTGGCCACGAGATCCACGTGCCTCTCACTGCCCAACAGCAACGAACTGCAGCAAGAGGACTATCTTTCAAGCTCCCATGACTAGAAACACCAGTGAGCTGTAGATAAGTTTGGTGTATCTGAACTTCGGTTTGGTGGATGTGTAGACTGATTTGTCCAACCTGCTGCTTGCTTGCGGCAGCCTCGGTGCTTGCTTGATACATGGGAGGCTTGTGTTGTGCTGTGTTCGTTTGAATTTGGACACAGTTTGTTGTGTGGAAGAGAGACTCAAGTAGAAGACAGAAGGGAGGCGGCTGGTGTTAATGGAGGAGAAGCAAAGCGAAGGGAGCTAGTCAGCTAGCTGTTATGCCTGTGGGGTTCGGAAGGAGATGATACATAATCTCACCACAAGAATAAAGAGGTGGCCATATACAATACAAATCAGGCAACCAAACAAAAACGTATCGTATGCAATTTACCTAAACAGGGCAACAAAACATGAGCACATTGCATTGTATTTATGCTGGCTTGGACTATGCTGCAGAAGGTAGGGGTTCACATTTTCTTCTAGGGTTCTCATATTGTTGCGCATCGCCATGTTTGTTTGAGCTTTTGGTCACTTTTAGACTACTAGCTTTTGGACTTTCCAAAAGCCAAACAGCTCCCCATAAACCAAAAGCCCAAAAGCTCATTATAGTGAGCTTCTGGCTTTTGGATTCCGGGAGCTTTTTGTTCAGAATAAACAATAACCAAAGGTCCAAAAGCTGAGGTCCAAAAGCTCCCAGAAAGCCCAAACAAACAGGCCTGCAGGCAACCAATCACACGCTAAAAGAAACTTTGAGTTCAGAATAAACAATAACCTATCTGTCTTGGGTACTAATTTAAGCTCTGTTTATTTGATTGTAACAATTTGGCCTATGGATTGTTATAGTCTAGGACCTGTTTGTTTCAGCTTGCAGATTGTAACAACCTGCAAGCTGTGATCCACAATATGCAAGCTAAAACAAACAGGGTGTAACAAGATCAGAAGCAAACACTGCAGATAATTAAAATCAACCTTGAGATCAGCTTGGAGTGTAGACGAAACTCTCCAGGCTTTCTGAACTTCGTTGAACAGCAGTGTGCACTGGTCGTTAGCCTCTTTTAGAGAATGTTTTAACCCAATAACTTCTTGCCGCAGGTCTAGAACCTCCTTTTCTTTGTCATGCAATTCTTTGCGTGAATCATTTGCCTGTAAATAAACCAGAAAAGTGGTTACAGGTAGTTCTACTACAATGCTGGCTGGGTGCCAACTTGCATGTGGATGCCAGGTTCAGCAAACAAATAGGACCAAAAGAATGAGCTGCCTAACATATATATTTATGTTAGTACAAATTATTTTAATAACTCTACCCACTAGAATGGATGTGTATGTAGCACTGAAACTAGCAAAACACAGCCACAAATAATTATATGCATCAATGAACTGTATAGGGTGCACCAACTGCTCCCAAGAAAAGAGAAAAGAAACGGGTAAAAGGCACAGTGAGAAATTTTCTTCAGCAGTGCATCCCTTATAAAGAATTTCTCATGGCCACCATAACTCCCAATGGCTGTCTTTTCCCATCTCCCCTACCTTCTTCCTCAACACTACTAACTCTTACTATAGCGCAACAATATGAGAACCCTACAAGAAAATGTGACACGGATCCAACTACATCTAGCGTGCATAGATGCACAAGAAAAAAAACCTGGAACGATGTAGAGAAGAGAACAGTCAAAAGATTCAAATCATACCACGTCTTTCCATTTCTTTATTGTGTCACGATTTCCAAGGCTCAGCTCAGCATTTCTTGCTCTTGCAGAAAAACTGAGTGTGGATAAAGTTCTTGACAAATTTGAAGCACTTGGACTTACATGCACGATCAGCAAGATCTTTGAGCTACTTCCTGCACCAATGAAGGTATGTTAAAACAGAGGCACTACCACAGGCTGAAAGTTTATGTTATGCCTCTGCTTCCCAGAGAGTAGGTACCTTCCCGTAGGCAAAAGAAGACTATGTTTTCTATGACACAGGTGCATTTCCTAAGGAGCTAAGACACATTGTTAAATAACTAAACAACCTCTAGTACTTAGCATTCATTTTGTTCCTTCCCGTTGTTCAGGTGGTGTGCCTCCAATTCATTAAACAAAAATTTCCAACATATTAACAGCAGAAATGCATCAAACAAAGTATAAGCCTCAGAATGGTGTTACCTAGAGAGTCAGCTAAGATTTGCGTGATTCTTGAATTCCCAGATAGAACAGGCTCCTTCTTTGCGCTTAAAGAGGCAAATGCATCACCCAGCCTATGCAGACAATAAATGAGAGCAACTTTACGTATAAGCCATAAGGACATTAAAAAGGAAGGAACCATTGAAGGTAGTGTGCCACATAACAAGGGCCCATTTTACTGGGAATCATACAGGCAAATGATCATAACAAACAGAAAAGGTAGAAATATGGTGTTGAATCAAGCTACTTACGCAGAAAGTGACTTTGAGACATGCAAGAAATCTGTTACATTGTCCCTGTTGGCATCTTCTTCAAGCAAGCATTCACTTGCTGGCAAATCCACTAGAGAAAGCTTACTGTATAGATGCTCTCCTGTTACGTAGTTTCTGTAGTGTATGTGAATCGTAATGATCCTGAAAAGGAACAACTGATTCAAATTTAAATAGAAAGGTGATGGTAGACGAAACAGAGCATTACAAAACCAAGCATTAATAGCCTATAATCAGATGCTGTGAACAAAAAAATAAGTGATTAGTAACTAAGGAAGCAGTAAAGAGCGCCATTTTTATTCGCAAAAGAGAAAGTGTGCCATTTTAAATTAACCAGCAAACAAATGGAGCTGGCAGTCTATGCTCAAGAAAGAAAGATGGAGCTGGTGGTCTGCACCTGACTCCATAACATAGGGATGCTTTTTAAACAGTGATAGTGTTCGAGAAACAATGGCCAAGAGGTGTCTACTAGACAAACTCTACACAATGCCACCACCTCTAATCTTTTGGGGCTACAGAGGCAACGCATAGGGCACTGCTACGACATTGAGCTGAGTTATGTGACCATTTAAACTAAACCCGTGCTGTATACTCTCCCCCATCACGTTCGCATGAACTCTTGAAACCTGTATATGCTACACCTTTTGCATACTAATACAAATGTTCAGGCTGGCATCTTGCCCACTGTAGTTCCGGTCAAAAAAAATATAGTATTCTACAGAAACAAAACAGGAAATGTTTCACATACAGGTGAGAAACCATGGCCTTTGGCGAATTTACTGATCGGTTTTGAAGTGCTATCTTTAGTGCCGCAGAAAACTCTAGTGGATTTTCAACCTTCTCTTGGACAAGCTCCACAAAGGATTCTTGTACACCCATTCGAACTTTTGGGACCATGCTGCTAGATTCTGATAGCAAATCCCTAACCTGTGTTACAAAGAACACACAAATTTATCTCCTTATTATACCATATACAGGGTAAGGTAACATGGAGCAACATGTTTTCTTAACAGCATAAAGAAAATCACTGACAAATGATTATAGAGCTCAAAGGCACCTGATCATTGTAGAGCTCACAGGCAGTAAAATAGAAGTTAAAATGTGCTGTAGAAGTAGTATCTGAGTTTGAAAGATCAAACAGTTCTTCAAAGCTCCGCAGATATAAACCACGATCGTGACTAGATCCTTCCTGGAAAGAGCACATGATTAAAAAAACAAGATGTTGCAGACATGTATTAAAAAACATGCCAGCACAGAGCTCAGATATCATGTAAGAATATCAGTACTTTGTGTAAATGCTGACTGGCTTCAAGATGATAGTGATAACCAAGGAGTAAAAATCAGATTTTACCGAACAAAGTAATTCTAAAGCATTAGCATCATGAAATAAAATAAAAATAAAAATGTTAGCATCACCTATGAAAGCTCTATGACATACTACATGTAACCACCAAACCAATATAAGAATGCCATGTCACAAACATTACTATGTTTCTTTGTGTAAGCTATCGACACTCATGTTTCATTCTTATAGCTTTCTAAAGTATGTTTCTTTTGCGAGAATATGGATTACACAACCAATCAACATATAGTATGTGATTGTTTGAACACAAGAAAATATACTTTGACCAATTGTATTTGTTTATGAAAGCAAAGTGTCCAATTGCATCAGATTCCATAATTCTTGTTCTTTCATTAAAGCTCAGTTGGGCTCCAAATGTGGTTTCAGCGCTGTGCAGCCCTGTGCTATGAAGTGGTATTCAAGATAGTATTTATCATATGAAGAAATTAATATGGTGTTAAAGAGACAATTTGCACATGACTTCATCTAAAATTGTAGGTTAAACAGTGGCCCACGCGAGAGTGTCAAAGACTTGATGTGTACCAGTGTATGTGTTTTGCCAGAACAGCTTTGACCATATGCAAATATGGAAATATTGTACCCATCCAGGGCAGATTGCACGAATGGTTGAACATCAAGGAAAAGTTCACCTGAAAGGAAAATTGGATGGCTGTGTAAGAACAATATAGGACAACACAGTATTCAATCAAGATTCCGCACAATCTAGCTCATTTAAATCGCATCCTACATTGCTGTACACCTAACATTCACAAGAAAGTATGTTTAGAACCCCACTCCACCAGTCTTACCTTGCCCAATGTGGGGTCCATATACCCTATCAAACTCGTAATCCTTCTTAGGATTGGTTAAAGATTCATCTCCTGTGTTTACACGGATACTAAAATCATCTGGAAACTCTACTACTGATGGACCCTCGTCTTCAAATAGTGGTCTACTACGACAAAACACTTTGACATTGCCTGCAAGATGGTGAAATTTATTGAATTATTATGGGCAATTAAAATATAAAAGGGGGCAGACCTAGTGCCGGAGGCTCTCACATGAGTGGGGTCTGGGGAAGGGATAAACCGAGACAAGCCTTTCCCCCGCAAAATCTACGGAGAGGCTGCTTCGAACCCACGACCTAGTGACTCAGTGAGACAGCTCTCACCAATGCACCAGGCCTGCCCTTCATGGGCAATTAAAAAATGCCATACATAAAAGATATTTGCAAGCCAGAAAGTATAAGAACAGTGTGTGGGGTACCTTTCAAGGTCAATAGGTCATTGAAAAGCCTTTTCTTCTCATGAATCAAAGGGGTGATTCTAGCTTCAGTCTCAAGGGCAGCTTCATCTATAGCAGAAAAAGGACAGAAATCTCAGAGGACAATGAAAAGATTAAATAATATGAAACATAAGGATGATAACTCAATGAGAGCATGGATTTGAGAACACGAGAGTTGACATTTGCCAGCAAACACCCTTGGCACTTCTACAATTGATTGGTACACAAATAGAGAGAAGCGAACAAGGTATCACAGACACCAGCAACCATATGGTGTGCTGATCAACTAAACACCGCTGGAGCATGTAACTTATTTTAAGAAACATACCAGCTCATTGTTACTGATCCGAGGAAGAAAACATTACGATGATCAACCAAAGCAAGGCATAGAAGAAAAAAACAAAATTGAGTTCAATGATGATCAAGGGTGCTCCCTTAATGATCCAAGGGTAGCAGAACAAGAAATGCTTCAATTTACTGAAATACATGAAGAAGAGATGCCGAGCTTACCTAATTTTCGAGTTCTGTCGGCAAGAAATCCAAGATAGCGGGTGACACGGTCCAATTTTGCATTAGAATACTCAAGAAGGTCACTAGCTTCCTGTCTAAGCTCCAAGCAGTCCTCTCTAGCAAGCTACAAAGGGAGTTTAAAAATGTCAGTTGGCAATAACTGAGTGGATGGCAACAAAGGGAGACAAGGAGCATGAAGTGGGTAAATAAACTATCATGGACAACAAATCTGATTTGATGTGATACTATCATGCCAAACCGTGGCTATATAAACATACTAAAAATGGATAAAAGGGTAGGCCAGGCACTTTTGGGGGCTCTATAACTCATTTGCACTCCTTCGTTCCCAGTGATCAGCTAGTATATTACTTCTGACACTTGCACTAATTCAACAAGTAGAATATATTAAGGCCCATCACACTAATAACAGCATCATCTGTCCAACCACACGAAACTAAAGCACATGGGCCTGGCAAACACATCCCTTAATCACCTGAATTTGTGCCAATCTAACAGATCCTAGTTTTGGTTTTCACATACAACAAATTTCAAAACTCCCAGCATCCGTCTGCAACAGAACCACCAAGCCCAAACAGATCGAGCAAAATGGTTTCCAATCAAACCACCACGGCCACCAATAATCCATACAATCTGTGTCAATCAACTTGTGCTAATTCATAAACCTGTGGAGGGAGCTATACAAAGTCATCCCAATTTTCCCGCTCAACCTATGCAAAATGCTTCATCAGTGGCGGCATTCCAGCACCATACAAGCTACAATACCAGCTTGCGGCACCCCCGCGGACAAATCGAGCTAAAACCAAACACAACAAAAGCATCAACCGTTACCGAACCAGAACTCAAGAGGCGAGACGAGCACCTGGACGCTGTCCGCGAGCTGGTCCAACCGGTCGGCAACGGGCACCGCGCCGGCCCCGGCGGAGGGGCGGAGCACCATGGCCGTCGGCGGAGCCCGCGGCATCGCGGTCGGTGCCGACGCCGTCGTCGTCGTCGGCTGCGGCGGCTCGAACCCCGACACGTCCCAGGACCAGCTGCCGCGCGAGCCCGCCATTGGCGCCGCGGCGACCGGAAACCCTAGATCGCGACAGGAAAAGAAACCGGGGTTTTGCAAGGAGGAGAGGCGGAGGGAGGAGGTGGCGACGGTGGTGGTGAACGGAGGGAGCCGCCCGCCGGCGCCTCTATTCTATCTATCGCTTCGAGAAGGAGAGGGCGGAGGACAGGGGCCAGAAATTTTTCCGCTTTCGCATTTCGGTTTGTTGCTTCTCCTTGTTCCGTTGGACCCCACCTCGGCTGATGGGCTTGTGGTGGAACCGTGGAAAGCTTTTCGGCATCGGTTTCTGTTCGTTTCTGGGTGTGGTTTGAAATCGACGGGCCCACGGGCGGGGAACAGAAGAGTGAAGTCGTGAAGGGAGTAACTGCTGGGCGTACCCGCGTTTCACTGGTAATCGTATCTATAAACGTGACGATATTTATACCTCTTGACAAACCCGAGAAACTGTAATAAATGAAACGTGTTGACAAATTTATACTCGTGTAATCAGAGTACCGGCTACCGGTGTCACAACTCGTGTTAGGTTTTTACCGATATATTAGGGCCTTGTTTAGATGCACACCAAATTTCAAGTTTTTTCACTCTCTCTCCATCACATCAATTTTTAACCGCTTGCATGGAGTATTAAATGTAGGTAAAAAAAAAACTAATTACACAGTTTAGTTGGAAATCACGAGATGAATCTTTTGAGCCTAGTTGGTCTACGATTGGACAATATTTGCCAAATAAGACAAAAGTGGTACTATTCATCGGGTTGCAAAAATTTGCAAAGAGAACAAGGCCTAGGACATGTACGAATTTATACTCGTGTAATCAGAGTACCGGCTACCGGTGTCACAACTCGTGTTAGGTTTTTACCGATATATTAGGACATGTACGACGACTTTGATTGAGCCGTCTATTTAGTGGCAATTCTACATATGGATTCTCCGTTTACAGCTATCAACGAAAAGAGAGGAGAGCGTCGTCGTCTCATTCATCGATGACACATGATCGTACCAAAGTAAGTCCCAGCCTAGACGACGCCACTGCGGATCCATCCTGTTCGCTTGAGTTTATTCAGAACTACTTTTTAGCCAGTGTTTTCCTTCACAATATTTCAGCATAAACATCAGCATAAGCCAAATTTCAGCATCAACGAACAGGGTGGTGGGAAACACATGGTGATCAAACCGAACTCTTTGCCACCTCAAAATAAACTTGTCACTGCTATAGCATAGGAAGGGGAGTCAGAGTAAATTTGTTCCTGTTGGACTTGTTTAAGAGAGAAAGGAAGGGTAGGTTCATTCCAAAATGGAGTTTGGTCATTTTAGAAATGCTAGGTATTATTGGAGATGTTCTAATCTTGCTTCATCTAACAATAGGCAAACTATGTTTGCCATATAAATGTGGCAAACAAAATTTAAGTCACAACTATGGCAAAGTTTGACACATTGGGAGCTTACAAATTGTGGCAAACCATAACCGAGATGGTGAATCAAACCGTAGCCTAAGAAACCTCGTCCTGAGATTCAGGACGAAAGACTTCCTAAGGGTGAAGAGCGGGCTGCCTGCTTGGCATTGTTGAAAACCATATCAAAAATTTGCACCTGTCTCCTGAGTACCTCTTTTTTTGCAATTTCAGAAGGAAACCCTACTACATCTAGCTTGACACGGATCCCCCATCAGAACACTATAAGATTTTCAAGGAAGGTTTATGGCAAGAGAGCATATCGATGTAATCTTGTAATAGATCATGATAAAAAAAACCTAGATACCAGTGCGTGCCAAGCAGCACAACCATGTGGCAGCTGTTCCACAGGAGACCTTCGGTTTCGTCGTGGAACCATAGGTCATCAACCATGGGACCATTACTGAACATACAACCATCAGAAAAAGTAGTGATAAAGATATGTGGAAGAGTTAGGTAAACCCGGGTTTTTTTTTCAGAAATACAAAGATAAACAAAGTAAGGTCCAATGATGGAAACGGTTGAGAGGAACTTAGGTGTTCTGCTAGGGTATCCGAAGCTTGCTGATAAGCAGTGCCTGCATCTTTTCTAACCACTATTTTATTGACATCCCGACTGAGTCAACACTACCAAAGGTAAACCACTTGGTGTTGTCTTGAGGGCTCCATGAATGATGTAGACAGAAGCCTAGACGTAACCAGATTTTTAGGGGCTTTCATCAGAGCATAGGATCACACAACAAATGCACATACAAGGGTATGCATGCATGCACAACCCATACGCCCTCACACCATTACCAACATATAGCGCAATTTTTGTTCTAAAATTTGGCACATCGTTCACTCCCTATAACTAGTCGATCCCTATCGAACTATGCTCGAAAGTTAGTGTACTTGTAGAAAACTCATCACAACCCATCCCCAAGTTAGTAGAAAGCCATCTATCCGAGATACATAACCATTGTAATAGGGCTACTTATATAACTTCTCATGCAAACGTCCTAGCTTTTTCAAAAATGAATTTGTTGTCAAGTTTTAGTTTTGAAATAGTTTTCGAAGCTTTATCACTCATTTATGCTCTGATACCATCTGTGGCAGAACCGCCCAATTTAACCTAATCCCAAGTATACTTATCGGCTATTTGACACTAAGTACACCAGAGATCAAGTTAAACCCGGTAGTCTGTCGAGTATATCCCACGGGAGGACTCGAAAATCCACGTTTTCATCAGGACCATAAACAAGTGAATAAAGCTTACGTCATTTATTAACCATTTCATACATCACTACATTACATAAAATCAGAGTTAAAATAGATTTCATAAAAGCAGTGAAAGAAAGATCATTTTACAAAAGCAGCGGAAGTTAACAATTTTGAATATTGAAGCAGAAGTAGAGATGGAAGAGTAAAACTTCTACAATCTTGGCGACAAAGGAAGCCTCGCTGAGCCCACCATGAGGTATCCACACACAACATTCAGCTAATACCTATAACAGGGGGGAATAAAACCCTAAGTACACGATGTACTCCGCAAGACTTACCCGACTAGGTGGGAGTAGTCTCCCGACTCTCAATGATATACGGGGGCTATTTGGCTAGCTGTTTAGTTGTTTTCGAGAGAAGCGTTACTAATAGTGCATCCTTATATTCAAAGTTTTAGCAGTCATATCAAGTTTATTACTTAGCCATTCTAGGTAAGCGCTTGAACTGCTTTCAAGCATGTGGTAAGCAACCAAAACATATTTCATGATCCAACACTAACCATATCATCATCTCTAGGTTCTAGTTGCATTAACTACGATGGCAGTGATACAACAAGTGGTATCCATATCCGAGGAGGGTGGTGATTGCAATCGATGTACATCCATCTAGGCAATCCCAAACACACGCCTATACTTCTCGAAGGAGCAAGTACAAGGTTGCCGTTCCCATAGTACAACCAAGGCCCGAAATGACCTGACCACCCCCAGGGAACCCACCCTATGTGGCTCGCCCCGTGAACCGGCGACAGGTTTCCCCCTCATAAGTTTTACCATGGACATTTCCCGTCCCAAAAACAGCCGCTAGAATGGCCAGAGAAACACTACGGTGAACGTTTTGCGCACCTTAGTTGTAAGACAGTACTTAGCTTCACGGTCAACCGTAACTTAGGGCCCTGTTATGTGTTTGGTACCTTCAAATTTGCCACAACGCTACCAACGGTATGGTCCTTAATCGACACAGGCAGGACTAATAAAACCAGAGCCTCGCTCTATTGCTATAACTAACCACATCCAAATCGAAGTCCACAGTCCCGCTCGGTCTCCAATTATTATCCAGCACCTCAAATCCATGTGATAGTAGTAGCAGAATAACCTTGACCTATCTCTCACGAGTGACAGTCCATCACCTGACTTCTACCGTAGGTCCTATAGCATGGCATACTACACGATTCCTGTCATACTAGTAGGACTCATAGGATAGAACATTTATGCAGGTGGGTTTCAAGCAACTCCTACAACTTAATGCACAAACAACAGAATAATAAGTGCTCAAAAAATTGGGGTTATGCACCAGGGCTTGCCTGGGTAACTTATTAACACTAAGTTAGTTGGCTCCATCTTCTGGACGTGATCCAACCATCATCTTCAGGACTTGAGTCATCATTCATCATCTTCCCGCTTGACGCCAACATCCTTGTGTTGACCCATCAATCCATCATCGTTCCTAAATGATATGCATAATTGCAATGCATGCTTAAGTCAAACAAGCATCCACACAAGCATTACGAAACTTAAAGAACAAGCAACACATCATCACGGTGAAGGGTAACTAAACATTGGATATTCGACTCTCATCCTCTCCTAACGACTTACTTGCGAGTTACTATTATCAACCTAACAGAAATGAGCGAAACAACCATTTACATTTTTAAACATACAAGTGAAAGCTTATCGTAACATGCCAAGCACACTTCTACTTACTAAACACACTTTGCCTAGTCATCATGTAAAACAAGTAGCTTAGACAAACATATATTAACCCTAATCTAAACACCTAACATATATAAAAGCTTAAATAATTATAACTAAGGAATAAAAAGGTGGCACACCAAACATCTCTTTTGGACATGAAATATTTATGGGTGGTACATCTTAACGAAACATAACTATTGCATAAATTTCATAATTTCTGGATAAGCAGATTATTTACTAGCATTTAATTAAGACTTAATGGTAATAAAAGCATGTGGCACAGGATAATTTAATGGTTCGGTAAATATGCATGCACTTGGCCTAAAATTTTTACCAGAGCACACACACATCGAGAGCAACTTACTATAAAAATTTCACAGCAAAAGGATCAACATAACAGCAGATATGAATTTATCCCTAACAAGCATAGGCAAAAATTTAGAGCAATATTTTTTTCTACTAAAATATGCAAAATTATACATCTACTGCATAGATCTAGTCATAGGGATTCCAAAACATCTTCATTTTCCTTTTTAGGTTTTTCTATGATTTACTATGAATTTTTAAAGTTTCAGCCAATTTAAACATAAAAGAAAAGGAAAAACCATAAAAGACAAACACTTTGCACGGAGGCACCTAAGCTTTTCCTGAATCAACTCGTAGTCTAGTAGTACTATTCATGTGAGTCACGATATTTATATTTGGAACCTTGGAAATGCTTCTATTTAGGCGTGAGGTCCTTCTCTTCTTCTTCCTCGTCTTCACGGAGCAGAGGAGGTGCTCGGGGCATGGCTGAGTTCACACGGCGGGCCACCGCCGAGGATGAGGGCGGTGCGCGGGGGCAGCAGAGGCCACGCCCACATGCGTGGGCAGCGGTAGCTCGACTAGGCGCAACCGGTGGTGGCTCGGTCACACGCACGACGGCCGTGGCGGGCAGCTACACAGCGATGGCGGTGCTGTGAGGCGTGGTGACCGACGAGGACGGGTTGTGTGGCATCGAGCGAACACCGCGCACCCGCGACTGGCACCACCCACACCGAGGTAGGGCGTAGCGGCTTGGGCGCATGCGTGCTGTGCCACAATGGCCCGAGCAGGGGCTGTGGTGGCTCCCAACGACGCGGGCTCCAGCGAGCGCGAGTAGGGTATAGAGGGGAGCAAGGAGGAGGAGGTAGTAGGAGCCCGAAGAGGGGCAGAGCGATGGAAGTGGCGGTGGCAGAGGGAGCTCGGAGCCGGCCATGGAGGGTGTGCTCGTGTTCCTACGGTAGGGAGCGAGGGAGAGAGCCGAGAGAGGGAGGGAGATGGACCATGAGGACGAGCAAGGCGACCTTGGCTTGCAGAAGAAGGGAGAGAAGGGGAGCAGCACGGTGTGCATGGCTAGAGCGCAGGTAGGGCAGAGCAACGCATGGGCGACGACAATGTCCATGTGCCCGACTTGGGATGACTATGCAGTGGATTCAATCAAGCTATGGGTCCCATGTCCTGTATAAAATATCTTCAACTCAAAGCAAACTCCAACTTTGCTTAAGGAACCACTATCATTAGCACCATGAATTAGGAAATAAACATGCTCAAACTTCGGTTTGTCACGCTAATTCCAGTGACTTAGAAATTTTCTATGTTTCCCAGAAAACTAAGTTTGATTCAAACTTTGGAGCCTTAACTTATCTATCAAACATAAAAACTAGGCGCAAGCAAGCTGTCGGTGCGAAATGTGGCCGACAAGTAAATATTTATAGTTTTGTCGTGCGCTGTGATCGAATGTGGCCTAGCACACGATGACATAGGATTTATACTAGTTCAGGTAATGTGCCCTACATCCAGTTTCAGTCGGTCGGTGACTTTATTCCTGAGCCCAGGTGCTCGAAGTTTACTGTGGGGTTACAAATGAGTAAGGAATGAGAAGGGGGTGTTAGAGGCCTGGTCGGACTCTAAACCGAGTGGAAGAGAGTGATGGATGCTCAAATGTAGGCTAAGTATTGGAGCATATGCTATGTGTGTCCGAGCTTATCAGTTGTTGAGAGCGTGTAGACTGTGTAGCTATCGAGCTCTAGAGCTGTTGAGCTGTTGTCCTCCCCTTTTTTAGGAGAGAGTGTATCCCCTTTTATAGATGAAGGAGATGGCCTTACAAGTCAAAGACGGAAAGGGAGAGAGTGTGTACAGGTGCTACCTAGTCTTGTTGCCCACACCATCGGGTATGGCACGCCATCGCCACCTTACTGTTCATGACCTGCTGTATCTGACAGGCTACACAGTGTTCGCCAACTGTTCATGACCTGGCAGGCTGCATACTGTTCTCAAGGGATGACAAACGATGGCGCCCACAATACTATTTGTACTCTGACTCATCTAGCAGGCTGTATAGTATCCGTCTAATATGGCCTAACGGCACCATCCTGTAGGTGCGCAGGGCATGGTAGGGTACGGTCCTTGGTATTGTGGTTGACTTGAGCGCCTTACCTTGTCTGCTTTGCCTGCTCCCTAGGCCCACACCGAGCAGGCATCCTGGTCAGTTGTCCCCAGTCAGCTCCAACCGTGTCGGTCAGGAAAGAGAGGCGAGCAAAGGTCCGACATATCCTCGGTCGAAGGAATGGGGTCAGAGTTGGACTGTGGTCCTACCATGGCTAGGCCTTCCGGTTGGGGCTCTGACCAGGTCTCCTGGCCGGAGGTGCCGATCGAGGACCAGATCATGGTCTCAGCCTGTCATTGTGTATCTAGGCTAGCCCAGACACGCGTTGTCGCTATGCTGCCTACCGAGCCAAGTATTGTAGGGAAGCGGGTCTATTGAGGACCCTGGGTTTATGAACCCGACATGAGCCCCTGAGCCCCTTTGGGGCTTCTGTGAAGTCATGAAGGGGCTATTGGGTTGCCACTTTTGAGGGTGCATGGGAGTATGATGCTAGAAGATCTCTCGTAAGGAGAGAGCATCGTACGTCTCGAACGGGCCCCTGTCCTGGATTCTAGATCAGAGGACGGAGAGAGGGAGGAGAGCATTGTAGTGGGAGAACAAGGATCTTGGCTCCCTTGTTTCGCTTCATGCCCCAAGGTGCAGAGCAGTCCCAGGGCTATTCACACACGCTTTGCATGTTATTGTAAAAGCCTAGGGCTTGTGTCTTTAGCTTAATGAAAGCTTGAATTTGCTTTGTAATTCCTGTGCCCATTACGCCATGGAGGCGGGATGTTTATTAGAACTTTGGTGTTTTCTCCCTTGGTTTGTTGTACCGCGTAGGGTAACCAAGGAGGATTTAGGTGTAACACCCTCGGTGTTATATTGTAATGTTTTTGCTAAAACACTGCATTAGCCTCATGCTTGTTTGTACATGTGTGTGATTTGGAGTATAAGTCTATATACGGCATTTGAAACGTTCATCCGAAACGGAAAATAAATGTTAAGTTTCAGGTCGCTTTATATTGTTTAGTATTCTAAACGGATTTTTATTAAATAAAAATGATGTAGATCGTGTATGTGAACTTTAATAAAAATTGTAGTACGTACTCAGTAGTCGATAATGAAACAGGTAGCTCGGAATTGAATTCGACGCGAAACCATGCACGTCGCCTATGTCGAACTATGTTGGACTGGCCGCGGTCACCTCTGTTGCCTCGGCTGCCTACCACCGCACGCATGTGCACTACGCATGAGTCCTATCCGCTCTGCACTCGCGTGGGTCGACCGCGCGGACAGTCGTCTGGGCACGTCTCACTGTTTTCCGTCGTCATGTGCACGCGTACCTTGCGTTAATGACCGTGGATGTGCCAACGCCACTGTCTCCGCTGTCGCCATGACCGACGGGACCTCTCGTTTTCAATTCGCCGTGACCATAGCGCGTTAATGAAATTCGTCACGTCCGCGGCTCCGCTAGACAGCCAGCTGCTCGATTGACACCACCTCGCCGATCATAGCGTCTCACTGTGCTCCAATTTTGGATTCGTCGCTCCGCCTGCTCCATAAGACCGAGGTGGTCTGCATAGACGACATGCCGCACAACCATAGCTTGCCATTTTTCAATCCACCGCACTGCTAGCTTCTCCTCCAGCTGCTCATCGCACTGCCCACTTCATTCAAAGCTCCACCGCCATTTTGCGTCTTCTTCGTGGCCGGCGGAACCTCGCCCGAGCAGAGCGAGCAGCGACCGGCGGTGCGTTACTATTTATATTAGCTTGCTGACATCATCATGACATCACCCCTACGTCACACGTGCTTGTGGCCGCTTTTCATGTAGGAAAATAAAGCCGTAATACGTTGAAATACGCCTCTGGGGGCCGCTGCCGCTGGCTGGGCCGCGCTGCTCGCGCCCGCGGCCTGCCTGCGTCCGGCCTGCTGGCCCGCTGCCGCACGCGCGCACCGCGCGCTCGCTGGGCCGCGCTGGCCGCTGGGCCACGCCCGCCGCCGCCGCGCTGGGCCGCGCTATCGCGCGCCTGCGCCCTGCCGCGCTGGCCACTGCTGGCCCACTGCCGCTACCGCGCCCGCGCGCCGCGCCGCGCTCGGCCTGCCTGCCGCTGCCGCGCCAGCTGCCGCCTGCTGGGCCACGCGCTCGCTGCCGCGCTGGGCCGCGCCCGCGCTGGCACTGCTGGGCCGCGCTGCCGCTGTTGGGCCACAAGTTAAGATTCGGTTTCCTTGATTTCCAGTAAAATAGAAATGCTTATTTAATTTAGTTATGCGCTGAACTTTGATAAATGATAGTAAATTGTGTAGACGTCCTAAAATAGTGAAACCAAGTTTGTTAGGTTCACAAAAATACCATCTACTTATTAGTACAGTTAGATTGCAGCTAGCTATTATGATGATAGGTTCATAAATTTTAATTAGCAAGCTTAGCATTATATAGATTAATAATTGTAGGAATTATTGTGGCAAATCGGTAATAGTTTTATCTTTGAAAATTTTACAGTAGGTTCACTAGGATATCGTGTGCTTGCTGTAAATTTTGTAGCCTTAGAACGAGTTGTTAGATAGAGTAGCTATTACCTTTGCTTTATCGTATATAGCGTAAACTAGCATTAGGGGTAAGAATAGCTGTAGTTGCTATAACAATAATGATACTTCGAAATGGTTATCGGTGACAATAGGTAGCCTAGTACCGTGGTTGATATCCATAGCTTAGTAGCTAAATCAATGTACTTTTATTTTAAGAGCTGCTGTTGTTATATTCCTAAGCATTGCATCATCATTTCATGCATGTAGATCACGAGCTGGTAGACTTCATGCCCGTCGTCGAGCCGGAGTATGACAAGGTGATCGAGGAGTACGAGGAGGAGATCTTTGCACAGGAGGAAGCCCAGGAGCCTGTTGGTGCTGACTTTGCTGACCCGGCACCTGCTCAAGGCAAGCCCCGGTGCATAACTCCTATTTTTAAATGATCACTGAATATATTTATATGATATGCATTTATGTTACAGGCATTTTATGGAAACTACATGCATAGATATATCCACCATGAGTCCTACTAGTGCAGGTCGAGTAGCTGCTATGCTCAGGATGTCGGTAGCGTGAGTAACCTGACGTTACTCGCAAATAGGTGATTACACTATGATATCATGATGAAATAATGGAAAGGAAAAATGGTGACCGGACAGGGATGTGGATTTGGTACTGGTGGGTGTGAGGGGTTGTGTCCTGTGGCCAACAGGGCATAGCCCGGTTACACTTTTTCCCTATCTATGTCGATTAAGGACCGGTCGTTGCATATGACTCTAGGCAAGTCACAGACTATTGTCCCGAGCACATACTTGGGTATGGGCGCAGGGAAGACTTGCTGCTCTCTTGTCGCAGATCCGGCTCTTTCCGGACCGACTGATGGGAAGAGGAGGTGGTGGAGGTCCTTGTACCGCACTGAGTCCGGGATTCAGAGGCGGGGGCTTGGAGTCCAAGTTTGGACGGGGACCTGGACACCCGGGACAGGAGAGTGGTGGGTTAGTCCTGCTTGTGCCTAGGGTACAAGCGGGGCATGTGTCTTCGGGGCACCCAGCTGGGCACATTGATTCGTGAATCGCTGGGTTATCCGGTACGGCTTGTCCGCGGTTTAGCACCATAGTAAGAACTGGAAGTGGAAAAGGAGAAGGAATAGTAATGATTGCTCAACTCTTGCTTGAAAGTAGCACAGGTGCTTATATAGATTGACTAGATAAAAACTTAATACGGCTGATGGTAATAATGTATCAATAAGGACCCACTATTAGTTTTGCTTTTGGCTAAAGAGAACCAGCAACCATAAAGCCTAGCATATTCCTTGGAGTCGGGAAAGTATTCCCACTGATCAGATAAGTCTTGTGAGTACATTGTGTACTCAGGGTTTATTTACCCCTGTTGCAGGTGATGCTTGAGGAGTTCCTTGTATGGAGGATCCATCTGGTGGGCTCAGACGGAATCCTCGTTATCTTATCGCTAGATGTTATCTTTTAATATTCCGCTGTTTATCATTCCGCACTCTGTATTTGGTATTGTAATAATGTACTTTTAAGAAACTCTAATGTATGAGATGGACTTGTGTTGTAACTCGTTTTCATTATTGGATCCTTGGGATAAATGTGGATCTTTCGGGTTCTCCCTCGGGGTGTGCTCAACGGATACCGCTCGTTGTAGTTGCTTTCGGGGTGCTTAGTGTCTGGTGGTAGACGAGCGCCTCCGTAAGTATGCTATTTCGGGTGGTTCTGCCTCATTAGGTGCCCCGCTTCCACGGTCAGGACTGGCGAAGGCCGCGGAGGCACGCTGGGGAATATTGGCACCCAGCCCCTGATGAGGGGACCTACGAAGGCGATGGAGGCACGCCGAGTAGGCATAGGCGCCCAGCCCCCAAAGGGGGGAACTCGTCGGTAGTCCGTCTTCTGCCGGGTGCGCACGAGCGCATCCGGTGGGTGTAGCCTCCGAGCCTATAGCCGACTGGTGAGTCGGTCAGAGGTTGAGCACCTTAGTACTCTTTCTTGGGGCCGTAGACTCCTGTGTTCCTACCGGTTAGGGTGTTCACCCGTATTCATCCCACCCGCGACCTGCGTAGTCGGTTGGATTCTCGAGTTGAGGTCAGGTGGCCTGAGCCCCCGAGCCCCATTGGTCTCGGTAGGGGTCGGTCGAGTTTCATGCATCACCCCGTCCGCGGTTTCCACAACTGGAGGAGTTGAGCTAATGTCACATGCCTCGATGGCTCGAGTGACGCGCTTGGTGAGCTCACTAACATGCATGTCCGAGTGGAATCCGATTTCGTCGTTCGTAATGGGGTCAGCATAGCCCTCATGTGGCATTCCACTGCTCCTTAACCTACCTCCTGGTAGATGCCCGAGCTATTCCGAAGACCGACTCAGGTGGCCTGCTGGCCTCCCCTTGATGGAGATTCTGTGGGCATGGCTCGAGGTTAGGATCGAACGAGAAGGTTGAGATGACCCTATCTGCTTCTAAGTGGCTCGGGCGAGGGCCACTAGGGCTCATCTACGTTTTCTCCCCTAGCTCTGTTTGATGCGAGGTGGCCTCGAGCACTTTGCGAGACAACCTTCGAACCTCGGTCGGTCGCCACCCATATCGAATGAGATGACTACCACTTTGTGACGCGACGCGAAGCGTTGTGATGCAACAATTGCATGTGCAATGCTTGGATGTTTGGGATGAATGCATGGATGGATATATGACTAAATGTATGAATGAATGCATGAGAATGGATGAATGAATGCTCATGCACTGGAAAAAGTAAAACGGGGGTTGGTAAAGTTACCTCAATGGCTGGAGTGATGGGTTTGGGGAGCTCCTATTGGATATGTTCGAGTGGAATCCAGCTATGACGTTCGTGACGAAGTTGGCATAACCTTCATGGGGCATCCCACTGCTCCTTGCCCATTTCTCAGCAGTTGCTCGAGCCATTCGATCGACTTTGGTGACCGGTTGGCTTCTCCTCGATGGAGATTACATCGGTGGGCCCCTCCAAACCTTTCCTAGGAAGGCGGATGCTCATTTGCATGCGGCTGCGCCTCTTTCCTAGTGCCCAAGTTGCGGTAGTGGTGGGCCTCGCCTAGGCCTCATCACGCTAGCCAGGTGATGTTCCATCAGGTAGGCATGTCCCGTCAGCCAGGCCACATCCCGCCGCACGTCCTTTCGCATTTAAATAGGGGGAAGGAGAGGGTTTTTTCTCCTGTGCCTTCGCCTTTCCTTCACCACTGTCGCTTCCTTTTCCTTCTTCTTGCTAAGCACCTTCGTGCACCATGGGGGTTTCTAGGAGAGAGGAGAGCAGAGCAAGGGAGAGGAAAAACTTACAGATCTGCTCATAGATCCGTGGCGTGATGTTGAACTAGAGGCCTTCCAACGTGGATGAGGAGGTGTTGGCCGCCTTCATCGAGAAGGGGCTGCTCCCATCGAAGAAGTGGTGTATTAGAGGGCTCTCGCGCCAGGGGAGGTTATTCTACAACCCTAGGCCACCGAGGTCATCTCCTTCCTTGCCTTCCATGAGTGTAGGCTCGGGTACCCCGTGCACTGGTTCCTACGTGGGCTCCTCAACGAGTGGGGCCTGGAGTTACAGCACCTCAACCCGACTAGGGTGCTGCACATCGCCAGCTTCATCACCGTCTATGAGACCTTCCTTGGGATGGAGCCACATGTGGACCTCTTCCGGCGGATCTTCAGTGGGCGAGCCCTATCCGAGGGGAAACATCCTAGAATCGCTCTAGTTGGTGGGTTCGCCCTACAAAAGCGGCCTAAGCCGTCGGTCCCCTACCCAGCGTACTCCCCTAGTGACTCCAACTAGGGATGGCATGGCAAGTGGTTCTACATCAAGAACCCAGCAGAGGTGCAATTCCCGATGTTCATCGGGGAGAGGCCAGAGAGGAGGGAAAGCTGGTCGTGGGGTCCTACCCGTTGGCAGAACAAGCTAGAGATCATCAAGATGGAGCTTCGGAGGCTTGTGCGGCATGGCCTTGATGTGTTGCAGGTGTTCCATACCTTCTTCCGCCGTCGGGTCGCCCCGTTTACAGAGAGAACGTGACCAGTGTGGGAATACTCCAGCCCAATGGATCCCGACCATGCGTCATCGGAGGAGTTGTCAAGGGATGAATTTTGGAGTTATCTCGATCGGGTGCTACAGTTAGGGGATGAAGAGTCCCTTGAAGGGACACCCAGACCTCTCCATGCCATGAAGCTATCTGATCTAGTATACTCCTTTCCCGTGACCTTTTTCCTTTCTGTTTTGATCTTTAGATCGATTTTAAGCCATCTATTTCGCAGGGGCATCTTTCAAGAGGGGCGGAAGGCACAGTTCGGCAAGCCACCCAGAGGGAGGCCATGCTTGCCAAGAAGAAGAAGAAAACCATGAAGGTCCAAAGGAGGTTTGAGAAGGAGAAGGAGATCAACCGGCGATTCCGTGACGATGAGCGCCGAGAGGAGGTGGAGGAGGAGCCCAAGTCAGAGGACGCCACGAAGTCGGGTGGCAATGTGGGTTCCTTAGAGGATGAGGGAGACAAGGGTGCTACCATGACCCTGGTGGAGCGTCGTGCACCTATGGCTACACCTGTCGACAGCGGGCATGGTATGGAGACGCGTGGTGATGCTCCTGAGTCAAGGAAAAACATCGCAGACGAGGATGCCACCCGTGAACGGGAGGCGAAGTGGGCGTGGTTGCCGTGTGCTTTAGAGGTGTTGTTGGCTTTGTAGCCCTCTACTCCGAGTGTGGTGGAGCACGCCAGTCGGTCGGGGGGACATGATCGTTCCCCTACATCTTTGGGGTCGACGTGTGTGCGCAACCCCCAATAGGGAGATGCCCCGCCAGTTGCTCCGGTGGTTTTGCCATGAGCTGGCAGCCATAGCCGTTCATGGGCCGAACGGGGACGGGTCAGGTCGCCCCTACCCTCGGTTGATCCAAGGGGGCGAGGGTCATGACCCCCGAGCGATCCTAGTCCGATCGGCTCATCGTCAACCGGTCGGGGCTTAAAGGTTCTATCGCTTTTCGTCTGGGTATGTTTTCATGCTTCCATTTGTTCTCATAGTTGAGTTTTTGAGTTTGACTAACCTATGCTTGTGCCCTTTTTTTGGCAGCGACCCAGAGTTGGTAGGACTGGGGATCTCCCCACCTCTCATGCGAGAAGAGTGGAGACCCAGCCTGTGGTAGGTTGCGATAAGCAAAGGGGGAAGCAGGCTGGTGGCGACATAACCTTCCTTAATGGGGCTTGCGTGTTCCCGACCGGTCATGAGCACGGTGGCGGCCGTGATGGCGATGATCCCCATGGTGACAGTGGAGGATGGGTTGGAGGTGACTCTTGCGGTCCCTCCCCCGCCATTCATATAGGAGGAGAGGAGGGAAACTGGGCTCCCTGTCTCGCCCGGTGGAGGGGCGCTCGGTTCGCCCGCCTGGTCGGAGCTGGAGGGACCGAAGGAGCCATGGCTAGGGCGGAAGTGGAGCAGCCACCGGCGAGCTGTGGTGTCCTAGTGATGGACATCCCCCCAATGGTGAGGAAGACACCTAGGTGATGCCGCCAGCCGTCCTGCCGTCCCGGGAGTGGGTGATGATCCCGTCATCTATTGGTGCTACGATGGCTGGATCTTCTGGCGGGTCGCTGGTGTCCCACGAGCTAGTGTGGCCTCACCCCGACGAGCTGGGAAAATCCCGATTCAATCTTCACGATGAGGAGGAGGTGATGCTTTGGCACCTGCTTGGGGAGAGAGGGCTGTTGATGGGGTCCAATCTCGCTCTTACTAGGGCAAAGCTCAAGGAGGCCTTGGAGAGGGTTGAGCTCATCCATCAGGCCATGACCATCAACCTGCCCCATGTTGTGGAGGTATGTTTTTTGTGTTCATGGTGTTGTCTTTTGATTTTGTACATCAGGCCATGACGGTCGTCTCAAAATGCCTGCTTCTTGTCACGTAGGACTTGGAGACGATGTCGATCCGCAAGTCCTAGTTTCTCTAGGAGGAGCACGGTCGGATGGAGCAGGAAGTGGCACTGTTGCGATAGGTCGATGAGCTTAGGCACAAGCTAGAATCCACCTGTCATGAGTCCCAAGACTGGCCGGCAGAGGCGACGGTAGCCCGAGAAGCGGAGGGGCACACAGCCGAGTGGGCGACTGCTGCCGAGCACAAGCATCACGTAGTGTAGTCTCACTTGGCGAGGACCGAGGTGGCACTCTAGAAGTCCTTGGAGGCTCTGGACGCTGAGCGGGAAGTGGTCATGCTCCAGGGGTAGATGCTCAGGGCAGAGGAGTCGAACGCTCAACTGCTCAAGAGGGTGACCCAGCAAGAGGAAGGCTTACCATTCTCAAAAGTGCCTGCCTCAGTATGTACCTATCCTTCCCTTAGTTGATGTCTTGAATTTTTCTTTTCCTTGCTCCTAAATCTGTCGTCTGTTTCCAGAACTAGGTGGAAAGGTTAGCTCTTTAGAGCAAGAGCTAGAGGCTGCTAGAGCGACAGTAGGTCAGAGCGTGGAGGTGCTGGCTTGGTCCCTAGAGGAGCGAAGCGTTCTTGAGGGGGAGCTCGACCAACTCCGCAACATCATGTAGGTGGTGATTGCTGAGGTGTTCGGGTCGAGCCCTAGCACCAGCACGCCCGCCTTCTAGCTGACGGAGGTCCCGAACGAGGTTCGGGCACTCATCTCTGACGGCATGTTCTATGGGACATCGGGAGTGCTGATGTCGGTGGTGACCCACTACCCTGACCTAGACTTCACGGCCGCCAGTAGAGGATATGCCAGTGGGTGGAGTGCGGATGAGATCCAAATGCTGGGGGAAAACTTGGCGCCGCATGCACAGGTGGTCACCGAGTAGGTCACCGTGCGGTGGGTGATGGAGGCTCAACGCTCGATGGTGGCCACAGGTGCGCACCAAGAAGACATTGTCCAGCCTATCATGGCGGAGGCCGAGTCAGAGGCGAGCATTGTCTCGCCCGCAACCGAGCCAAACATTGTTCCGACCGTAGCTGAGCCAAGCGCCATCGTACTGACCATAGCTGAGCTGCCTTCATCTTTGCCGGCCTCACTGTCTACCGATACGACCAGAGGACCACAATAGAATTGTATAAAAGTAGTCAGTCTTTGTAAAAAGATAAATTCGTGGGGGCGTGTGAATAGTTTATGTTCTTTTGTGATGAAATCAATCATGAAAGGAGGCTTGTCCCGCCCATCCTTATTTTTATCCTTGCGTCACTTTGCTTTTTGTCCTTTTCTTTTCACACCTGCCCATTGACCATCGGTTGCAACCTTAAGAACCCGGGCGTGGCCCATGAGGCTTGACTGCTCATAACCTTAGGTTGTGGCGGGGTCTGATCGGTCGGGAGGCTAAAGCGTAAGTTACATAGGGTTGTCAAAGGAATGGGACGCCCTTTCATTTGGGCAAAAAAGTGTTACTAAATGACAATAAAGAGGAAGTGGTATCACACCCCTATGGAGTCCTCGAGCGACCCAGGGCGAGAGTGCTCGAGCTGGGGCGCTGTAGGAGCAAGTTTTAAATAGAAATGTGCGTTAAAGACCGAGCTTAGGGAATAAACGACGTAACTGTTCGATATTCCATGTGTTGGTGATGTCGCAGAACCGTCCAATTTATAAGAGCACAAGTACAAAAACGATCATCGGAATGATCAAATTCTCGCACTTGAGCCTATATAAACCCGGTAGTCAACTGAAACCACGAAGGATTTCAAACCAACTTGCATACAACCAAGATCACAGTAATTCAACATAACACATCATACGTTACAACATTTCACAAACAGTTCATAGATAGATTATGACACATCAGTGTCATAGTTATTACAAACCAAGTCTTGTAAAGTAGTGGAAGCAAATAGTTTAACTCACACACATGAGTTCAAATACAAGTACCAGCTTGCCGATCACATCCCACAAAAGCATTCGGATAAGATAAACAGAGATCATGCCTGTGATCTAGTCTTCGCCACCCGCCGGGTGGAGACAGTACTTACAGAAGCCCTGATAAAGAAGGTCATCTACAACAAGAGGGAATAAACCCTGAGTACGAGAATGTACTCAGCTAGACTTACCCATCGAAAACCAAAATAATTGACACCAAGGATAATGCATAGCTTAGTTTAGTGGATCTAGCTGACACTTTCTTTTTTTTGTAGAAAAGCATAAGTAATAATGATCAACTCTTAACCTGAGCTAGCAGTGACTTTTAGCCATTAACCTGTCATCTATATTAGCACCTGTACTAAGCAATCACTTGATTAAGATGCAAACATTATTAACCATAGCAGGTATAAACTGTGGCAACATTATCATCATTCTCCATTTAACCATATCGTTAAATTAAGTGAATCTATATTGCCGCTGCTCAGTCAAGTTCTCACTATCCGGGAGAGACAGCGATTCGAATCGATTCCTATCCAGCTAGAGGGGTATTCCTAACACAAACCCTGCTTCCCCCGTCAGGATCGCAAACAAGTCACCTTTGGTACAATTCAGGAGTTGCGGGTACGATCGGTGCCGCAAAACCAGAGAACCACTCTGCCATGAGTGCTCGGTGACTTAACCCACCCTTGGGCTTATGCCAATGGTTCTCCGCACATCCTTACTGTCATCTAGATTGCGACCAACAAATCGTGCTCCCAGCCTGAATCGAGCTACTAGGCTTCGTGGTCGGAACGACTTATCCGGCCAGCTAAGTGTTAAGCTACGTTCAACATGACATGAGGACGTACAACGTATCGGTCCTTAAACGACACAGATGGAGTCACTATGTCCAAACCTACACAAGGCTTCCGCCCGGTCTTAATTCATTATTAACATGGTTCTTTTCCACGATAGCAAATATAGCCAACCATGACCCACCTCATCCTAAAGCTCACAGGTGACAGGAAATCACCCAACTTCTACCGCACTAAGCATGGCTAAGCATTTAACCCATTCCTAAACTTAAATAGGATTCAAGTGCGATATCTGGACAAGGATAGATATATAATGCAACAATTGGTTCCAACCAATTCCTATACTTAATGCATCAACAATAATAAAAGATACTCAAGATATTTGTAAAAACATGGGAGACTTAGAATGCTCCGGGGCTTGCCTTTTAGGAAAGAGGATGGGCGGTGGTCAGGGCACTCGGGCAACTCCTCCTCGACGGCTGCTTCGTCGGTTGCCTGAACCTCGGGCTCCTCCTCCTGGCTCGCTCCCTCGAACTCCAGAAGCGTCACTCCCTCCGGCACACCTATTGCATGTATGCGCAAGATAAATATCATGGATGCATATGAACGAAGTTAGGGATGCTCGGGGAATGCACATGCTTACTGCAGTCCGCATATTCTAACTTAAGCTCTATTCAAATCACTTTAACTAACCAAGTTTATACAACCTAATGTACAATTGCTCATCTTCAGTTAAGGACCGAGTACCTACACCTAAGCATGTTCTCAAGTTAGGCTAGCACCTAAACAATCAACAAGAACATTGCAACAAAGCATACACACAAACATTCGTATTTCAGCAAAACTGGAACTATATAGCGGTACAGTAAACTAATCATAACCGGAGATCTACAAATGAAAATGACAAGCAACAAGACAATTTGGAAAGCTTATGAAATTGCCTACAATTCATTTTCAGACCTCAAGGCATGATTCCAACCTTTACCAGGTCGAATTTACATAAACACATAATCAAGTCTAAACAAGACAGAGAGCAAGCAAAACTGTGATTCAACTTTGAATGACTGTAACTCCTAAACTACTAGACCAAATGCCACCAAATTTTAACAGGAGCTAGATACATAAGTTATCTACAACTTTTGTATTCACCACTTTCCTAGAAAACCAAATTATCATGGTGAACTTTACAAAGTTTCCAGAACTATCCAGCAAGACATAATGCAAGAAAATAATTATTAACTTATGTGGCAAACATATAAATGGACAAAACCAACTTTACTAACCCATCACACATATCAAAAGAAAACCAGAAAGTAAGGTGTTCATCACCAATTCATTTCTTTTAATGCCTTTCTTAATTTATCTAATTATTTAAGAGAAATAATAAACATATATAAAAACTGCACCATTTAATCTACAAAAATTACAATAGGTACTACATGCTCTAAGTAGTCTACTATAAAAATTTCACATCATTTGAACAAGTATAACATCCTACACAAAAATGACAAGGCATAAAGACTTAAAATAACATAAATAGGAAACCCTAGTGAAAAGTGTCAAGCAATAGATTTTATATTTTTCTTAGCATCCTTAAGGTACTAGGACAACCTCCAATAAATTTCATGAGCATTGGATTCATAGATAAATTATAAAAATTCACACAAGGATCACCTATTTATAAAAGGAAAATCTATAACTCAAAAACTATTCATGCAATGACTCTGAAATTTTTACCAAAGCTTATACTCATCAAGAAAAGTTCACCACATAAATTTCATAATTTTTGGAGCACAGAAACTCTAGATATAAATTAAACAAGTTTGCATTCATTTAAAAACACATTTCAAGTTTTAATTTAATTCTTCCAGAAACTCTACTACAAGTGCTAATCTGATATTTTTCCTAAATACTACACTTCACCAAGATCCTAACAAAATTGGAACCACCAAATTTGGATCTACAAAACTGGAGATATAAATTTTACAAAACAGCATTCAAATCTGAAATATTTGAACTATCCTTCTAATCCTAAGTCACTGACAACCGGGGCCCGCTTGTCAGCGAAACAAAAATAGGGGAATGACGCGGGATGGCGCGGGATTGGCGCTAGCTCGCCGACGGCGGTTTCTCCGGCAAAACCGACCCTACCATGGTGTTCCTCACTCTCTCCTGCAACTATACGTGTAGGTGGTTGGGGCTGAGGTACACCGGAGACCACTCGTCGCCGGCCATGGCGGCACGGCGGCGCAACACGATGGTGCGCCGGCCGGCTCTAGCCACGGCGGGTCCAAGCGAGAGGCTCTACAGCACCACGGTGATCAGGCGAAATGATTAGTGCTAGCCGAGGGTTAGGGGATGCTCACGGGACACTTGGGCACGGAGAGGTCCGTGCGGCGATGAGCGCGCGACGGCGCTGTTCGTCGTTTTCGATGCCGGTGAGGTCACGACTCACCGTGAGGTCAGCACCTAAGCTAAAGGACACCCTAAGCTAGTACTATCATGAAGAAGGAAAGGGAATGGGTGAAGGCATAGAGCGACGGTGAGCTCGCCGTGATGGCGGCCAAGGAGGCAGTGAACTCCGGTGAGGGAAAAATGGCGAAATCCGCCCTCACCGTAGCTCGTTTGGTCCAGAGAACACATCGAGCAGATAGGGAGGAAGATGGCGGAGCTTGGGGCTAGCTGGAGGCAGCAATTTTGTGGTGGCGAGGGAGCTAGGCGATGGCGATGCGCTTGGCAGCAATGGCGGAGGCGCGACGCTCGGCTTCTGGCGAACTGGTGAGGCGAGGAGGCGCGGATGAAGTGAGTAAGCGAGCCAACGGGCGCGTGGAATCTTCATGGCAGCAATAGCCTAACCAGCGGGGGCAGCACTGGCGTATGGCCGCCACTTGGCGGGCTCGGCCTAACGCCGGTCGGCCACTGTGCCGGACTGAACTTTCATTTTAGTGCTCAATGGTGCCGACTGACAAGGCAAGTTCATCACTCCATATCTACTAAACCGTGATGATCTAGCTCATGGCATAGTTAACAAAGTTGTAGATCTAAATGAGGACTTTAACTTTTATAATTGGAGCTCGAGCTAGTTCAGCTTGGTTTGGGAGATACAAGGCTCCAAACATCGACACATGAAACTAAAAATCAGTCCCAAGACTTAGAAAAATTCTAAGTCTCCAAATAACCCCCAAAACTGACTTGTGGGCCATTTTTAGCATGTTCTGCACATTTTCATGAGATGGTCATAAAATAACTTTTGTTCCTTATAAAATTTCCTACAACTTTGCTTTAGGTTGCTCAGACATGCAAACACTCTAAGCTATACTTTTTAAATAGTCAAACAAAAGAGCTCTAGGGGTCAACACAAGTCAAACTATTACTTGGAAACATAATTAGGCAATATGGTCAACATAAACATTGTTCCTAATGACATTCTAAGTGTAACTAAGTTGTTTAAGAGGATAATTAGCCACACCACACATTGATCACACAAAAATCAAGCATCACATGTGTTGAAACAAGGGAGAACAAGTGAGATGTTACTTTTGTTTCAAAGCCATGTTTCAACAATCCAAGCTCATGAATGGATGAATGATGCTCATGTTTATGAAATGTTAGTGCAAATGTGGAAGCCAAACACCTAGGGTGTTACAGCCCTCCCCCTTATAAAAATCTCATCCCAAGATTTGACAAGCGTACCATTGTTGATAGAATTCTTTATAACCTTCCCTCAAATAATCTTCTCTTTCCCAAGTTGCATTGTGTTCTCTACCCTGATTACTCCACATGACCTTATAAAACTTGACCACCTGACTCCGAGTCACTCGCTCATGAGTGTCAATTACTCAGACCAATTTTTCTTCAAAAGTCAAATCAGATTCTAACTTGATATTCCCCAGTGGAACTCTCTCTTTAGGGACACGAAGACATTTCTTCAACTAGGATACGTGAAAGACGTTGAAGATAGCACTCATCTCAGGAGGTAATGGGATCTTGTATGCTACCTTACCACTTTGTCCAATGATTTGAAATGGACCGACATATCTCGGCGCAAGCTTTCGCTTCACACCAAAGCGTTGGACACTCTTCATGGGTGAGACTTTTAGATAGACGAAGTCTCCAACTTCGAACTCGATAGGTTTTCTACGGCGATCAGCATAACTTTTCTACCTAGCTTGAGCTGCGACCATATGGGTTTGGATAGTATGGACTTGTTCTTCAGCTTCTTGAACAAAATCAATTCCATAATATCTCCTTTCACCGGCTTCAACCCAATTCAACGGGGTTCTACACTTTCGGCCGTACAAAGCTTCAAACGGTGCCATCTTGATACTCTCTTGATAGCTATTATTATAAGAGAATTCAGCTAGGGGCAACCATTTTCCCATGAACCCTTAGATGATATGACACACGCTCTCAACATATCTTCTAAGATTTGGTTCACTCGCTCAGTTTGCCCATTGGTTTGCAGATGATAGGCAGAGCTTCTTACTAACTTAGTTCCCAATAATCCGTGTAAGTGCTCCCAAAAGCGAGCAGTGAACTGTGGTCCTCTATCAGAGACAATAGTGCGAGGTACCCCATGAAGTTGGACTATCTGATTGAAGTACAACTCAGCATAGTCAGTTGGACAGAAATCTACGCGAACAAGAATGAAGTGTGCAGACTTGGTCAGACAGTCTACAATCACCCAAATAGAGTTAAAATTCCTCTGAGTAGTAGGGAGTCCAACAATAAAATCCATACTTATCTCCTCCCATTTCCAACCTAGAATAGAGAGTGGCTGAAGCAATCTAGCTTTTATGTGCACAGCTTTAACCCGACAACAAGTGTCACACCTAGCCACATAAGCGGCTATCTCTTTCTTCATCTTGGTCCACCAAAATTGAGGCTTCAAATCATAATACATTTTGCTACTACCAGGATGAATAGATAATTTAGAGGAATGTGCTTCGGATATGATTTGATTTCTAAGCTCTCTATCCTTTGGGACCACTAACCTATCCTTGAACCATAACATGTCATTCTCATCTACCCAAAAATGCTTGGTTTCTTGCTCTTTCATCTTGTGCTTGATGTGGAACACAGCTGGATCTGTCTTCTGTAGCTCAATAATTCGACTCTGAAGAGTACAACTGACAGTGATGTTGTGAAGGACTACAGGATGTAGGAGTTTTGAAAAATGGAGGTCACTTTCAATCAAAGAGTGGCAATGAGATTTCCTACTTAAGGCATCCGCAACGATGTTTGCCTTGCCAGGATGATAGTGCACTTGGAGGTTATAATCCTTGATCAACTCGAGTCATCTTCTCTGACGCATATTCAACTCAGGTTGGGTGAAGATGTACTTAATACTTTTATGATCAGTGTAGATGTGGCACACATTGCCAAGCAAATAATGTCTCCAGACCTTCAAAGCATGAACAACTACAGCGAGTTCTAAGTCATGCATAGGATAATTCACCTCATGCTTCCGAAGTTGGCGAGAGGTATACGCAATGACTCATCCTTCCTGCATAAGAACACATCCTAGACCTGTGCCGGATGCATCACAAAACACATCAAAAGGTTTCTTGATGTCCGGTTGTGCCAAAACTGGAGCCGAAGTTAGAAGGGTTCGCAGGGTGTGAAAAGCCACATCACACTCGGAAGTCCAGACAAACCTCGTGTCTTTTTGCAGCAACCGAGTCATAGGCTTGGCTATTTTAGAGAAATCTGGGATGAAGCGACGATAATAGCCAGCCAATCCTAGAAAACTCCAAACCTCGTGCACCGAGATCAGAGCCTTCCAGTCCAACACTTCTTGCACCTTGGTGGGATCCACCATAATTCCACCATCGGACAACACGTGTCCGAGAAAAGGTACTTCACGAAGCCAGAATTCACACTTGCTGAACTTTGCATAAAGCTTGTGTTCACGCAATCTAGTGAGAACCACTCGCAAATGTTCAACGTGATCTTCTTCATTCTCAGAATAGACCAAGATATCATCTATAAATACCACCACGAATTTATCCAATTCAGGCATAAACACCGAATTCATCAAATACATGAAGTGTGCGGGGGCATTGGTCAATCCAAAAGACATAACAAGATACTCATAAAGACCGTATCTAGTAGAGAAGGCAATTTTTGGAATATCCTCAGGCCAGATTTTGATTTGATGATAACCAGATCTCAAATCAATCTTGGAAAAGACTTTTGCTTTAGACAACTGATCTTACATCCTTCTAGCAAGCCTTACTTGGCTAAGTCCGAGGTCTCCTAACCAGTTAAACTGGTCGATATTGACTTTCACCGCCCAGGTCACCAGTTAAATTGGTCGGCTTTGATTTTCACCGCCTAGGTCACCAGTTAAACTGGTTGGCTTCCACTTCCACTGCTCAGATCACTAGTTAAACTGGTCGGCTTCATGTCAAACTAGTCAGACTTGTTCAAAATAGTGTTGCTCAAAGGATACAAGGCACTTGGGGACTAGCTACGGGGGGTATAACCCTAGGTACCCATGGCAAGGGACATGGGCCGCATGGTCAGGGATGGTCCAGCCCATAAGATTCAAGACTTGCGACGCACGACACTGCTCGGCATACACTGCAAGGCATCTAGAAGATCTGATCGTATACTATAGATACTGTAATCTAATACTTGCCATGTAACCGACTAGGAAACTTTCCTTGTAAACCTACCCCTCTAGAGTATATAAGGAGGGGCAGGGGTCCCCTAGATGGAAGATTTGATCACACAACATATCATACGATAGCCAATACAAACTAATAGACCATAGGAGTAGGGTATTATGTCATGCTGACGGCCCAAACCTATCTAACTCTTGTGTCTCTGTTGCCTTCTTGTTCTTGATTACGCGCACCCCTACCGATCAATCTACCTTAGTGGGATACCCCTCAGAGGACTGCCGATGATATTCTGTCTACATTTATGGAAATCACATGCATAGATATACATGTCCTAAGAGTCTTACTAGTGCAGGTTCGAGTAGCTGCTATGCTTAGGTCATCGGTAGTGTGAGTAACCTATCATTGCTCACAATAGGAGATTATTATTACTCTCATAATAAAAGGTTGAAAGGAAAAATGGAGATAGGGCAGGGATATGGTATGGGTATTGGTGGGTGTAACAGGTTGTGTCCTGCGGCTAATGGGGCTTAGCTTGGTTACACTATTTTCCTTGTTTGTATTGATTAAGGACCATCCATTGCTGTGGATGGTAGTTAGGTCACCGACTTATTATCCTAAGCACATACTTGCTTATGGGAGCGGGAAGACTCATTACGCTCTTGTCGTGGGTTCTGGCTCTTTCTAGACCGACTGATTAGAGGCGGGGAAAGGTGGAGGTCTAAGCACCATGTTGAGACTGGGTCTCAAGTGTGGGGGCTTGGAGTCCAAGTTTGGATGGGGACCTAGACCCCGTGTCAGGAGTGGAATGGGTTGGTCTTCTTTTTGCCTAGGGTACAAACGGGGCGTATGTTTTGGGGTACCTAGCTGGGATACATTGGTTCATGAATCAACATTTCTATGAGACGATATGACTTGGCTATGGTCTAGCACCATAGTAAGAACTAGAAGATGAAAGATGGTGAAATGGTTTTGAATGCTTAACCCTTGCTTGAAAGTAGAACAGGTGCTTACCTAGAATGGTTAGCTAATGAAGTAATCATGACTGCTAATCAAACTTGACTGTAAGGATGAACTATTAGTAATGCTTTCCGCAAACAAAAAGAAAATAGCAAACCCATATTGCCTATCATATCCTTGAGTGTCAGAAAACTATTCCCACTAGTCGGGTAAGTCTTGCGAGTACATTGTATACTCAGGGTTTATTTTACCCCTATTGCAGGTGCAGCTTTAGGAGTAGCTCTTGCGTGGAGGATTCTTCTAGTGGGCATAGACGGATCCTTGTATCGTTTTCGCTAGATGTTTATTTTCATTCCGCTGTTTGATTATCTCACTCTAAACTCTGGTATTGTAATAAATAATTTCTAAGAACTCTTGTTGTATGAAATGGACTAAGTATTGTAAGCTCGTACTTATTATTAGATTCTGGACGTAAAATGTGGATTTTTTCGAGTTCTCCCTTGGGGTGTGCTCGATGGAACTGATCGATGTAGTTCACCTTCGAGGTGCTTAGTGTCTAGTGGAAGACGAGCGCCTCCGAAAGCGTGTTATTTCGGACGGTTCTTCCACATATGTGTTCTTAATACATTCCAGCCGTTGTCGTTGTTCTTCTTGGTCATCCTTGTGGTCTTCATGGCTCCTATACTTCAGTTGTATTAATGGATTTCTAGGGTCATCATAAGACTTAGGAGAAAGAGCATAAGTGGGATCATTGGGGTCAAGGATGTGTTGAGACATCGGTTCAGATAAGACATCTAATGTAGGCATAGAAGGGGAGAGGATAGGAGTGGCTTCTAAATGGCTTGGTTCTCCTTCTATGGCATCACTAGACATGCCATCCTTGAATTCTTCCCACTGTCCTATATGGGAATAAGGACACTTTCTAAGAGATACCTTCTTGAAAGGATTTGAATTATATTTGCTCGAAGGCTTCTTATTTAATGTTCTCCCAAAATCAGCACCAAAGAGGTCATCCTTAATTTCAACAGGGATTTCCAAAGGTGGAATTCCTTCTTCTCTGGGAGGATTTTGGGGTATTGATGGTTCAGAATTGTTAGCTAAATCTTAGGATCAGAGTGGTTGTGATTTGGCTATCAAAACTTCCTCTTCTTATTCGGGAGAGGATTCCTTCTCTTCTTCGAGGAGTTTATTATGAAAGCTAGTGTAGGGAGTTTTTCCACTAATTCTATGAAGCATAGCCCTTGCTTCACTAGCAGATAAATGAAGGAAAGCTCCTCTAGAGGCTGCATCAAGGGATTTCCTGGAATCCTTGCTAAGACCCATATAAAAATGTTGAAGAAGTACATGGTCTTGAATAGCAAGGTCCGGGCCAGTGATGATGAGTTTGTTAAAACGATCCCACGATATACCAAGAGATTCTTCTTCTAGTTGTCTAAAATTTAGAACCTCTTTTCAAAGGCTAACCACTTTAGAGATGGGAAAGAAACATAAACAAAATTTAGAGCATAATGTTTCCCAATCTCCTTGCATACTTCCTATGGTTTGACTATACCAATGTTTAGCTCTTCCCGTCAAAGAGAACGGAAACAACTTCCATCTTAAGGTCTTATCAGACATGCCAGCAATACGCAAGCATGCACAGATTTGTTCAAACTCTTGTAGGTGTGAGTATGGGTTTTCATTGCCTTCTCCCGAGAAGAATTTATCCTGAATCAGTTTTATAAAATACAGGCGTAGCTCATAACTAGGTGTATGATAGGGTCTGAGGATTCTGATGGCTTTAGGCTTGCGCTCATGGGTTTAGCAATATTGATAGATAGGAGTGGAATCCATGCTAAAAGAAAAAAGAAAAGAAAAGAAAGAATAAAAGATAAAATGTTAAGCTAGACTTGTAGTTAATTCAGTAATTGTTTCCTCGGCAATGGCGCCAGAAAGCTTGTTGGTATTTATTAACGCACATAGATAAATCCGCAAGCGCACGGATACCATTGTAGCTTTCATCTGGAGGTATTCCAAGTATCATATCCAAAAGGAAACGTGTGAGACTAACTACGGTCTAACTTAACTAGGGGTAGCAACACGGTGAAGATAAATAGGAGCGTAGAGAGATAACCAATGTTCTCTAGTTCTGACTTGGGTAAGCTTATGTCTTCTACTATTCAAATAGGGACATTACTAGGGAAAGACACCAGCAGAGGATGCTTTCCTTTGCACCGCGTCCTACGTGTGCCTACAGATGGGAGGTGGACTACAAAGGATCAACAAAGCAATATAATACATGCTATATAGAACTTATGTCACTCACACGATCTACCACCTTCCGAAATGCAGGGTGCATCCATGATTAACCCAACTCTAAGCACCACGCTTACACTTATGATTAATACTTTACTCCCCCTATGTAGAGAATAAAGCACTCAAAAGTGTCGCAAACCTAATGAACAATATAAACAAGATGCTTACTTGAATCAGAAGTTAATTATTAGAGAAATCTCAGAAGCAAGCTCCGGTAGAACTTGAATCCACCAAGGTACAAGCCGTAGAGATAGCACCGACAGGCCGGCACCTCCTCCAAACTCTTCCCTCACTCTCTATCTCACTATTTCTATTTATTAGACTAGATCCTATGGAGAACTAATCTTCTCTTGATAGCTAGCTCTGATCCTCATGATATGATTTAGGGTTTAAGGGATGCCTCAGGGAGCGGGGTGTAAGGAAAATGGATCCTAGGCCCATTTACTTTGGATTTTGGTGTTTAATGACCAACACAACCAAATTGGACTAATGAATTTGCAAGTGATTGTTTTGTAGTCCAATAGGGTGCAAGACGTGACTTGGATGAAGGCGACGTGATAATCCAATGATCAACACCATAAGCAAGACCCTAGGAGCACAAGAGAAGACCCAAGATATCAAGCAAAGTCCAAGCACGAAGATAGGAACCAAGCCGTACGCAAGATCACAAAGAAACGAGCTCACGGAAGTGACCAGACGCTGGACCGGAAGCTGGAGGAAAGTGATCGGACACTCTGATCAAGAGGCTCGACAATAGGCGCATCCAGACGCTGGACCGGACGCTGGCGGCAGATTGACCGGACATAGGACAACAGAGTCCGGTCGAGTATAGAGAGGTTCTAAAGCGGCGAAAATACGACCGGACGCGTTTGGTGGCATGTGACCAGATGCTAGCAGCGTCCGATCAGTTAATCGTGGCTCCAATGGTCGGGACAACCGGACGCGTCCGGTCAGGACGTGATCAGTGTCCAGTCAGTAGCAGAAAAGTGGGATTTCGTCCCAACGGCTACTTTCTCAGTGGGGCTTATAAATAGACCCCCAACCGGCCATTTGAAGGTAGTGGAGCTAAGGAAACATATCTAGGGTGTTGATGCACCATTTTAGTGATCTCCACTTGCATAGTGCTTAGTGTTTCATCAGGTGATTAGCATAGGTGCTTTGCGAAGCGCTTAGGTTGATTAGACCACCGCTTATGCGCTTGCTCTAGGTTTAGGCTTAGTGTTTAGTGAGGTTTGCATACCTCTTACCACTCGGTGCTTGCACGCACCATTGTTGTATATCAGAGGGGCTTGTAGTCTTGCGAGATCACACCAACCGTGTTTGTGGTGTGGCCGCCACCGTATATCGGAGGGAACAAGGCCCATGGCATTTTGGCCGGAAGCTTTATAGTGAAGACGGCGGGGAGCATCCGGGAGAGGCTTGCCGGAAGGCACGTCGGAGACCCACTTACATGTGGGGAAGGCCCAAGGCTATCCACGGAGTTACCCGACCAGGAGCTTGGCCCTTGTGAGGGATTCCTTGCGAGGGGCTCCAACGAGGACTAGGGGGAAGCTTGCGGGCTTCTCGATACCTCGGTAAAAATACCGGAGTCATCGACGGGAGTTTGCATATCTCTACCTTGCTCTTTAGCTTTCGCATTTATATTGATTGTATTACTCCTTTTGCGGTAGAGATAGCAACACACTAGCAAAACCGTAGTTGCACATTTAGATAGTTTTATCTTTTGCATAGGTTTTGCTAAGGTTAGAAAAAGAGGCCATAGTTTAGAGTTAGAATTTTAAGTTGCCTGATTCACCCCCCTCTTAGGCGTCACGGAACCTACAATTGGTATCGGAGCCGGTTGGCTAAATTTGGACCTTTGGCTTAACAGTCGTTGAGCCGACGCTATTTAGAGTGGTTGTGATGGATATCTCTAGGCCTCCACACTTTGACGGCACTAACTTCCTCTATTATAAAGCTAGAATGGCTTGCTACCTTGAGGTGGTAGATTTAGGAGTTTGGAGAGTCACTCATGATGGGATGAAACTCATTAAGAATCCCGATAAACCCACAAAGAGTGAAGAAAAGGAAATTCATTTCAATGCTAGAGCTAAAAATTGCTTGTTTGAATCATTTAGTATGGATGTGTTTAACCAAGTGTTCACTTTAAATATGACACATGAAATTTGGTTAAAACTTCAAGAGCTCCATGACGGCACATCAAATGTCCATGGGCAAAAACATTGTCTAGCTAAACAAAATTATGATTCCTTTACAATGAATGATGATGAGCTTGTTCGTGATATGTATTCTCGTTTGAATCTAATTATCAATGAGCTCCATTCAATAGGACTAACAAAGCTAGATGATGCAGACATCATGAGGAAGATCATCTCCGTGCTACCACAAAAGAAATATGCAAGCATCATCACCATCCTTCACAACATGGAGGACTTGAGCACCATGACCCCGGGCATAGTCATTGGCAAGATAGTGGCATTTGAAATGTCACATAAGATGGGTCAAGAAGAAGCCTCTTCATCAAGCAAAGGCAAAGCTCTCGCATGTAGCAAGAAAAAGAAGATGAAGGGCAAGCAAGTTGAGACAAGCTCAAGCTCAAGCTCCTCAAGTGAAGATGAAGAAGAAGATGAGGATGATGATGATGATGATGATGATGAAGAAGAATCAAGTGATGATGATCAATCTTCCTCCTCCACCTCCGACCTCAATGAAGAATCAATCAAACTTATCAACAAGGTGGAGAAGATGATCCAAAGGCTCAATGTCAAGGGTGTGCCCATCCAAATCCAAGATCTCATTTTCACCAATCAAAGAAATGAGCAAAGAAAGAGAGGATGCTATGGATGCGGCGAGTTGGGGCATTTTGTGGAAGTTTGTCCAAACAAGCCTACACCCAAGATAAAGAAGAAGGCATGCAAGAACTAAGCCCTCACATCAATAAAGTCATGAGATGATTCTTCAAGTGAAGAAAAACACCATCACCAGAGGCGAGGGCACAAGCACTCATCATCAAGCTCTTCTCATATGTGCCTTATGGCATGAGGTAACGAAAGCTCATCCTCTAGTGAGAGTGATAGTGATGATGAAATGCCTTCTTATGATGAAATTGTGCAACAAAATCTTAATTATGCTAATGTTTGCACAAGTCAACAAAAGAAGCTCAAAAAATTAAAAGAAAAGCTAGGTAGTTCACAAGAAGCATATAAAACTTTGCTTGAACAATATAAGAAATTTGCTAATCTCAATGTTGAACTATCTACTAAAATTGAGCAACTTGAGGCTAGTGCAACAACAAATGCATGCACAATCAATGATGAGCAACTTGTAAAGAAAAATGAAAAATTAAAAGTTAAGTTAGCTAGCTCACAAGATGCTTATAAAAGTTTGCTTGCTAAAATGGAAACCATGTGCAAACATTGTGATGAGCTAACTAATAAAGTTGCTAATCTTGAAGCCATTAGTTCAACCCCCCACCAAGGCATCTAAAAAGAAAAGTTCTATCTTTAACATGTCTAAAAAGGATGCCTCTACTTCTTGTAATGATTTATGTTTTGACTCATCCTTGTGCAACCAAGTTTGTGTTGAGAAAGTTGTTGTAGATACATGCACACAAGAGGTTGCAAAGGAGAATGAGCAACTCAAGCAAGAAGTAGCTCACCTTACCAAGGACTTGACTCAAGTGAAAGGCAAGGCGAAGCAAGCCCAATTTCATCAAGATAACACCGAAGGGAGTGAAAAAGCTTGATGAAGGACAAACCATGGTTTGCTATGTATGCCACAAGGAAGGTCACAAGTCCTAAGAGTGCAAGGTGAAGAATGGGGGAGGAGCAAAGAAGAAAGAGAAAAAGCAAACAAGCAATCTCTCCAACACCTACACCAACAAGGTGGACAAGAAGGCCTCCACACCATACTTGTTAAAGAAGAAGAAAATTGACAAGGTGGTGGCCATCAAGGTGAACAAGCAAGCCAACAATGGGGTCAAATGCTTTTGGGTGCCAAAGGAAATCATTTCCAACATGAATAGCACCAAGAAGGTTTGGATCCTGAGAGGGAAGTGAGAAGTCCGATGGACTTCGAGGAATTTGGAGACTTGGCAAAGTATGGGTGTATTTCATGGGGTGCATCATGATGGACAAAAACATTGCCAAGTGGGTTAGTGAATATTATGGACCCAAATTCCCCTTCCCATGTTAGGTAACTAGATTCAATTTCCTTCAAGTAGTATCAATTTGCATTTCCTACAAGTCGTATTTCTTACAAATTGGTATCTTTAAGCATCTAGTTACTTTTCATGCCTATGTTTGCATTTGCATACTTATATCTTTTGTCATGCATACACTAGGTGTATCTTATGGTAGGCTTGCTTGGTTTCATTCTTAACCCTTGGAGCAAACCTACATGGTTTAAAATTGTTTAGGAGCACGACACATAGCTTATCTTTTGATTGTTCATCTAATATGTGCCAAAGTCCAAATTGTAGATAATTTCTCCCGAATATCATCTTCGAAAATGATTCTCACATTCATGAGATGTCATCTCTCAAGTGGTATTATTGATTCTAAAATCAATGTGCATGACTTCTACAAGTATCCCACACTTGTGTGCACAAATTTAGGGGGAGGTTACTCTACAAGTTGGATGCTTTGAGACTAACACCTTTTCAAGCTTATCATGTGTGTAGTAGTCTCAATGCAAGGAAAATGGAGTTCCCGGAGTTAAACATCATACTTTAAATATCCACCACCTATTGGAAGTCGTAGAAATCAAATTAGTTTCCACATGTGGTATTTCTAAACCAATATCATCATGTTGATTTCATTTTGATATTTATATGCTTTCTCCATACATTATATAGATTAAATTCCCTTGAGCAACAATTTGCCAATTATGCATATGCTTTGCCTTCTACCATATGTATGCATATATTTAGGGGGAGCTTAGTCTATATAATGTGAGAGTCAAATTTTGTGACCTATTCCACTCTACATATAAAGGATCACAAAGTTTGACCCTCCCTTGTGCTACTAATGTCTTTCTTTTCGGTGTTTGATTCCAAATGGGGAGAATTTGAAGGACCAAAAGCAAGCACTAATTTGTAGGACCAAAAGCTAGATCATAATAATTTACAAGTGGTAATGGTCTACAAGTGGTAATGGTCCGAGAAAGGGAGGATAGTGGATTATGGATTAGCCTATGTAATGGAGAGAATTTGTGGCTTAAATCCATAATACCACATGGGAATTTTTGCAAGGGCAAGATAAGTGTTCAAGTGATATCTTCTAGTCTTACAAGTAATATCTTTTAACATCATATAACCTTGCCCCTTGCATTGCATCCTAGCAAGTAGGAAGTTTTTAAATTCCAAAATTTTATTATTTGCTTGCTTTGGTTGTGTTGTCATCAATCACCAAAATGGGGGAGATTGTAAGGAAAATGGATCCTAGGCCCATTTACTTTGGATTTTGGTGTTTGATGACCAACACAACCAAATTGGACTAATAAATTTGCAAGTGATTGTTTTGTAGTCCAATAGGGTGCAAGACGTGACTTGGACGAAGGTGACGTGATGATCCGATGATCAACACCATAAGCAAGACCCTAGGAGCACAAGAGAAGACCCAAGATATCAAGCAAAGTCCAAGCACGAAGATAGGAACCAAGCCATATGCAAGATCGCAAAGAAACAAGCTCACGGAAGTGACCGGACGCTGGACCGAACGTTGGAGTAAAGTGATCGGACGCTCCGATCAAGAGGCTCGGCAACAGGTGCGACCGGACACTAGACCGGACGCTGGCGGTAGATCGACCGGACGCAGGACAGTAGAGTCCGGTCGAGTACAGAGAGGTTCTAGAGCAGCGAAAATGCGACCGAACACGTCTGGTGGCATGTGACCGGACGCTGGCAGTGTCCGATCAGTTAATCATGGCTCCAACGGTCAGGATGACCGGACACGTCCGATCAGGACGTGATCAATGTCCGGTCAGTAGCAGAAAAGTAAGATTTCGTCCCAACAGCTACTTTCTCAGTGGGGCTTATAAATAGACCCCCAACCGGCCATTTGAAGGTAGTGGAGCTAAGAAAACATATCAAGGGTGTTGATGCACCATTTTAGTGATCTAAACTTATATAGTGCTTAGTGTTTTATCAGGTGATTAGCATAGGTGCTTTGCGAAGCACTTAGGTTGATTAGACCACTGCTTATGCGCTTGCTCTAGGTTTAGGCCTAGTGTTTAGTAAGGTTTCATACCTCTTACTGTAACACCCTAGGTGTTTGTCACTAGTTAAGCAATGGGTTTGACCACAAATATGGCATGTTAAGTGGTGATGAAGGTGTCAAGATCAAATCTACAAGAGTGAGCTCCAACTTAAACTTGGGCAACACACCTTTACTTGCATATTGGCCCTTTTTAGATATATACCTAAGTAATGTTGAAGGTGCTTCTTTCATGTGCCTCACATCAGTTTCCACCCACATGGATGATTGGAAAAGTTTCGTGAAGTTTGGAATCAAGAAGTCACATGAAATGACAAGTTATGTCCTTGCCTAAATTGCTTTATTAAGCGAATGGAATTATAGGTCATCAACCAAGCCTTGCAATCTAGCTCAAACAACTCTACTTGCACTCATGAACAAAAGTTATGAAGGGTTCATGTTGAGCAAGTGGCCAGAAAATGCTTCCATAGATCAAAAAGAATAATTTAAGCTTTACTGTGATGCTACTTTGACTTGGTTTGAACTTTGGCTTACATTGCTTGCATGGAGTTGCACCTTAAATAAAAGTTGAAGTTTGAGTGGAGTAGAACAAACCTTGTTTTGGGGTCAAGAGCTAGTTTGGTTTCTAAATTAGTCTATCATGGCCTCCAAAAGTGAATGTATTGCTGTTTCTGGAGCTAAAAATTTGGCTAAGTCCCTAATGGACTGAAACTAAGTTTTCAGTTTCGTGTACCCAACTTTAGGTCCTTGTATCTCTCCAACCAGGCTGCATCAGACTTTGATGCTTTAAGCAATGTTGAAGATATCGCGTAACTCTACAACTTTGATTACTACGAATTGTGCCAAAACTAACTGGTTTAGGAGATATGGAGGGATGAAAAGCGGGTGTCAGTGGTATGTTTGTGGTAGTATTGTTACTCCCTTTAGGTCTGTGAAAGCAATGACGCCGTGGCCGACCACAGGCAGGAGAGTGACGTAGCGTGGCTCCTCTGTGCTACCCTCGCTTGCCACCTCGCCCCCTCTTGTGCATGAATGCTGAGACCAGCACCCTCCTCTTGCTCCCTCTCTTTCATTCTCTATCTCTCTCGGTCTCTCTCGCTCTGAGCTCGCTCGGAGCTGCTGCTATGGCCATGGCCGCTGGTGGTGCTCCCATGGCCGCGGTGTGCTTGCCCTCTCCCATTCACCGGATGCGGCTTCCACTGCATTGCCCTCATTCGCTTCTTCCTAGTAGATGGCCTAAATGAGATCTCCAAGTCCTTGATGTTTCTGTTATCCTATCACTTGTTCAACTCCGGCGATGCAGTGGTGATCTCCTTCCCCTACTGTTGCCGATGCTCTGCTCTAGAGGAGCGTTCTTCTCATGACTATTCGGCCGCGGTCAAGCCCCGCCATCCCCTCCGCGCCGCTGCCGGCTCTCGCTGGCCGAGCCCAGCCGGCCCAAGCCGTGATCTGCTTCATTCTGTGAAGAAGAGAACGCCTAGGACTTCTCGCGGAAATTTGAAGAAAGGGAAGGATCTTTCTGCGAAGCCATGACTCATTTGAATAGTGCTGAGAAGGACCGGTTCACTATCATTTAATTTGTGTTTTCTATAGGGACCCCGATGCAAGATCTACACCCCTTTTCTCTGGTTTTTATAGATTTGAATGATCAACTTTGAAACTTTGTAGTAATTAGTAGAAAAATCGTAAAATAGTAAATAAAGACTTTTTGGAATCTTTGTGAAATTATGTATGCAGTAGATCTATAATATGGCATGTTTTTGTTTAAATATTTTTCTGTAAAAACAAATTTATGCAGATTGGTTTTTAATACTAGTTGTGTCTTGTCTTTTTCACAACTGCAGTTCTTTTGCTCAAATAAATGTGAAATTTTTATGCAGTGCTACTAAGGGGATGGTTGATGTCTGGTAAAAATTTTAGGAGTTTAGGTTTGATGGTTTAAGAGTTATAAAAATAACAAATTCACTGTGTTGCTTTGCTCCTATTCTGAATAGGGCTGCATGTTTGAATAAATTGGATCAGTTAAGTTATGAATCATGACTTAATGACGATACATTAATTGTATTACTTTTCTTAAGCTTTACAAAAAGTTAAATATCATGATTTTTTGGTTAAGTAGATCTTTTGTTGTAGTTGCTTAAATCTCTATGGCGGTTTCTGCCCAAACTCAGACATGGTTGCCTTGTTGGTACTGTGGGGCCTTTTTAATAGTGGAATTAGCTCTAGGTATTTATAACAAAGTTGTTTATAATTTGCTAAGATTTCTAAAAAGTTTAGAACCACATTTGTTGGACATGTAGAACTCAATTTATAGCTGTTCAAAGTGGTATGCCAGATTCTGTCCAAGTTTTGGACAGAGATGCATTCATTGGATTAATTTACCTTGTCAACTATAAAATCATCTTAAGATGATAATAATAAAGTTGTAGGAAACTTCATAAGATTTTCAAAATGTTATGATTCATGATTGTTGGAGGTCTAGAACTCCTGTTATGCTTCTCTGAAGTTCCTATCAGTTTTCTGTACCACTGCTGTTTTGGCTGCATATGCAGTCTTGGTTGTACAATTATTTTAGTGGTGTAAATGATGTGTTCTGTGGTTGTAATGAATACCAAAGTTGTAGCTAATTTCATAATCTATCGTGTGATAAATTTTCATGACCATAGCTCTGATAATTTAGGAGCTATAGATTTTATAATTCATGGTCAGATTTTGCATGCTCCCTATACAGATCTGAATGATTGTGTTGTTTGACTTAGCTACGCTTTGAATCTTGTCTTGGACATAATAGAAGAAGTGTAGTTACTTTCATGAGCTTTCGAAATTGTTAAAGATCACCTCTTTTGATGTTGTAGAGCTCCAGTTATAAGCTTGCTAAGTTGCATAGCAGAATCTGTCCAAGTCTGGACAGAGGTGCTCAATTGTGCTTGATTGACCTTGTTAATTGTGGAATCACAGTATGATGATAATAAACATATTTTAGATAATTTAATAATGTTTCTATAAAGTTAAGTTTCATGCTTGTTTGATGTCGGTAACTCCAGTTCTGCCGTTTTGAAACTACTACTATTTTTCTGTCCTAGTTCTGTGCAGGTCTGAAACATTGGCATGTTTGACCTGGTTAGCTTTGGAATAAGCTTTTTGTGATAATAACAATGTTGTAGGCAATTTCATTAGCTTTCCAGAAAGTTTAGGATCACCTTCTTTGGATGTCTGAATCTCTAGTTATGGTTAAAATAAGTGACTGCTGTGCTGCTGTCCAGAATTCGATACATGTGTTAGGTGATTGCTTTAGCTGCTCTTGTTTTGGGCTAAACATGTTGTTTAGTTTTTGATCGGTGCATGTGTGCAATATCTAAACTTAAGTTCACTTGTGTACCATGCCTAATATGCTTGCTATCCCTCTATAATAGGTTGTGCGATTTTAGTTAAATAACTCTAGGTGCCTATGCTATGCATGATCTTATGTTTACATTGAATGCTATTATGCGATGCATCCCATATTACCATTCTTCATATTCATGCACTTGCATCTTGCATCTCATCAAGGTATGCTAGATGAACCATGTGAAGGGCATGATGTTGGAGCCGAACCCGAAGACGGTGTATGGTGGACCTATCCCAAAGATGGAAGGATTGGACAAGTGCTAGGATATGAGATGCTCACCAAACAAGTGTCGTCTAACAAACGCTAACCTAGTGTTGGATCCTAGGCAAGCCCCGGAGCATTCTAAGCCTCCTATGTTTTTATAAATAGCACTTGAGTTCTTTTATGTTTCATGCATTAGGTTATAAGAGTTGATTGGAACCACTTGATGCATAGAACTACCTTGTCCAGAAATATACCTTGAACCCTATGTAGGTCCATGATCGAATATATGCTTAGCGATGCTTAGACCGGTAGAAGTCGGGTGATTTTCTATCACCTGCGAGATATAGGTGGATACCAAAGCACGGTTGGCTATATTTCCTATCGTGGAAATAACCATGTGTTAATAATAAATGGAGACCCGGTGGGATGTCGATAGAGAAGCAACAAGGCATGGAGGTCTTGGGTGTGGATCTATCCCTATCTATGTTGTTTAAGGACCGATTCGCTGTACGTCCTCATGTCATGTTGAATGCATGCCTATCACTTAGTTGGCCGGATAACTCGTTCCGACCGCAAAGCCGAGTAGCTCAACTTAGGCCGGAAGTATGGGAAGTGAAAGTGCGCACCCTGGCATTAGTAAGGATGTGTGGGGGAGCCATTGGCGTAAGTCCTAGATGAGATTGACCACTTGGCAGAGTGGACTCCCTAAGGGTGCGGCGCTGCTCGGAACTACGATTCCTGAGTTGTACCAAAGGTGACCTAAGGCATACTATGGCTGGTAGACCTAGGTTTGTGTTAGGAATACCCCTCTAGCTAGATAGGAATCGTTTCGAACCGCCGTCTCTCCCGGATAGTGAGAACTTGACTGAGCAGCGGCAACGTAGAATAACTTAATTGAACTTGATGGTTATAATGATGATGATGATGTTACAACATTATACCGGCTATGGTTACTATTGCCTGTTACTAAATGATATCCCACATGTTTGGCACATGTTAGTTGCTAATATAGAGATGAATAGCTATAATTAACTTGGTTACTGAATTGTAAAATGTATAGCTCAACTCTTGGCTTTTATGCAAAATGTTGTCAAGCTAGCTCCACCTATAAAGCCTTGCATACTCCTTGGTGTCACTTTATTTCTAGTTTATGATGGGTAAGTCTAGCTGAGTACATTCGAGTATTCAGGGTTTATCCCACCATGTTGTAGGTGAAGTTCTCGGCCTGTTGAAGATGGTGGCTAACCGCCGGTGGGCTTGGTGATTCTATATTTACTTCTCATCTATATGCTTTTTTCTGAGGATGTCACTTATGCTAGCAATGTATTTGGAACTTATATTAATGTAATAATTTGAAAGCTATGTTGTTTTCACTAATCGGTTTTGAAACCCAAACTTGTACTATTATTTGTGAACCCATTTGTAATATTATTTCCGTTGCAACTCTGCGTATGTGATGTGTATTTGCTTAATCACGTGATCTTGGTTGTGATGTTGATTTACCAAGGTCCTTCGTGACACTCGGCGGACTACCGGGTTTATATAAGTGAAAGTATGGGCGCGTCAACGTGCTAAACGGGGACAACCGTACTTGATCTTGTATAAATTGGGCGGTTCTGTCATAGCTGGCATCAGAGCAAGATTAAGCATAATACTGTCATGTACGTCATTTTAAAAAACAAAGTTTTGGTTTAAAAAGCCTATTTTAACTAAAACTTTAGCGCTACAGGCAAATTTGTCAAAACTAATTTGCAAAACTCTGCTAGCGACATCTTCCTTTTTGCCTAGTTAAGGACTATTAGGCGGCTATCTAAGTACTAACATGGGGGTTTTTACTTTTGTCATCCATACGGCGTGCTATTGTATGGATGCCATCCGCTTGGGTGGTAATGTATGGATCAATTGCCTCTACGCCCAGGTAAGTGTGAGTTGTGAGAGCATGACCGTCCAACTGACGGTCTAGGGGAGAGTTAGCTGTGGTTACTAGAATATTTACATGTTACACACATGTATATATGAAGGTACTTAATTGTGGGTATATCTGTTAGGTAGCTATGGATACCGAAGTATATATATCTGGGGATATATATATGGAGAGTATCTTAGTTTACTGCTTTCATTGTGTGCTTATTTATCTCTTGTGGGGATGGGCTGCAATGAATTTGCCTACAGGTACGCTAACCATGAATGCATAGATTGAATGTAGCTGACGACTAGCTATATATCGAGAGAGTACATGTTATACCACTGACATAGAACGTGATTGCCGCCTTAGGCTGGCAATTTCGTGAGGACGAATAGGATGAGCATGCATCATGATTGTGCTTGTGCATAAATATGCTTCCCTCACCTTGTTCTAATACTAAGTAACTTGTGATCAATGTGATGTTACTATCTTCCCTGTGTGAAGCTAGCCAAAATGCCTTGTCCCACGCTGCTTGAATAGCTATGCTTGAAGATAGTGTGTGATTAGCTTTGCCTCGTATGTTTGCTTCCAAAGGAAATAGATGACAAGTTAATAGTTAACAAAAAGTTCACCCCTTTGAAAACTAAATTGCTAAATGTAGGTAAAACTTATTTTGAAGAATTATCCACCTACTCAGTAAAAAGGAAATAAAAGATAACGGTACCTTACCACCATGTTTTGCATGTTTATGTGTAGTGTGTTGTTGTAGGTGACTGCTTGTTATGTGCGAGCTTCGTGCTTAGTAATAGTCGCTTTAGCTAATTGGATTGAGTGTTTTGAAATGCTTGCTTAAGACCATGATGTAGATGTGGATGCTCGTTATCTAGGTATTGCCATACGAGTGTGGAAGAGTGCTATCCTAGAACAGCGTCTAAGTTTTCATAATCTCATGGTTGTTGTTTCCAATTGAGTTCTCTCTTAGGAGCCTGAGCCTATACACGTGGTTGCTAGCCCTTGAACGTTGCGCTACGAAGACCTTTATCCATACCTTGCTTGACCTTAGGCCCAAGCTTAGTTCCCTTGAATGTGTGCATGTGTCATGGTTGTCCTGCTCCTGTGTGGGAGGACACTGCTCAAAAATCCTTGTTAGATCTCATTGCTCCTTCTACAGACGATTTGGTGCAACACTAATCGCTATCTATCCTAGCTTTGGAACCTTTTCCTCACAGATCATATCATTGCTTTATCCACTGAATCCCTAGTCAATGCATTGGCTCTGTCCCTCAAATCTCAGTTGGTTTGTCTCCAACTCTTTCAAGTCTCTAGATGTTCATCAGCCTTGATCTCAGGTTGCTGCTCGGCAAGACCAAATCTCATGTTAATCTTTATCTGGTAATCATCTTGGTGGACATAAGGCGTATATGGAAATTAAGCAAGAGTCCCCTACTTAGTTGTCTTCAACAATTAGGCTATGTTCTCTTGCACTGTGGTTTGATCTTCAGATCCCTTCCTTGTTGACTCCTAACCTTGTGACTACCTTTGTTTGCTATCCCTCCTTCTCATTGTGCTTGCTCCTATGCAACCAAATTTGTGCCACGTGAAAATTCTTGTGGGTAGTATGTTCAGTAATGGTGCCATGATTAGCGATCTACGGTGCCACGATGAAACCGAGAGCCTCCTGTGGGTGCGCACACAAGGTTGTGCTGCTCGGCACACGCTGGTATCAAGGTTCCTAGTCATGATCCATTGCAGAACTGCACCGATGTGTTATTTTCACGTGAGCTCTTCCTTGGTTATCTCTCCATATCTAATCGGAAGATCCTTATATCAGACCAAAAGTAGTAGAGCTTCCTCCTGAAGTCGTCCAGAGGATAACCTTGAAGAACATGTCACTAACATAAACATTAACGAACTACAAGAGATGGTAGACAAGTGACCCTACTTGATTGTCCTTGTAATAACATCGATCAGCCAGTGAGCAACTTATATCATTCCCGTTGGATCAGAAAGGTGCACCACACTTAAGGTTGAACAAGTTATTAGTCGGATGATAAATGGACTAGGATATTATGTGTTGTAATAGGTCACCTGGTACTCAAGAGTTTCATGTCCAAGTTCGCAATCTTTAGGTGCATAAGGATCATGTAGACAAACCGACCTTCTTCGGTGTCGCCCCTTTTCTGCTGACTTCCAGGGTGACTCTTTGTTTGCACATCCACTACAATTGTTGCCGTCAAAAAGAAGTTTTGAAGCATTTTAAGGGTTCAGAGACAACTGATTAGTTACCAGTAGGAAGGTTAATCTCTAGCTAGGTAATAACTCTTTGGTAACTATGAAGGCCAGATCTCACAGAACAATGTTAAGCAAAGAAATAGCAAAGTAGGTCATCGATGCCAGTGCTACTTTCTTCTCCAAGCCCTATGTCATCAAGTCAATTCCATCTTGGACAATCACACAGACAGTGCAGGATGTTGTATCAGCTAAGTAAAGAGCTAGAGAAAGAACGTCCCTAGTTTTGGTCAGCATCATTATGTATATGGTGCTATCAAAGGATTGTTCTAGATTCTATTGGATGAAGCACAGAAGGATAATCAGAGACGTTCCCTTATCCTGTAGGACTGTCACTCCATGTGAAGTATGCATTGTGACCTGCAAGAACATCTCACTAGTTCAATGCTTGTGCATAGTGGGGTTGGTGTCTAAATCAACGGTTGAGGTTGTTTCCTAAGAGGCATGTAAGGAAAACCCTAGCCTCCATCCTTAGCGAGAAAGCTACTGCAGTAATAAAGAGAATTAGAGAGTGCAGAACACACTCCACAACGTTTGAAGCAAAGAAAAAGAAGAGCGGGAAATATATCAAGGTTTTATGGTACTCCACTAGTTATCTTAAGCTGGTGATTAGTGGCTCAAACAGGGTTGAATTCACACCAAACTTGGTGATCTCATTCCTCGCTTAAGGTACTTCGATGTCTTAAGTTGGTTTGAGTATTGGTTGAGTAGCATAGGATTTGAGAGATGTTTTGATAGTTTGGTCCCAAAATTTCAGAACAAAGCAGTTTTGGTAGATGATTTGTTTGGATAGTTAAACGGTGTCCGTTTGAGCAGAATTTTGGTCAGTAGTTAAATGACTCTTGGATCTAAATGCCTACCAAAATTTGCGCACCATTGAGTAGTAGTTTGCAGGATATGAACTGATTACCAAGAGGTACAGAATCTGTGATTTCTCTGCTGACTACTATCATCTCTCATATTAGAAGGTTGTGTTTGTAGTTCAGGTCATGTTGGCAATGTGATGACTGTTAATACTTTAGATGCCCTAGAGAATACTCCTTGCATCCCTTTGTGCCTTTCTTTTGTCCTCTCATATCAACTATGCTTGAGCAGTCAAAGTGTTCTACAAGTCAAATTGTGCCATTACGAGTCGAAAGCGATTTGAAAAGTGCCAAACAACAGATTTCATACTTTGATTTTGAGTTGTTGATTGACATTAGAAAGGAAGCTTCAATGTCAAAAGTAGTCAAACCAGGCTAATTTTGCGATAGTGCAAGTCAACCCAACTTACTGTGCCACTGCACCATGAAGGCAAATTGTGCTCAACCTGCTAAGTAGTGTATTGTTTTTCTAGTCGGTGTGTACTTGCAACTTTTGTTGACCTTCAGACCTCGCTGTCATCCTTCTTCAGCAATGTTTTCCAAGGCAGATTTGTCCTTTGGTACCTTCCATGTGTTTTTACCCATGCGGTTGCCTCAGATTCAACTCAGATAACTATTGCCGCTTGGATACGAGGATTCCCTCAAATAATGATCGTCGAAAATGATGGGTCCACAGAGTCAGCTATCACATTCATCGCTCAATCAATGGGCTCAGACAATATAATGTTATCATTAGAGAAAGAGAACTACACACATGGAATATTATGTAGTTTTCCATCGGTTGGCATCTGAGTGATTGAATGGTTACGACCGGCATAGATATTGTCTGTTGGTTACTCGGTTTCTCACCACCTCGGAGGATGCTTACCCAGTCTGTGATCTCATCCCTGATGAAAGGTTGTACTCAAGCTACTTTGGTAGAGAATTGCTTTTCGAACTTGTGAATGAACATGGGACCATTGTAATGAGTAGCTTTCAGAAGCTTGCAGTCTAGTGCAAAGTTTCCATGGTCCATGCTATATTCACTAGGGAAATAGATATTATGGGTAGTTAGTTTATGCTCCGTAGTACTCTTCGGATCCCGAGAATGAAGTATTGTGCTATCTTGGATTCCTCCCAAGGTAACAATGCTTCATGGAAATTAGTGAAGGAAATTCGTCAGACAAAATGTACTATGAAGAGCATGTATCAGAAAGTGTCTTGACCAAATTAGCCTCTCTGATACTCCAAAGTTAAGTAGCCTAAGGCTATCACTGATGTTGGAAAATGGATGACATGCTTCTCTTCCCTTAAAAGTCTTTCACACCGAATCTCGGGGCGAGATTCTCGTAAGGGGGGAGGGCTATAACACCCCAGGTGTTTGTCACTAGTTAAGCAATGGGGTTGACCTCAAACATGGCATGTTAAGTGGTGATGAAGGTTTCAAGATCAAATCTACAAGAGTGAGCTCCAACTTAAACTTGGACAACACACCTTTACTTGCACATTGGCCCTTTTCAGATATATACCTAAGTAATGTTGAAGGTGCTTCTTTCTTGTGCCTCACATCAATTTCCACCCACATGGATGATTGGAAAAGTTTCGTGAAGTTTGGAATCAAGAAGTCACATGAAATGACAAGTTATGTCCTTGCCTGAATTGCTTTATTAAGTGAATAGAATTATAGGTCATCAACCAAGCCTTGCAAACTAGCTCAAACAACTCTACTTGCACTCATGAATAAAAGTTATGAAGGGTTCATGTTGAGCAAGTGGCCAGAAAATGCTTCCATAGATCAAAAAGGATAATTTAAGGTTTATCGTGATGCTACTTTGACTTGGTTTGAACTTTGGCTTACAGTGCTTGCATGGAGTTGCACCTTAAATAAAAGTTGAAGTTTGAGTGGAGTATAATAAACCTTGTTATGGGGTCAAGAGCTAGTTTGGTTTCTAAATTAGTCTATCATGGCCTCCAAAAGTGAATGTATTGCTGTTTCTCGAGCTAAAAAATTGGCTAAGTCCCTAATGGACTGAAACTGAGTTTTCAGTTTCGTGTACCCCACTTTAGGTCCTTGTATCTCTCCAACCAGGCCACATCATACTTTGACGCTTTAAGCAATGTTGAAGATATCGCGTAACTCTACAACTTTGATTACTACGGATTGTGCCAAAACTAACTGGTTTAGGAGATATGGAGGGATGAAAAGTGGGTGTCAGTGGTATGTTTGCGGTACTATTGTTACTCCCTTCAGGTCTGTGAAAGCAATGGCACCGTGGTCGACCACAGGTAGGAGAGCGACGCCGCATGGCTCCTCTGTGCTGCCCTCGCTTGCCACCATGCCCCTCTTGTGCATGAATGCTGAGACCGACACCCTCCTCTCGCTCCCTCTCTTTCATTCTCTATCTCTCTCGGTCTCTCTCGCTCTGAGCTCGCTCGGAGTTGCCGCTATGGCCATGGCCACCGGTGGTGCTCCCATGGCCATGGTGCACTCACCCTCTCCCATTCGCCTGATGCGGCTTCCACTACACTGCCCTCATTCGCTTCTTCCTAGTAGATGGCCTAAATGAGATCTCCAAGTCCTTGATGTTTCTGTTCTCCTGTCATTTGTTCAACTCCGGCACTACAATGGTGATCTCCTTCCCCTGCTGTTACCGATGCTCTGCTCTAGAGGAGCGTTCTTCTCACGATTGTTTAGCTGCGGTCAAGCCCCACCATTCGCTCCCCGTCGCTGCCGGCTCTCGCTGGCTGAGCCCGACCGGCCCAAGCCATGATCTGCTTCATTCTGTGAAGAAGAGAACGCTAGGGACTTCTCGAGGAAATTTGAAGAAAGGGAAGGATCTTTCTGCAAAGCCATGACTCATTTGAATAGTGCTGAGAAGGGCCGGTTCACTATCATTTAATTTGTGTTTTCTGTAGGGACCCAGATGCAAGATCTACACCCCTTTTCTCTGGTTTTTACAGATTTGAATGATCAACTTTGAAACTTCGTAGTAATTAGTAGAAAAATCATAAAATAGTAAATGAGGACTTTTTGGAATATTTGTGAAATTATATATGCAGTAGATCTATAATGTGGCATGTTTTTGTTTAAATATTTTGCTGTAAAAATAGATTTATGCAGTTAGGTTTTTAATAATAGTTGTGTCTTGTCTTTTTCATAACTGCAGTTGTTGTGCTCAAATAAATGTGAAATTTTTATGGAAGGCTAATAAGGTGATGGTTGATGTCTGGTAAAAATTTCAGGAGTTTAGGTTTGATGGTTTAAGAGTTATAAAAATAACAAATTCACTGTGTTGCTTTGCTCCTATTCTGAATAGGGCTGCAAGTTTGAATTTATTGGAACAGTTAAGTTATGAATCATGACTTGATGACAATACATGAATTGTAGTACTTTTCCTAACCTTTCCAAAAAGTTAAATATCATGATTTTTGGTTAAGTAGATCTTTAGTTGTAGTTGCTTAAATCTCTATGGCGGTTTCTGCCCAAACCCAGACAGGGTTGCCTTGTTGGTACTATGGGGCCTTTTTAATAGTGGAATTAGCTCTAGGTATTTATAACAAAGTTGTTTATAATTTGTTAAGATTTCAAAAAAGTTTAGAACCACATTTGTTGGACTTGTAGAACTCTATTTATAGCTGTTCAAATTGGCATGTCAGATTTTATCCATGTTTTGGACAGAGATGCATTCATTGGATTTGTTAACTGTAAAATCATCTTAAGATGATTATAAGAAAGTTGTAGGCAACTTCATAATATTTTCAAAAAGTTATGATTCATGATTGTTGGAGGTCTAGAACTCCAGTTATGCTTCTCTGAAGTTCCTATTAGTTTTCTGTACCACTGCTGTTTGGGCTGCATATGCAGTCTTGGTTGTGCAATTATTTTCGTGGTGTAAATGATGTTTGCTGTGGTTGTAATGAATACCAAAGTTGTAGATAATTTCATAACATATGTTGTGATAAATTTTCATGACCATAGGCTTGATAATTTAGGAGCTATAGATTTTGTAAGTTCGTGGTCAGATTTTGCATGCTCTATGTACAGATCTGAATGATTGTGTTGTTTGACTTAGCTACGCTTTGAATCATGTCTTGGACATAATAGAAGAAGTGTAGTTACTTTCATGGTCTTTCCAAATTGTTAAAGATCACCTCTTTTGATGTTGTAGAGCTCCAGTTATAAGCTTGCTAAGTTGCATAGCAGAATCTGTCCAAGTCTGGACAGAGGTGCTCAATTGTGCTTGATTGACCTTGTTAATTGTGGAATCACCTTGTGATAATAATAAACATGTTTTAGATAATTTAATAAGCTTTCTATAAAGTTAAGTTTCATACTTGTTTAATGTCGGTAACTCCAGTTCTGCCGTTTTGAAACTACTACTACTTTTCTATCCTAGTTCTGTGCAGGTCTAAAACATTGGCATGTTTGACCTAGTTAGCTTTGGAATAAGCTTTTTGTGATAATAACAATGTTGTAGGCAATTTCATTAGCTTTCCAGAAAGTCTAGGATCACCTTCTTTGGATGTCTGGATCTCTAGTTATGGTTAAAATAAGTGATTGTTGTGCTGCTGTCCAGAATTCGATACATGTGTTAGGTGATTGTTTTAGCTGCTCTTGTTTTGGGCTAAACATGTTGTTTAGTTTTTGATCGGTGCATGTGTGCAATATCTGAACTTAAGTTCACTTGTGTACCATGCCTAATATGCTTGCTATCCCTCTATAATAGGTTGTGTGATTTTAGTTAAATAACTCTAGGTGCCTATGCCATGCATGATCTTATGTTTACCTTGAATGCTATTATGCGATGCATCTCATATTACCATTCTTCATATTCATGCACTTGCATCTTGCATCTCATCTAGGTACGCTAGATGAACCACGTGAAGGGCGTGATGTTGGAGCCGAACCCAAAGACGGTGTATGGTGGACCTATCCCGAAGATGGAAGGACTGGACAAGTGCTAGGATGGGAGATGCCCACCAAGCAAGTGTCGTCTAACAAACACTAACCTAGTGTTGGATCCCAGGAAAGCCCCGGAGCATTCTAAGCCTCCTATGTTTTTATAAATAGCACTTGAGTTCTTTTATGTTTCACGCCTTAGGTTCTAAGAGTTGATTGGAACCACTTGATGCATAGAACTACCTTGTCCAGAAATATACCTTGAGCCCTATGTAGGTCTAGGATCGAATATATGCTTAGCGATACTTAGACCGGTAGAAGTCGGGTGATTTCCTGTCACCTGCAAGATATAGGTGGATACCAAAGCACGGTTGGCTATATTTGCTATCGTGGAAATAACCATGTGTTAATAATAAATGGAGACCGGGCGGGATGTCGATAGAGAAGCAACAAGGCATGGAGGTCTTGGGTGTGGATCTATCCCCGTCTGTGTCATTTAAGGGCCGATTCGCTGTACGTCCTCATGTCATGTTGAACGCATGCCTATCACTTAGTTGGTCGGATAACTCGTTCCGACGACGAAGCCGAGTAGCTCAACTTAGGCCGGAAGTATGGGAAGTGAAAGTGCGCACCCTGGCGGTAGTAAGGATGTGTGAGGAGCCATTAGCATAAGTCCAAGGTGAGATTGACCACCTGGCAGAGTGGACTCCCTGAGGGCTCGAAACCGCGATTCCTGAGTTGTACCAAAGGTGACCTAAGGCATACCATGGCTGGTAGACCTGGGTTTGTGTTAGGAATACCCCTCCAGCTGGATAGGAATCGATTCGAATCGCCGTCTCTCCCAGATAGTGAAAACTTAACTGAGCAGCGGCAACGTAGAATAACTTAATTGAACTTGATGGTTATAATGATGATGGTGATGTTATAATATTATACTGGCTATGGTTACTATTGCCTGTTACTAAATGATATCCCACATGTTTGGCACAGGTTAGTTGCTAATATAGAGATGAATAGCTATAATTAACTTGGTTACTGAATTGTAAAAGGTATAGCTCAACTCTTGGTTTTTATGCAAAATGTTGTCAAGCTAGCTCCACCTATAAAGCCTTGCATACTCCTTGGTGTCACTTTATTTCTGGTTTATGATGGGTAAGTCTAGCTGAGTACATTCGAGTACTCAGAGTTTATCCCACCATGTTGCAGGAGAAGTTCTCGGCCTGTTGAAGATGGTGGCTAACCGCCGGTGGGCTTGGTGATTCTATATTTACTTCTCATCTATATGCTTTTGTCTGAGGATGTCACTTATGCTAGCAATGTATTTGGAACTTATATTAATGTAATCATTTGAAAGCTATGTTGTTTTCACTAATCGGTTTTGAAACCCAAACTTGTACTATTATTTGTGAACCCATTTATAATATTATTTTCGCTGCAACTCTACGTATGTGATGTGTATTTGCTTAATTACGCGATCTTGGTTGTGATGTTGATTTACCGAGGTCCTTCGTGACACTCGGCGGACTACCGGGTTTATATAAGTGAAAGTATGTGCGCGTCAACGTGCTAAATGGGGACAGCCGTACTTGATCTTGTATAAATTGGGCGGTTCTGTTACACTTACCACTCGGTGCTTGCACGCACCATTGTTGTACATTGGAGGGGCTTATAGTCTTGCGAGATCACACCAACCGCGTTTGTGGTGTGGCCGCCACCGTGTACCGGAGGGAACAAGGCCCGCGGCGTTTTGACCGGAAGCTTGATAGTGAAGACGGCGGGGACCATCCGGGAGAGGCTTGCCGGAAGGCACGTCGGAGACCCACTTGCGTGTGGGGAAGGCCCAAGGCTATCCACGGAGTTACCCGACCAGGAGCTTGGTCCTTGCGAGGGGCTCCAGCGAGGACTAGGGGGAAGCTTGCGCGCTTCTCGATACATCGGTAAAAATACCAGAGTCATCGACGATAGTTTATATATCTCTACCTTGCTCTTTAGCTTCCACATTTACATTGATTGTATTACTCCTTTTGCGGTAGAGATAGCAACACACTAGCAAAACCGTAGTTGCACATTTAGATAGTTTTATCTTTTGCATAGGTTTTGCTAAGGTTAGAAAAAGAGGCCATAGTTTAGAGTTAGAATTTTAAGTTGCCTAATTCACCCCCCTCTTAGGCATCACGAAACCTACATGGGGTATAGGGTTGTTTATATAGGCCGGAGCGTCCATCGTGAGCCCTTGGATCAAATCGACTTAAAGGACGGCGTAGATGCAACCTAGGAGGCGGTGGAGAACTGACTTAGTAATGAGGGGCTAACTGGTGGACCCCAGGGGCCGTGCAGCCTATGTGTGGGGCTGGCCGATCCCACATATTAGTGTCTCGGGCTCCGCTTCAGTGGAGAGCCTTCTAGAGTCTTCTAGAGTCTTCCCACGTCGGTTTTGCTGTGGAATTACGCGAGTTCCTTTGACGAATAGGTCCCCATTGGCGGTTTTCTAGATAAACCCTACTGAAAACACAGATTCACCAAAACTCATGGAATTTATTAGTTTAGACCCCTATACCTATGTTTGGTGATGGAATTAAGTATATATGCAAGTTATGTTGATGGCTTATAATTCATGTTAGTGACCGTCAACAGTGCTCATATTCCTTTGGCTCAAACACCAAATCTTCCAAAATTGTAGTGGTTTAGGTTCCCTTGTTATACACACCTATTCCTTTTCTATTCTTGTATTTTTTCTATTCCTCTACTCCGTAAACTTGGGGATCTAAGGTTTTGCTGGCATACTTGAAATTGCGTTCTTGAGTTTTGAGTAAAAGATTGCCAACATTTTGTTGGCATCTAGCATTCTAATTTCCTTTGTGACTAATCCTAGGAACATCTAAACTGTGGAATAATTAGGTTTTCTAGTGAGGTAACCTAAATTGGGCGAATGACATACATGTCGCTTGTTTTTCAAGATGAAGCCTGACTTTTTTTTGCTTTTTAGTATTATAAGTATAAGAAACAATTTTTAATTAACAACATATCTAGTAATAGTAGTTTTCAGAAGTTCATTCTCTACAATTTTTAGAAGTTCAATCTTTATGAAGTTCCCATGATCCTTGTGGCCCACAAAGATATCAGCAAGTGCATTGTCCCCGTTGATTATATCATGTCTGTTTCATTCATTGCTTCTTTTATGGAGTTGTTGCCATCTATTGTGACATGTAGTATACCATAAAAATCTATTGATCCATGTTAACCCTTAGAGTCTTGACTCGCCTAACATATGAACACCCCAAACACTTAATTCACAACTTGAAAAGTGCCCTAGGGTTGTTGAAGTTCCTCGGTGTAGCATGTGTAGATATTTAGGCAAATTTGAGTATAATTTAATCCAAAAACTTAGTAAAATTTTTTTGACAAGCATGTGCACGTGTGATCTAACCGTTGGCGTTATATTGATCATATAAAAAGAAATAAAACAATTGGAGTGTTAGCAATATACCCTAAGACAGGACCAAGGCCGTGACTTCGTTCCCACTAGGCGACATAGGGAGCTTATTGATATCATAGACCACAGTCGATGCAAGACGAGGTATGCAATACAGTCCTGCGAACAACCATAAGAAAGTAGTCGTACATGTACTACTAAAGTAGATGTTCTCCTTCATCGTGGACTGAATTGCCAGGAATAGGAGTGTCCTATACATTGGGAGCAAGGAGAGAGCACAAAATTATTGAACAAGAAGTCCTTCACCTCTTTAATCAAATTAAGGATGATTCCAAAGATCAGTACATCGCCGACATACAAAAACAAGACCACACCTTCACCCCTACCATAGAAATAGTACACGCATCTGCCAGCCTCATTCACAACAAAAAGTAGCATATGTCAAAGTTTTGTCAAACTTCTCATGCCATTGCTTAGGTGCTTATTTCAGACAAGACAAAGACTCAACTCTTCTCCTGTGAATGTCTTTGTCCTAGCCTTCTCTTCAACATCAAGAGAACCATTAAGGTCAGCAACGCCAAATTTTGTCTCAATCACTTCCCACATTTCTTTGGCAAAAGACAACATGTAGATGTCCACAATGTTTTCACCTAAAACATTTATTATGACATCTTGAAATAGGTTTTCGGCAACCTTGAAAACTTGCTCTTGTTTAGGAGTAAACTGTTTGGCCTTTCCTTATGCAATATAAAAGATGTTCATAGTTGTCAACCACAAGACCATATTAGCACACCACCATTTGTAATTCATATCATCAAATACATTTGGCTTCGAAGCAACATCAAAACTAGTAACCAAAAAGTACCTATTATAGGGTTTTTGGATCATTAGATGTTTAGGAAAATTCGGGCATAATTAATTCAAAAAATTAGCAAAAAGTTTGTGAAGTATATACATGTGTGATCTACCCATTGACATCATACTGATCATATAAATAAGAAAGAAATCATTGGAGTTGTAGCCCACTAGGTGACATAGTGAGCTTGCTGAGATGTTGTGAACCACCGTCGATGCAGACCGAGGCACACAATTCAGTCCCGCGAACGGCCACTTGGAAGCAGATGTACTTGTATTGAAGTAGCTGAAGTAGTTGTTCTCTTTCATTGCGTACTTGATCATACATAACATTTAATCTAGGTCTTAGGATTCATTGACTTTAGTCGAATAAAATTAGAGCAAGGCCAATTAAGATCTAACAGCATGCATGGTGACCGTGTAGAGTTGTTGGTGTTAGTAGTAGTTATCGCCATCGTGGGGAGGTAAGCACTGGTGTAAAATTCTCTGCCTTGCTGTCTTGATCAGTAGGTGCAGAGCGTGCTTCTTTCATTGTAGTCACCCATAACTACCTGGAACCTTTGGCGGGTCAGAGCTAGGACCACCCCACCATCCCAATTTTATTCAACTAAATTGTTGATATGTTGGCAATTCTAGTTCCTCCATTATTAATATTTGTAAATGGTGTGTGGGTGTCAAGATAAATGCATGGTGATGTTGGAGACTTCTTTCCCACACACAAAATGTCTTAGGCATGGTGATCCACTTTTTTTTCAATTTTATACAACCTAATTGCTAATCTATTGGCAATTTGAATTGCTGGAGCAAAAGAGAATATTACCAGCTTGTGGGTGGGAGTGGTTCCGCATTTAGTAGATGAGGTCTACCAATCTTACAATAAGCTGATGGCAAATTATTTTTTGTGGATCATGATCTTGAACATGCAGAATATATCAAACTTCTTTTAAATGCTTTTGAATATTTGTCTTGGTTCTAAATTAATTATGTGCTCCTAGAGGATGATCGAGACAAATGCAACGAAAAAGACATATCCAATTACGACCGATATAGATGGAATCAAAGTCGTTCAGCAATATGCTAATTAGTGTGTAGATCCAAAATGTCATAAAAACGAAGCTTCCTCTCCCTCTAACAAAGCAAAGGAATGATTCGGTTTACAGTTACATGAGAGAACACTTTTCTCAAGATTAAATACTGTATCTTTATATGGGTGTTCGGTACCTTTCAACTAATTTGGAGAATGAATCTACCAGTATGTTTATGTGAATGTAATAAGGGCAGCTCCAACAATTGACTCATGAGCTAGCTCTAAACATTTTCTTCATATTTTAATAAGAGATAGAGAAAAGCTAGCTCATGTCAAGATTATGTGAGAGTGTCTTGTAGAGCTATCCATATTATATGCTATATGCTAAAAGTTAATACTATTAAAGATGTTGGCTTAGAGAGGTAGTAACTACTTGTACGGGTGTCCTAAGTGTGCTATTCTACTTAGGGGGTGTTTGGATCCGGCTACTAAATTTAGGAGGTGTGTCGGGAGGATATTGTATGGGATATTCAGATACTAATAAAAAAATAAATTACATAATCCGTCAGTACTCCACGAGACGAATTTTTTAAGCCTAATTAATCCATCATTAGCACATGTTTACTGTAGCAAAACATTGTCAAATCATAAACTAATTAGGCTCAAAAGATTCATCTCGTAAATTAGTCGCAAACTATGTAATTAGTTTCGTAATTAGTCTATATTTAATACTTCATGCATGTGTCTAAACATCCGATAGAACAGCGACTAAATTTTAGGAGAGACGACCAAACACCCCCTTACATGTTAGTGGTTGGTCGAACTAAAAAAAATACGCGTAGGAACGATCGGCGAATATCCTACGTGTAAAATGTCACACGTCCTAGTCACGTCATCTCTTATTGCAGATGACGTAGTTGCACGACAAGTCAAACAGCCCACACTGTGAGCCCTTGTTTAGTTACACCTCAATTTTCAAAAAATTGCTACAGTACCTATCACATCGAATGTTTACGGCCGTGCATGGAGCATTAAATGTAGACAAAAAGAAAAACTAATTGCACAATTTGGTGGGAAAATTGCGAGACGAACGTTTTGAGCCTAATTAGTCCATGTTTGAATACTATTTACCAAATAAAAACGAAGATGCTACAGTAACCCCAAAATCCAAATTTCCCGAACTAAACCGGGGCTGAACTTCGCGTCGGTTATTGTGCAGCCGAAACACGACCGGATACGACGAACCTGCGTGAGAAATGAGAATTTGGGGCTGAGGCTGCGTTTAGCTCAAGGAAGTTAGAATTTGAGATTACTGTAGCATGTTTGTTTTTATTTAACAAATAGTATTCAAACATGGATTAATTAGGCTCAAAACGTTCGTCTCGTAATTTCCCACCAAACTGTGCAATTAATTTTTTTCGTCTATATTTAATGCTCCATGCATAGGCCGTAAACATTCGATATGACAGGTACTGTAGCACTTTTTGAAATATTAAGGTGGAACTAAACAAGCGCTCAAGGGCGTGTGCGTGTCCGCTGCTGCTGCCACAGACCTGAACGCCAGTGGATGACGGAAAGGGTGACGCAACGGGTTGCATTGGGGCACGCAACAGGTTAGGAGACGCCCACTTCGACACGTATAAATGTACAGCGACACCGCTGCCAGGAGACGCAGAAGAAGCAGAGCAGAAGCAAAGAGAGAACGCCGGCGACCACCGAACAGGGAGGCAAGATGGTGCAGCAAGCAGCGAAGGAGGTGATCCCGCTGATGACGCCATACAAGATGGGCCAATTCCAGCTCTCCCACCGGGTGGTGCTCGCGCCGTTGACGAGGTGCCGCTCCTACGGCAACGTGCCGCAGCCGCACGCCGCCATGTACTACTCGCAGCGCGCCACCAAGGGCGGCATGCTCATCGCGGAGGCTACGGGGGTGTCGGCCACCGCGCAGGGGTACCCGGAGGCTCCCGGCATCTGGACGCAGGAGCAGGTCGAGGCGTGGAAACCCATCGTCGACGCCGTCCATCGTAAGGGTGGCATCTTCTTCTGTCAGATTTGGCATGTCGGCAGGGTCTCCACCAATGGTATGTTCCCATCTAGCACAAACGTATATATCTTTGTCAGCTCCGATTATACTACGGTCCTATTCGCTTGTCTTATAATTCATACTTTTTAGCTTGTTTTTTCAGCTAGAATAGTATTTTTCTATCGCAACAAATAAGTCGGAACAATATTTCGACTTATTTTTTCAGCGAAGCAAATGGAGCCATCATTATTTCCACCACTCTTTATTGACATTGTGGCTTCGTCATGTTGTTTCATTATGTACTAATGCCAGGTGAAATAAATGTACTTGTTGAAATTATAGAAAAAAGAATCTACTATTTTCTAGATCGTCTGATTTGGAGACTTGTCCAAGGAGATTTTTTGTCACCTGTACCTTTCGTAATTCCCTTCTTTGGCAGACTATATAATGGAATCCTCATGTAGCATTTCACTGTACCTCGTGAGCTTACCGCGTGAGCTCATAGCTTTTTGTGAGCTTAACCAGCATTTCTTTGTTTGATGAGGAGTTGGTTGTCTAGTTGGTTACTGAGGCCTTGTTTAGTTGGCAAATTTTTTGGTGAAATGGTACGGTAACACTTTCGTTATTATTTGGCAATTAATATCCAATCATAGTCTAATTAGGCTTAAAAGATTCGTCTCGTGAATTTCGTCTAAACTGTGTAATTAGTTTTATTTTTTATTTATATTTAATGCTTCATGTATGCGTCCAAAGATTCAATGTGACGGGAAATCTTGAAAATTTTTGCAAAATTCTGGAAACTAAACAGCACCTGATTTTCCTTTGATGCAATTGGCAGAGTTTCAGCCGGACGGGCAGGCGCCTATCTCGAGCACGGACAAGCAAATTTCCCCGGACCAAATTTCCCCGAGCGCCGAGCCCCAAATGGTGTATTCAAAGCCGCGCCGGTTGCGGACTGAGGAGATCCCTGGGATCGTTGATGATTTCAGGCGAGCCGCACGGAACACAATTGAAGCCGGTTTCGATGGTGTTGAGATCCACGGCGCGCACGGATTCATCCTCGAGCAGTTCATGAAGGATAGCTGTAATGACCGCGCAGATGAGTACGGCGGCAGCCTGGAGAACCGGTGCCGCTTCGCCGTGGAGGTCATAGACGCCATTGTCCGCGAGGTGGGCGCGTACCGCGTGGGCATCAGGCTATCACCCTTTGCTGACTACTTCGATTGTGTGGATTCCGATCCCGTGGCGCTTGGCCACTACATGATCCAGCAACTCAACAAGCACGAGGGTTTCCTCTACTGCCACATGGTGGAACCTCGAATGGCAATTGTCGACGGCCGTAGGCAGATTCCTCATAGGCTCTTGCCGTTCCAGAAGGCGTTTAACGGCACATTTATCGCCGCCGGCGGGTATGACCGGGAGGAAGGCAACAAGGTAGTGGCAGAAGACTATGCTAACCTTGTTGCATATGGAAGGCTCTTCTTGGCTAACCCGGACCTGCCTAAGAGGTTTGAGTTGAATGCGCCACTGAACAAGTACGACCGTTCTACTTTCTACACGCAAGATCCCGTTGTTGGCTACACGGATTACCCTTTCCTCGAAGACGGTAGCAATAATGATGAGTCAAGCATTCAACCTTAATCATATAGACAATCAATCTGATCACAACTAATAATGTGGATGGTTCATCAAGTATGAGTTCATCATTATTTCCAACCTTCTTTATTGAGATTCTGGCAGAGTCATTACCTCATGTTGTATCATTCTGTACTCATATAAGGAGAAATAAATGTACTAGCTAAAATTATTGGAAGAAGTATCTACTGTTTCTAGAGAATCGTTGTCACGTGTACCTTTCAAATTCCCTTCTTTGGCACAGTACAATGCAATTCTCGTGTTGCATTTCACTGTACCGTGTGAGCTTATAGCTTTTTGTGAGCTTACCCAGCATTTCTTTAGTCTTCTTGTGCAAATTATAATAGTCTAAATCCTTATGCAACAATTCATTGAATCCTCGTTGAGTCATATTCAGTCAAAACTAGATTTTCAGTAGTTTAAACACTGAAGCAGTGTTTGGAATGCCGGATTTATGAATTCCTTTCTAGTGGAAAGGTTTTTGCGGTTGTATGTTTTGAAGGAACGAGAATCCACTGCCCCCTCTTGGTTTCAATTTCTTCAAGAACTCTGCGAGATTGTTCGATGCCACTAATTGGCGAACGCTCACTATAATTTAATCAGCGGACGATTCTCCGACAACTTCCAGACTTTTCTTTTTAGAAAAATAATTATTCCCACCTGCTTCCTTTTATGGATGGTCTCCTTCACTTTTCAGGCAGAGGGGCACGCGCATCTCATTCTCTTTTCGCGCGCTACTACATGCGCGCAGCAATTTCCTTTTCGCGCTCTTACGCACGCCCACGTTTTCTTTTTGTTTTTTTTTAAGTGTACGCGCATAACTTACACTAACTGAGTTAACAACATAACTTCGAGGAATAAGTTAAGCGTGCTAAGTTATACAAAACTACTTATTCTTTTTCGCGAGCTATGTCCACGAGCAATTTAAATTTTGAGAACAGCTATGGGAATAACATTCTCTTTAGGTTTCATCGGTATTTTTTCATTTCAGAAACTAATCATTCAGGAACATGGAAAAATGGTTTAAAAGGGTGGGGGCAAAATAAAAGTAACTTTTACACCCTATACTACACAACAAATTCCATAAGATGGTACAAACTTGCATAACAAGATATATAATAACTTTCATAACTTGTGCAACTATGATAGTCAACATCTCTGCAACTATGATATTCAACATATCTCTGTCTTCAAATGGAAGATCTACAAAATATTTAATATTTAAAATAACAAATAAAAAACAAAGTTGACAACAAGAAACACATAAGTTAATAGCAAAACTAAGATGATTATCTAACATTGTGTGATAAACATGAAACTAAGTACAATAATTTAATCAAATAAGTTAGGTAGCATACAGATGAAAACACAAGTTAGATACATAATAAATTTAGCATGCAACAGAACTGATGGCATAAATTTGAAAAAACAAGCTATACAACACAACTTCGAAAGAAAAAGTTATGCAACACAACTTGTGCTTAAAAAGTTATACAATACACCTGATGTACATAAGTATTCACAACAACTTATGCACTTAAGTTAGTTCGTAAAACTTATGTAGGTAAGTTATACAGTAAAACTTATATTTGTAAGTTACATAACATAAGTTATGCAGAATATTATGTAGTGAACGTGTCCTAATTATAAATTAGTATATGAGAAGTACATATGGAACTATAAATATGGATTATGGTATATAGAGAACTTGTACTTATCCTAATTATGAGATAAGTTATGACCATAACTTATGAAAGTTACTCATGTCATAACTTGAGAAGACATAAGTTATTCATCACAACTTATGCACATAAGTTAGTCCGCAAAACTTATGCAAATAAGTTACACTGCACAACTTATGTTAGTAAGTTATACAACACAAGTTATACAGGTTATTATCTAACTGATATTCAGCATCTATGCAAAGTAAGCATAGGTAGCCTTAATTTGAATTGATAGAAACGAAATCAATTCATTTCTGAAAACCGTAGAATAACACGACAATAAATTAGAAATACACATAACATGGAAAATGAAGAATTATTTGGCAAAAATCAACATATCAACCTATCAGAGCATATGTGTCCATTGTCACAATCACAATTAATGGTTCATTTAGTACCAGGCCTAATAGAGCATCCAACCACCAACACAAACCATACTCGGAGAAAAACGCATTCATCAGTTTTGTTTGAATCATAAACAAATTGTTTAAGTGGGAAAAACAAGAAGAATTTTATAATGACAGATGTCGATGCATGTTCTCACTACTTAAAGCAGTTAGAAGGAGCCCTGCAGTAATACCAATCCACACAAAAGCAACTCAGCTAACAATCTACCAAACTACTAAATTAAAAAAAAGCATCAACCACAAGTTTGAACCAACGAATATCACAACTGGAAAGGAAAACGAATTACTGATGCTCACATGAAGTAAATCTACACGCATAGGCATCCAGATCACGAAGACGAAATCAATTGCAAGCCTACGACTAACTAGCTCTCCAATCCGAGCCAACCAAAGATCACAAGATCTGTGCGAGATCTTTACCAAAATGGATGTCGTGGGGCACCGAGGCCACAGATCTAGGTTGCTGCCTGCTCACCTGCATATTGCACTTGACGAGGTTGAGCAACGTGAGTAAGTCACGGCCATGTGGGTGAGCCCGCAGGTGGCAATTCCTCTGGCGGTGCAGGCGGCATAGATGGCCGACGAGTACATCTTGATCTTCTCCTAGTGTGCCAATGGCTCCTGCTCTAGCTGTAGCAGGCCCCAAGGGCAGAGCGGGAGGCGCACAATGGCAATGCCTATGGCGATGAATGAGTGCACCGAGGAGGAAGCCGCATAGAGGAAGCTCGGGACATGAGCTGTTCACCATCGGGGACGGAGAGGTCTCTGCTGGATTCATGGGCGGAGTGGGCGGTGGGCCACCTCCAAACACCTACTGCCGCACAAGTGGCCAAGATCCGCCATCTCCGGGAGCAGATGGTTGGACGGGAGACCAAGATCCATCGTCTCTAGGGGCCAGGGGCTGGCCGAGAGGGCGAGAGCTACCGCCTCTAGTCGCCGGTGGCCGGGCGCAAGGCCGAGATCGGCTGCCTCCTAGCGCCGGTGGCTGGTTGGGCAGGCGAGATCTGGTGCCTCCGTGCGCCGGTGCCAGACTACATCGGGAGAGAGAATGAAAGTGCAAGAAAACAAAGAAGATAGGAAAGTCACGGCAAGAGCATGTAGAAAAGTGAAGACCGGTAGATTGAAGATGGGCGCCCCCAAATAATTGCACCGGATCGTTCACTCGAGTGAACGCTCGTCAAAATGGAATTGGGATGTTACTGGTGCATGCTTTCATGGAAGCAAACCGCCAAGCACAAATTGATTAACACTCAAAAACTAGAGTCCATGGTTTCAAAAAGCACTAGCATAAGTGGCGACCTGGATATTTTGATTTATTAACTAACATATGCCGCTTTGTGAAAGAAAAAAAAATACTTTATGTAGTTCTTGTTTAGTCTAAGTGTTGACACAAAATTTTGGCAAGTTTACCCTGACATGAAGGAGTCAGCTGATGGTGTCAAAGGCAGGAAAATCTCCTAATTAAATGATATTTATGAACCGGGGCCGAAAAATATTCTTTAAGACATTTGGAGATGTATTTGGAAAAGCTTGACGCCCAGGAGCTCTTCACTGGCCAAGAAACATTGTTTAATATATTTGGGAGAAGCAGATGTCCAGAAGCTCATCAGGTGAAGGCAAAGGAAAGACAGGAAAGCCAAAAGATTGTTTAATCTGAATCATCTCCGTTGCCGAGTAAGAAAAGATCTGATAATCTAGAGCTGAAGCAAGGCAAATTCTCCCTCGGCGGTTGGATGTTGGCGCCTGGTATGGAAATCAAAGTTCAAGTTCAGCATGCCTCACGTAGGTGCCATATTCTGGAGTCATCAATTTAATTTGGTACGGAATCAAATAATCAATGCACGTTTAGGCCTAGTGCATGGACTTGTCGGCTTATATACATGGACACACAGCCAGCTAACCACCTGGTGTACGTCGTACATGTTTGGCTTTTGGAGCAAATGTGTTCAGGACATGTTAAGCCGAGTTAGATTGGATTTAATTCGGCTATCTACGGAAGGAAGCTGATAAATATTATTGGAAGATGGCAGACTCTAGGATATATATCAAGGAAGAATACGTCAGCCAAGAAGCTTTATTAGCAAGGATTCTAAAGGGGAAATTAGAGTCCATGTACTTTAGTATTTCTTTTTGATTGTCAGGCAAGTTACATACATGGCTTGTTAGGAGTTATTAGTTCAGGGTATAAATATAAATCCCTGGCTATTGTATCAAAGACATCCACACATCAATCAAAATCAGTCTTTACTTTTTCGGCTTCACACCAACCCTTAGGAGTATGAGTAATGTAGATCTTGACGAGTTCTTCAACAAACAGGGCTGCATCGGCTGATTGACCTCCGGCTTGTTTATGAGTACTGTCACGACTTGTATTATCGTTTGTAATGCTGCATCAGCCGTTTGATCTCTTGCGAATTATAATATAAGTTAGTTATCGATTCATATCATTGTTTGCGAGGCTGCATCATCCGATTGATCTCTTATAGATACTGATATTGATCAAAGTTATCGATCTTGTATTAATTGCAAGGTCACTAGTTACCGAATTTGACTGTTAGTTCAAGACCTTACCCTTCGAGCTGATGGAGTCTCTTCACGTAGGATGAAAAGAAAAAGCTAAATTGGCTGTTAGTTCAAGACCTTACCCTTCGAGCTGATGGAGTCTGCAGTCAATCAGCAAGGGCGTAAAGCCAGTGAGATATTGGTTTCTGGTGCAGTAGTGGAAATTCAAGAATAATGAGGAGAAACCAATGAAGATCAATATAGCTGATGACCATAGCTGGTTCGGCTGGAGCCAATGGGATTATCGAGGTAAGATTAAGTTTTCCTCCATGGGTTATTATCATCGGCTGTTCGACCAATCATATTTTTTGATAAGAAGAAAAGTCATCATTGGAGGTTACATCAGAGAAACGAAAAAAGTTAGCAACTTGACTGCCGATAGGAGACAATTAGTTTTCGGATTTGAAAATCATTATCAGCATACAAAACATTGGTTCCAAGTATTAAAAGGTGCTCGGAATTTATATTATGGAAGCCGATAACAGAGGACGACTTTTTATCGTCAGCGGCGATATTGGAAAACAAGCCATGAGAACAAAGGAATTGCTGCTTCTTTAAGTTGCCGATGTCTACGCAAGGAAGAGCAAAATGGATGGTTGTATACATGGATATGTTGTGTAAAGAAGCCACAAGAAGCCATCACATGTACGAACAAGGAGGCAGCCGATGTTCATGTGCTATCGGCTAGTCACAAGGAAATAGCCGATCGTAGGGAAGAAGCCAATGTTCATGCTTGTTACCTCCGGCTCCAGATATAGCCAATTATAAAACATATCAGCTTCTATTACAACAGTATTCGGCACTATTCTGAGGCATGCGCTGGAATTCACGTATGAAGGAAGTTGAAGAGGACTTGACTTTGCCTTCCAGTTACACATTTGTATGTGAGATTAATTTAAACCCACAAGAGATAGAGTCTGAATACCACACATGTGCGCATGGCCACTTTAATGCTTGGAGTATGAAGCTCGGTGCTGGACGGCAGTATCCGATTGAAGCATAGAGCAGAAGCAGACCTGCTTATTCAAAGACGTAACACATCAGCTATTTAGCATTGGCAAAATAGCAACTCACATTCAGGCACTACTGCAGAGGCTAGCAGGTGTCGTGCATGGCAGCATCATGGTGGACAGCGGACCAATATGCCGTCGATCCGATACTATCCTCCTCAGCCCAGGAAATAATTACCTTGCCAGAAATCAAGTGTTCGGGCTGACGATGCTGACGGAAGGCGATTGGCAAGGACAGCTCAAAGGCCAATAGAACCCAGATAAGCATCATGGAAAAATTAGTGTATATGCGATGCTATCTTGTGCGTGCAGAAGATGGCTTGCAAGCGTCTCGGAGTCCAGTTAGAGCTGTATGATGACAACAAGAAAGCCAAGTCTGTTAAGCGTATATGTGCATGCCATACAAGGGAATTCCAAGAAAGATATGGGCATACATATGACTGCAACCGATCGACTAGATAAAGCCAAATGAAGCACAAACAATCATTTATGGACTACAATTCTATTTTGACACTTTTGCATGCCTTGCTAGCTTGGTTATTTACGTGAGGAGAAACAAAGGAAAATATTTGTATATCATGTGCAAGACAATCCCAAGATCAAGCCCTGCAAACACCAAGGGGGGCAAGATCAATCCCTGCAAACACCAGGGGGGCAAGGTCAAGGTCAAATGACAAGGGGGCAACCACCATCACAACAGTCACCAAGTGCCCCTATCACACAGACAGCTCAGCCTCCTACTAGATGAACCCAAGTGTATTCAGTCCAGCAGCCAACCTCGCTAATTACTCAGCAGGTCGTGCAACGGTCGGCTCAGGAAAGATTCAGTACCTCATATCAAATGCCACAGTCGGCCCATAAAATTGCTCCATCAATACAGAAGGGATAGGTCAATGGAAGCACAACAATTAAACCAATAAAAGCCAATGGCCAGAAGTTCCAAACATACTGTCGGGTTCATAAACCCAGGGTCCCTCGTGGACCGGCTTCCCAATAAAGGCTCGGCCCAAGCAGACAACGCGCAAACTCATGGGCCAGCCCAAGTACCTAAATGATAGGCCAGAGGGGCGATCCAATCTCCGACTGAAAGGCCTAGCCGAGGAGGAATGGCACCCGCTTCTGACTCCGACCCGTCTCTCTGACCGGAGCGCTCACTTCAGTCTCTAGCCCGCCTTCGGACGACCTCTCTGACCGAAAGGCCTGGCCAGACACCGATTCTGACTCCGACCCGTGTCTCCGACCGGGGATGCGCCAAACCGCTGGTCACTGCTCTTCTCCGACTGGCGCGATCAGAGCCGACTAGGACCAACCGACCGGGGACGCCCGCTCGGTAAGGACCAAGAAATGGACAGAGAAAGTAAGACAGGGCGCACAAGTCAAACTGCAATACCGGGTACCGTACCCTGTACACCTACAGAAATAGTACTATGCGACCTTCCTGGCACGACAGAGCCCAAGTAGTGTTGTAGGCGTCGATGTTTTCCCCTACAATATTGTGGGCGCCATTAACTTCCATACGGTAAGGCTCCCCCCACATGCCTCTGGGCATCGAAAGTGTTGTGGGCGCTGGCATTTACCGTACTAGGCGAACATGGTAAAACCCCTTGCATGCCTCTAGGTATCAATAGTGTGGCAGGCGCCGACGTCTGCCATACCCAAAGAAGACAACACAACCTCCCACGTGTATCTGATATTCAATAGTATTATGGGCGCCTATCATCATCCTGTACCCACCGGCGTGGGCAACAAGGCTTAGTAGCATATGTACTCTCTCCCTCTCACTTGTAAGGCCATCACCTCCATCTATAAAAGGGGATGCGCTCTCTCCCAACAGATAGATTCATTAGATCGATCAAGTTCACTAGTACACAACAGTAGAACCACCAGGTTCAAACCATGAGCACACGCTCGAGCACTTAGCCTATAGCGGAGCTCCTGTCGCTCTCGGTCCCTCTGACCAGAGCCCGACCGAACCTCTTGTACCCCCCATCTTCCTCCTTCTCATTTGTAACCCCACTGCAAACTTCGAGCACCTAGGCTAAGGAATAAAGTCACCGACCGACTCAGACTAGACGTAGGGCACATTGCCTGAACTAGTATAAACCCTATGTCATTGAGTGCTAGGCCACCTCCGATCACAACGTACGGCAAAACTACAAATATTTATGTGTTGGTCACTTTCTGCATCGACACATACTGTCATGAGATAAAGATGGAAAATATTACATTGGATAGGGCTCAATGTCTAGAGAATTGCTTGATGGCCCACTGAAGGTAACTTCATCCTTAGCAAATGAGGGCCTCGTGATCAAAGGAGTACAGACCACTGCTCTGAGAAGTATCCTGTGCCTGTTGAAAAGACAAATAAACTAAGAATACAAATGTTGGGTAGTCGAAAGACAGGAAAAATAAACTCACTAGTTTTCATCGGATTTCTCTTTCTTTGTGAGTTTCAATAGCCGATGATGCAATGGGTGAGGCAACCGGCTAATTAACATTTGGAGGAATCTCCATCCATCGACCCCTCTTAAATGATCCATGCAGCCGATGAAAATATAATAAAGAATTATTTGAGCTAGCTCAGATCAGAGAAACCATCGACTCTGATATAGAGCCCATGATATTCATCGACAACAAGAAGCGGATATTAGCATTTGTTCAGTCATCTATCTAGGTGCTATTCATCAAGGCTGATTTCTTCCATCGTCCTCCAGCTGTTGTCTGCAGGGAAGGTCAAAGCTTTATCTTGGCCGATTTTGATAGGTTCATTCAGCTGGTAATGGTGTGGCGTCGCGCCTCAAGATTCGTCCAAACCATGCAGGTCACTGCAACACTAGAGTTAATTATGTCGCAACTCCTGAGCAAGCTACAGCAGGAGGCCACTGATGATTTGTTTATATATTTGAATCAAGAGTGAGTCAACATGTGACTATAATATTCATCGGCTTCATAGTGAGAAGATAAATAGCATAAAGGTAATGGTTTCCTGATAGAAAAGGAAAAGACGACCAAGATTCTCCTGTTGGTATGTTCAAGCATATTAATTCAGATACTATAGTAGCTTAGCCTCACTCGAGTTGGGCCGGAGGGCAATGTACGGATAGAAATCCTCATGGGCATTCTCAACACTCGCTCACTGTCTCCTCTATGGGGTGAACATCTCATTGAATCAGCTGTTGGTTCACCAACGTCGTTGCAGCTGCATTCTTATTCTCTGGCACCATGGGTCTCGCTGGCGACTATGTCACATTGATGCTTAGCTGCTTTATTGCTAGTGCCGATGTGGCTACAAACGGGGGGCCTAGTACTCCTCAAATGGTCTATCAAGATCCTACAAATACTTGTCCAGGTTGGGCACCAAGTTATCGGCTATGAGTGCTCGGATTATATTTTAAATATGGTGACCGAGAACCGAGGCACTATACATGTGCATGGCTACAATAGCTAGAGCTCAACCAGTTCGGCTTTATTATCTACAACGCCAACGTGGATGTGTCGAGGCATAAGTACTCCTCCTACCTAGACCAGAAGATGCAGTAGTGGATATACAGAAATCGGTACGGGCCAACTCAACTGCACATGATTGATAGAGCATCCGGCCTCGAGGCTGGTTGCTTCTGTTTCTAGCAATGAATCAGGCCCAACACCGATTATGTTTATTGAGCTTGGCACACATAAATCTATCACAACATTAGACTCGACAGCTATGCTGGTGATCTCGTGGAAGGCAAATTGAAGGTTCTGATACGTGTTCTTGCATCTACAGAGAAAATACAAACAATAGTAGGGAAAGGGATAAATGTTAAGCATATTCCTCTGGCGAAGTATCTGAACTAATGACTTTCCCCGAAGAAAACCGGCTGCTAGTTCGAGACCCCGCCTTTCAAACTGAAGAATCATTTATTCCTAAAAAGCCGATGAAGATCAGACATCATTGAAAATTGGAACTCAGAGTCGCATCAACTGAATATTTTAATCAAAGACTTCAAGGCTGATTCTAACCTGTTTGTTCAGCCAACAGCGGTTAGATACTTCTCTAGGCCACCATACGTTAGGATTTGTCCATTTGCTTAGGCCGGCACCACTTCCAACTTCTTCAGTGACAACCAGGTATTCCACAAGCTAACAAAAGTCATCGAGCAGGCCGCAAAGCACACTGAGGTGACCAAGCTCAGGATGGAGGTACATGCATGCTGATATGAGGTATATATTCTTTATTCCTTGCTTTTCCTATCACATGTGAATAATTTATCATAGGGAAAGCATGCCATCTAAGTAGTTGATGAATGAGATATGGTATGATGAAGGGAACCTTGCTTCTTTTTGCAAAGTACTTAGGAAATTTTCTTACAAAAATTCAAAATTAGTAGCTTGTCTCCTCGATGATATTGAATTTCCTACCAAGGCCATATGTTATCATAAAAAAACCTTCCACATAGGTTGCTTACTTTGTGTTGTGTTTTGTCAAGTCTTGTTGACCCTTGTTAAGAGATTTATCATGCTCCCAAGATCAAGATCATGTACATGCCTCATATATATGCTGCTTCTACACTGGAAGTATGCAAAAACATGTTATTCATCCACCTTAAAATGTTCTGCTCCTACACTGGGAGAAGACAAAAATATGTTTGCTAGGCTTTATTAGAATAAATGCTCCAAATTCTTGATAATATTTCTCTCAAAACTTTGTTGTAAAAAGAGACATGGGTTATGCAAAAATATAAAAAGATGGACACAAAAGAGGACCAAAGTAAAAAAAAGGAGAAAAAGAGAAAAAGAAAAAGAGATGAGAATAAAGATAACCCATGTTCTCGCAAAAATATTCCACAAGAGAGAAATATATTTCAGAGAGCATAGTAGAATTAGGTTAGCCACTAAATATTACACACACATGCACATCTTGATCTACGAGCATGACACTTCTCTCCTTGGATGCAGGGTTTGACTTTACGATATACGCAAGGTAAGTATGCTACGTATTTTATCCCTACCCGAACTCCACATAAGCTTTTTAGAGGTAGGGTGAATAGAGGCAAAACAATGTCTTGGTGAGGAACTATACACATTGAGCGATCTGAGAGAATCATTTGAGGAGCAAAGTTATGTTTTAATTTAAAAATCTTTCAAAAACCCAAGTTTTCTGAGTAGGAAAAGTGAGGATGACTGTATTCTAATCCGTTCCATTCTTCAACCACCCAAGACGGTGTGATAGACACTTCAAAGTTGACATGTATAGGTGAGGCTTGGAATAAGGTAATATTGCTACCGGTGAATTCTTTAGCTCCTTGCCAGCGATTTGATAGCCGATTATAATTATAGACTCGGGGGGCCAGCCCTTAATCGGCTAAAGCAGATGAACACCCAAGAGATTGAACCCAAGTAAGTCATCAAAGCCAAGTATTTCAATCAGATGTCACTGACTCGGAAAAGAAGACCATCGAATCAAAATAGTTTGAAGCATGAAAATTCATACTCCGAACTAGGGGGCCTGTGTTGACACCAAAAATTGGCAAGTTTACCCTGACATGAAGGAGTCAGCTGATGGTGTCAAAGGTAGGAAAGTCTCCTAATTAAAAGATATTTACGAACCGGGGCCGGAAAATATCCTTTACGACATTTGGGCATGTATTTGGGAAAGCTTGATGTCCAGGAGCTCTTCACCGGCCAAGAAACATTGTTTAATATATCTGGGAGAAGTAGATGTCCAGAAGCTCATCACGCGAAGGCAAAGGAAAGACAGGAAAACCAAAAGATTGTTTAAGCTGAATCATCTTCGCTGTCGAGTAAGAAAAGATTTGATAATCTAGAGCTGAAGCAAGGCAAATTCTCCCTCGGCGGTTGGATGTTGGCGCCTGGTATGGAAATCAAAGTTCAAGTTCAGCATGCCTCACATAGGTGCCATATTCTGGAGTCATCAATTTAATATGGTACGGAATCAAAAAATCAATGCAAGTTTAGGCCTAGTGCATGGACGTGTCGGCTTATATACATGGACACGCAGCCAGATGACCACCTGGTGTACGTCGTACATGGCTTTTGGAGCAAATGTGTTCAAGATGTGTTAAGCTGAGTTAGATTGGATTTGATTCGGCTATCTACGGAAGGAAGCTGATAAATATTATTGGAAGATGGCGGACTTTAGGATATATATCAAGGAAGAATACGTCAGCCAAGAAGCTTTATTAGCAAGGATTCTAAAACGGGGAAATTAGAGTCCATGTACTTTAGTATTTCTTTTCAATTGTCAGGCAAGTTACGTACATGGCTTGTTAGGAGTTATTAACCCAGGGTATAAATATAAACCCCAGGCTATTGTATCAAAGACATGCACACATCAATCAAAATTAGTCTTTACTTTTTTGGCTTCATGCCAACCCTTAGGAGTAGGAGTAATGTAGATCTCGATGAGTTTTTCAACAAGCAGGGCTGCATCGGCTGATCGACCTCCGGCTTGTCTCTGAGTACCGTCACGACTTGTATTATCGTTTGTAAGGCTGCATCAGCCGTTTGATCTCTTGCGAATTATAATATAAGTTAGTTATCGATTCGTATCATTGTTTGCAAGGCTGCATCATCCGATTGATCTCTTATAGATACTGATATTGATAAAAGTTATTGATCTTGTATTAATTGCAAGGTCACTAGTTACCGAATTTGACTAAGATTAGTTAGATTCTTCTTGCTCTTTTCGGTCAATCCATCCAGTTATCGATCTTATTATAATTAATGTTTCGTTAGTTATAATAATATCACAATTTATCCGGTTAAGATCGAGATAGATCGGCATCATATCATGTCAATTGGTCATCTTTTGGCTTTGTCACGGTCATATCTTAAATTTGATGACTCGTTCTGCTAAGATCGGCTGTTTTATCTTGATATGAACCATACATAGTACGATTTCGAAGGCATGAATTAATTTTAGATAGATTCATTAATTGATAAAGTTTGATTTATCGTTATTACCATAGCTGCATCGATCCGGTCGAACCTCATTGGTGGAACTTTAGATTGGGATTTATTAATTAATGAGTTTGTTTATGGTTAAGACATGTGCTTTGTTTGATTACTATGTTTGAAATCAGCTATTTTAGTCGATTGTGTATGCTTTCACATCTATAGCTTGTACCATGAAACTGTCGAAAATATGGATAGATCTATAAGCTTTTTGGTTTTAGTTTATTAGCGTTACCATAGCTGCATCAATCCGGTCCAACCTCACAGATGATGGTAATAGATTAGATCTAGTTTGTTTATAAATCTATTCTTATTAGATAGTTGATTGCATACATGTTATAATCTCCCTTTTAATCCGAATCAGCTGTTTAGCCGATAGCTTGTGCTTTCAAAGATGAAATCATTGATCTTTATAATTGGGTGTATTGTACTTGTTTTCGTCTCGATTAATCAGTCACCATGAATCTACCATGATCCATGAGCATCAGTTATTTTGATTCACGTCATTATCATTTAGTATTAGCCGATCATCCTTGATTTAAAGATCTTCCTTTCATGGATATGCTGGATATCGACTATTTAGTCGGTGGCCTTATTTATTCGCTTTCAAAGCCGTATATTTGGAACTGTCTGGTGCAACACCGGCATGTTCTACCTTAAACTATTGATTATCTTCTTCTTGTCAATTGCAGGGTCAAATTGACTGGCACGCCTCCAGCCTCGAAGCCGACCGGTGCTGTGTTTGTAGCCAAGTGGATCTCCAGCCTTGCTCCATCAAGCGGATTCTTTCGTCTTGCTGCATGTTGATCACATTGCCACATTTTTGTGTCAACACGTTTTTTGGCATGCCCAGTGGGACCACAGTCCTTTGATTAGAAGTCAGATATTCATTAGGTTTTGTTTCATCAACAAGGTTTGGCCAACAAAAGTGAAGAAGAGCAAATTCAAAGTTATTCTACACTTGGTTGATGACCTCCTAATCAGTTTAATGGCCGATATCATCAAGGACAAGTTCAGAAGTGGTGCACATAGGAAAGTTTCTAGAGGTTATTACACGAGCAAGGTGTTTTGCTACACGTCCAATAATCAGAGATATTGGTCCAAGAAAAATGGAAAATTAATGCGGACAAATCAGAATCCTAGGGCGACATGTTAGTTGCATATAATGTGGAGTCGGATACGACACGGAGATTATAAGCAAAACATATATGGATTCTTTATTAAATCAAAGCAAACGTGGAGTAGATGCAAGCAAACAAGGTTAGAAGTTGTACGTGCAAGCGTCAAACTACTCAAGGCATCAAGCCGATGGTTGTATTGAGATTGAATTGAGCTTTCATCCATCGGCTATTATCATCAGCTGCTCCGTCACTTCCATTGGTTCAAAACACTCAGTCAGCCCTGACATTCTGAAGCCGATGATGGATTAGGGATCAGTGTCGCTGAGTGGACCAAGATAAAAAGATCTATCCATGTAGAACAAGATCTCATTGCTCCGCTGTGCAGATCATCAAGTTTCAAGAAAGAGCGTTCAATCTTATAACCGTGTAAAGATCCAGCAAACAGTCTAGGACGTTCACGAAGCCGAGCGGCCACCAAGTGTAGTGCGTCTGCCGATTCCATGGAGGTAATGCATCTGCTAAATACGTACAAGATACATGCTATTACCATAAGTAAACAGGATTTCAGCTTGGATTTATTAACTGAACGGACCAACGATCGGCTGTTGGTGTAATTTCATCGGCTACTGTCAACAAAGCCATCAATATAGAGAGAAGCTATGCAAATTCAAGAGGCTAACTGATCTGGGAAATAGGATAATGGCCAGCTCCGCCGATGCCTAAATCTTGGATTGGTGATGGCTATTCCAGAGTTAAAATATTTGAATAGAACATATGTCATTAGCAGGCTGGCTAGAATATTTTATTATATATGTTAGCAAGGCTGCAGTTATCGTCGATCTACTACTATCCTCATCGGCCTAGGAAACAGCTACCTTACCAGAATGAAGTATTTGGACCGATGACATCAACAGAAGTCGATCAGCCAGAGCATAAAGCCGATGGTTTGCTAGATAGGAAAGATAGTCGAGCTCCTATTGATATGTCCAAGCCACCATGCTCACGGCAATAGTGCGGTGTCGTTGAATATAGAACACGGGTCCTGCTAACTACATATTTGCCTCCCAAACCGACGAGGGCCGATCACTTCCTAAAATGGAATCGGCTGTGAGGATAGCACTTCACGTCATTTAAAAGGAAAGGGCTAACACGTTACAGTGCCACACATGCATATATACATGTTGACATATATGAAGAAGCTAGCAAGTGTGTACACATCCATGCATGGTATACGCTTCTCAAAATACGTGAAGTTGATTAGTTGCTCAGAAGAAAGTCATACAAAGGATTCCTGCTCCAGATTGCCAAAGACCGTGGTGTATCCATATATAAATAAGAATCGGCTACTCCCCTCATCTACATCGGCTGATCTTTCACCTCCATAGACTCCAAGAACAGATATACAAAGACTGGCTTGGGGGGCCAGTACTGGCACAATTTCCACTTCAGCTGATGCATCAAGTGATGGAGCCATTTGGCCTAGCAGACATGACATGGCCGACTCAGGTAGAGCTGCCGCTAGCAATGGTACTTCAGCAGTGGATGACCATGCGCGACGTGGGGGGCTTAGATACACCGGTGGTGCTCTGAACGCACAGTCAGCTATGTAGAGCTGATGTCGCCACTACTGACCAAATTTTGCTGCTGAGACAAAAGAGGAAAAGCATCAAGAAGTTGTGTCCAATTACTATACGAGCCAAATGGAACACTATTGCCGATTGGGAATTATTATATTTGGAAAGAGATCGGGACACGAAGTCCAGGTACCCCTCAGTCGTCACGTGAAGATAAAAAGCAACAGAAGCTAGCAAATTAAGGAAAAGTGGACACATCATGACCAGAGAATTGGGATACATGTCTAGCTTCTTGAGATATGCTCATGCATGGCCGATTACTATATTCGGTTATGTGCGGATAATTCAGTTGTCATGGGGGCAAGCTCTAACTTGTGCAGACGGTGAATCAATTTACAATTATATCTTCTCTGTAGCCAACATATCAGTTCATGACACCACTATAGTACCTAGGTTGAGGAGGGCTGATCAGGAATCAAGAGCAGTTGACCTGTGTGTGCTATTAGAAGAAAAGTTCAGATCAAATGGGCTGATAAAGTTGAGCAAACTAAGAATAGTCGATAGGCAGAGGAGATATTTTTTCTAATTACCTCACCATCAGCTGGATAATTTTGAAAAATAAATATCACATTCCTAGTGTCCAAACTTATGGCCATGGGGTTGAGCCGATAAAATGGTAGCCGATCACTTTCTGAAATGGAATCGGCTGTGAAATTAGCAAGTCTCTTCACGTAGGATGAAAAGAAAAGGCTGAATCGGCGGTTAGTTCAAGACCTTACCCTTCAAGCTGATGGAGTCTACAGTCAATCGGTAAGGGCGTAAAGCCAGTGAGATATTGGTTTCTAGTGCAGCAGTGGAAATTCAAGAATAATCAGAAGAAACCAATGAAGATCGATATAGCCGATGACCTTAGTTGGTTCGGCTAGAGCCAATGGGATTGTCGAGGTCAGATTAAGTTTTTTCTCCATGGGTTATTATCATCGGCAGTTCGACCAAGCATATTTTTTGATAAGAAGAAAAGTCATCATAGGAGGTTACATCAGAGAAATGAAAAAAGTTAGCAACCTAACTGCCGATAGGAGACCGTTAGTTTTCAGATTTGAAAATCATTATCAGCATACCAAAAATCGGTTCCAAGTATTAAAAGGTGCTCGGAATTTATATTATGGAAGCCGATAACAGAGGACGACTTTTTATCGTCAGCGGCGATATTGGAAAACAAGCCATGAGAACAAAGGAATTGCTGCTTCTTTAAGTTGCCAATGTCTACGCAAGGAAGAGCAAGATGGATGGATGTATACATGGATACATTGTGTAAAGAAGCCACAAGAAGCCATCACATGTACGAACAAGGAGGCAGCCGATGTTCATATGCTATCGGCTAGTCACAAGGAAATAGCCGATAGTAGGGAAGAAGCCAATGTTCATGCTTGTTACCTTCGGCTCCAGATATAGCCAATTATAAAAGATATCAGCTTCTATTACAACAGTATTCGGCACTATTCTGAGGCATGCGCTAGAATTCACGTATGAAGAAAGTTGAAGAGGACTTGACTTTGCCTTCCAGTTACACATTTGTATGTGAGATTAATTTAAAAGCACAAGAGATAGAGTCTGAATACCAGACATGTGCACATGTCCACGTTAATGCTTGGAATATGAAGCTCGGTGCAAGATGGCAGTATCCGATTGAAGCACAGAGCAGAAGCAGACCTGCTTATTCAAAGACGTAACACATCGGCTATTCAACATCGGCAAAATAGCAACTCACATTCAGGCACTACTGCAGTGACTAGCAGGTGTCGGTGCATGGCAGCATCGTGGTGGATAGCGGACCAATATGTCGTCGATCCGATACTATCTTCCTCAGCCTAGGAAATAATTACCTTGCCGGAAATCAAGTGTTCAGGCTAATGATGCCGACGGAAGGCGATCGGCCAGGACAGCTCAAAGGCCAATGGAACCCAGATAAGCAACATGGAAAATTAGTGTATACGCGATGCTATCTTGTGCATGCAGAAGATGGCTTGCAAGCGTCTCGGAGTCCAGTTAGAGCTGTATGATGATAACAAGAAAGCCAAGTCTGTTAAGCGTACATGTGCATGCCATACAAGAGAATTCCAAGAAAGATATGGGCATACATATGACTGCAACCGATCGACTAGATAAAGCCAAATGAAGCACAGTCAATCATTTATGGACTACAATTCTATTTTGACACTTTTACATGCCTTGCTAGCTTGGCTATTTATGTGAGGAGAAATAAAAGGAAAATATTTGTATATCATGTGCAAGACAAGCCCAAGATCCTCAAGTTCAGCCAACAGCAGGGGGGCAAGATCAAGCCCTACAAACACCAGGGGGGGCAAGGTCAAGGTCAAATGACAAGGGGGCAACCACCATCACAGCAGTCACCAAGTGCCCCTGTCACACAGACAGCTCAGCCTCCTACTGGATGAACCCAAGTGTATTCAGTCTAGCAGCCAACCTCGCCAATTACTTAGCAGGTTGTGCAACGGCCGGCTTAGGAAAGATTTAGTACCTCATATCAAACACCATAGTCGACCCATAAAATTGCTCCATCAGTACAGAGGGACAGGTCAATGGAAGTACAACAAGGAAACCAATAAAAGCCAATGGCTATAAGTTCCAAACATACTATCATGAGATAAAGATGGAAAAGATTACTTCTGATCGGCTCAGCATCTAGAGAATTGCTTGATGGCCCACTGAAGGTAACTTAGCAAATGTGGGCCTCGTGATCAAAGGAGTATAGAACACTGCCCTGAGAAGTATCCTGTGCCTGTTGAAAAGACAAATAAACTAAGAATACAAATGTTGGGTAGTCGAAAGACAGGAAAAATAAACTCACTAGTTTTCATCGGATTTCTCTTTCTTGGTGAGTTTCAATAGCCGATGATGCAATGGGTGAGGCAATCGGCTAATTAACATTTGGAGGAATCTCCATCCATCGACTCCTCTTAAATGATCCATGCAGCCGATGAAAATATAATAAAGAATTATTTGAGTTAGCTCATATCAGAGGAACCATCGACTCTGATATAGAGCCTATGATATTCATCGACAACAAGAAGCTGATATTAGCATTTGTTCAGCCATCTATCAAGGTGCTATTCAACAAGGCTGATTTCTTCAATCGTTCTCTAGCTGTTGTCTGCTGGGAAGGTCAAACCTTTATCTTGGCCGATTCTGATAGGTTCATTCGGCTGGTAATGGTGTGGCGTCGCGCGTCAAGATTCGTCCAAACCATGCAGGTCGCTGCAACACTAGAGTTAATTATGTCACAACTCCTAAGCAAGCTACAGCAGGAGGCCACTGATGATTTGTTTATATATCTGAATTAAGAGTGAGCCGACATGTGACTATAATATTCATCGGCTTCATAGTGAGAAGATCAAGAGCATAAAGCTAATGCTTTCCAGATAGAAAAGGAAAAGATGACCAAGATTCTCCTGCTGGTATGTTCAAGCATATTAATTCAGATACTATAATAGCTGAGCCTCACTCGAGTTCGGCCGGAGGGCAACGTACGGATAGAAATCCGCTTGGGCATTCTCAACTACTCGCTCATCGGCTCCTCTGTGGGGTGAACATCTCATTGAATCAGTTGTTGGTTTACCATCATCGTTGCAGCTGTATTCTTATTCTCTAGCACCTTGGGTCTCGCTGGCGACTATGTCACATTGCTGCTTAGCTGCTTTATTGCCAGTGCCAACGTGGCTACAAACAGGGGGCCTGGTACTCCTCAAATGATCTGTCAAGATCCTGCAAATACTTGTCCAGGTTGGGCGCCAAGGTATCGGCTATGAGTGCTCAGAGTATATTTTAAATATGGTGGCCGAGAACTGAACCACTATACATGTGCATGGCTACATTAGCTGGAGCTCAACCAGTTCTGCTTTATTATCTACAACGCCAACGTGGATGTGCCGAGGCACGAGAACTCCTCCTACATAGACTACAAGATGCAGCAGCGGATATACAGAAATCGATAGGGGTCAGCTCAGTTGCACAGGATTGATAGAGCATCCGGCCTTGAGGCTGGTTGCTTCTATTTCTTGCAACGAATCAGGCCCAACACCGATTATGTTTACTGAGCTTGACACACATAAATCTATCACAACATTTGACTCGAAAGCTGTGCTGGTCATCTCGTGGAAGGCAAATTGAAGGTTCTATTACGTGTTCTTGCATCTACAGAGAAAATACAAATAGTAGTAGGGAAAGGGATAAATGTTAAGCATATTCCTCTGGCGAAGTATCTAAACTAATGACCTTCCCTGAAGAGAACCGGCTGCTAATTTGAGACCCCGCCTTTCAAACCAAAGAATCATTTATTCCTAAAAAGCCGTTGAAGATCAGACATCATTGAAAATTGGAACTCAGAGTCGCATTGCTGAATATTTTAATCAAAGACTTCAAGGCTTATTCTAACCTGTTCGTTCAGCCAACAGTGGTTAGATACTGCTCTAGGCTACCATATGTCAGGATTTGTCCGTTTGCTTAGGCCGGCGCCACTTCCAACTTCTTCGGTGACAACCAGGGATTCCACGAGATGACAAAAGTCACCGAGCAGGCCGCAAAGCACACTGAAGTGACCAAGCTTAGGATGGAGGTACATGCATGCAGATGTGAGGTATATATTCTTTATTTCTTGCTTTTTCTATCACCTGTGAATAATTTATCATAGGGAAAGTATGCCATGTAAGTAGTTGATGAATGAGATATGGTATGATGAAGGGAACCTTGTTTCTTTTTACAAAGTACTTAGGAAATTTTCGTACAAAAATTCAAAATCAATAGCTTGTCTCCTCGATGATATTGAATTTCCTACCAAGGCCATATGTTATCATCAAAAAACTTTCCACATAGGTTGCTTACTTTGTGTTGGGTTTTGTCAAGTCCTGTTGACCCTTGTTAATAGATTTATCATGCTCCCAAGATCAAGATCATGTACATGTCTCATATATATGATGCTTCTACACTGGAAGTATGCAAAAACATGATTTTCATCCACCTCAAAATGTTCTACTCCTACACTAGGAGAAGACAAAAATATGGTTGCTAGGCTTTATCAAAATAAATGCTCCAAATTCTTGATAATATTTCTCTCAAAAGTTTGTTGTAAAAAGAGACATGGGTTATGCAAAAATATAAAAAGATGGAAACAAAAGAGGTCCAAAGTAAAAAAAGGAGAAAAAGAGATAAGAATAAAGATAACCCATGTTCTCGCAAAAATATTTCACAAGAGAGAAATATATTTCAGAGAGCATAGTAGAATTAGGTTAGCCACTAAATATTCCACACACATGCACATCTTGATCTACGAGTATGACACTTCTCTCCTTAGATCTGGGGTTTGACTTTACGATATACGCATGGTAAGTATGCTACATATTTTATCCCTTCCCAAACTCCACAAAACCTTTTTAGAAGTAGGGTGAATAGAGGTGAAACAATGTCTTGGTGAGGAACTATACACATTGAGCGATATGAGAGAATCATTTGAGGAGCAAAGCTTTGTTTTAATTTAAAAATCTTTTAAAAAGCCAAGTTTTCTAAGAAGGAGAAGTGAGGATGATTGGATTCTAATCCGTTCCATTCTTCAACCACCCAAGACGGTGTGATAGACACTTCAAAGTTCACATATATAGGTGAGGCTTGGAATAAGGTGATATTGCTACCGGTGAATTCTTCAGCTCCTTGCCAGTGATTTGATAGCCGGTTATAATTATAGACTCAGGGGGCTAGCCCTTAATTGGCTAAAGTAGATGAACAGCCAAGAGATTAAACCCAAGTAAGTCATCAAAGCCAAGTATTGCAATCAGATGTCACTGACTCGGAAAAGAAGACCATCGATCAAAATAGTTCAAAGCATGAAAATTCGAACTCCGAACTAGGGGGGCCAGTGTTGACACCAAAATTTGGCAAGTTTACCCTGACATGAAGGAGTTAGCTGATGGTGTCAAAGGCAGGAAAATCTCCTAATTAAAAGATATTTACGACCGAGGCCAGAAAATATTCTTTAAGACATTTGGAGATGTATTTGGGAAAGCTTGACGTCCACGAGCTCTTCACCGGCCAAGAAACATTGTTTAATATATCTAGGAGAAGTAGATGTCCAGAAGCTCATCACGAGAAGGCAAAGGAAAGACAGGAAAACCAAAAGATTATTTAAGCTGAATCATATCCGTTGCCGAGTAAGAAAAGATCTGATAATCTAGAGCTGAAGCAAGGAAAATTCTCCCTCGGCGGTTGGATGTTGGCGCCTGGTATGGAAATCAAATTTCAAGTTCAGCATGCCTCACGTAGGTGCCATATTCTGGAGTCATCAATTTAATATGGTACGGAATCAAATAATCAATGCAAGTTTAGGCCTAGTGCATGGACTTGTCGACTTATATACAAGGACACGCAGCCAGATGACCACCTGGTGTACGTCGTACATGGCTTTTGGAGCAAATGTGTTCATGACGTGTTAAGCTGAGTTAGATTGGATTTGATTCGGCTATCTACGGAAGGAAGCTGATAAATATTATTGGAAGATGGCGGACTTTAGGATATATATCATGGAAGAATACGTCAGCCAAGAAGCTTTATTAGCAAGGATTCTAAAACGGAGAAATTAGAGTCCATGTACTTTAGTATTTCTTTTCAATTGTCAGGCATGTTACGCACATGGCTTGTTAGGAGTTATTAGCCCAGGGTATAAATATAAACCCCAGGCTATTGTGTCAAAGACATGCACACATCAATCAAAATTAGTCTTTACTTTTTTTGCTTCATGCCAACCCTTAGGAGTAGGAGTAATGTAGATCTCGATGAGTTTTTCAACAAGCAGGGCTGCATCGGTTGATCGACCTCCGGTTTGTCTCTGAGTACCGTCACGACTTGTATTATCGTTTGTAAGGCTGCATCAGCCGTTTGATCTCTTGCGAATTATAATATAAGTTAGTTATCGATTCGTATCATTGTTTGCAAGGCTGCATCATCCGATTGATCTCTTATAGATACTGATATTGATAAAAGTTATTGATCTTGTATTAATTGCAAGGTCACTAGTTACCGAATTTGACTAAGATTAGTTAGATTCTTCTTGCTCTTTTCGGTCAATCCATCCAGTTATCGATCTTATTATAATTAATGTTTCGTTAGTTATAATAATATCACAATCTATCCGGTTAAGATCGAGATAGATCGGCATCATATCATGTCAATTGGTCATCTTTTGGCTTTGTCACGGTCATATCTTAAATTTGATGACTCGTTCTGCTAAGATCGGCTGTTTTATCTTGATCTGAACCATACATAGTATGATTTCGAAGGCATGAATTAATTTTAGATAGATTCATTAATTGATAAAGTTTGATTTATCGTTATTACCATAGTTGCATCGATCCGGTCAAACCTCATTGGTGGAACTTTAGATTGGGATTTATTAATTAATGAGTTTGTTTATGGTGAAGACATGTGCTTTGTTTGATTACTACGTTTGAAATAAGCTATTTTAGCCGATTGCGTATGCTTTCACATCTATAACTTGTACCATGAAACTGTCGAAAATATGGATAGATCTATAAGCTTTTTGGTTTTAATTTATTACCGTTACCATAGCTGCATCGATCCTGTCGAACCTCACTAATGATGGTAATAGATTAGATCTAGTTTGTTTATAAATTTATTCTTATTAGATAGTTGATTGCATACATGTTATAATCTCTCTTTTAATCTAAATCGGCTGCTTAGCCGATAGCTTGTGCTTTCAAAGATGAAATCATTGATCTTTATAATTGGGTGTATTGTACTTGTTTTTGTCTCGATTAATCAGTCACCATGAATCTGCCATGATCCATGAGCTATCGGTTATTTTAATTCACGTCATTATCATTTTGTATTAGCCGATCATCCTTGATTTAAAGATCTTCCTTTCATGGATATGCTGGATATTGACTATTTAGTCGATGGCCTTATTTATTGGCTTGCAAAGCCGTATATTTGGAACTGTCTGGTACAACACCGGCATGTTCTACCTTAAACTATTGATTATCTTCTCCTTGTCAATTGCAGGGTCAAATTCACTGGCACGCTTCTGGCCTCAAAGCCGACCGGTCCTGTGTTTGAAGCCAAGCGGATCTCCAGCCTTGCTCCATCAAGCGGATTCTTCCAGCTTGTTATGTGTTGTTCACATTGCGATATTTTTGTGTCAACACTAAGCAGTTGTGTTTATCACTAACCCCTAAATTCCCGTGGTGCTCATATTGTTTTGGTGCAAACACCAAATCTTCCAAAATTGTTGTGTTTTAGATTCCCCTGTGAAATGTCCTAGATGGTTAGAGGGCGGTGAATTGCCAAATTAAAAATTGTACAAAGCACTATAGCAAATTTGGTTATACAACAATAAGGAGATAAAGCAATTTTGCTCTAGCTCTACTTAAAAAGGCAAGCCACCTACCGAATACTAGTTGCCATAATCTCTATATCAATCAATCAAGCTATGTCACTACTAAACAATCTAGAGAGCTAGCTAAGTGACTAGATACAACTAACTACAACTAAACTATCAAGCTACTCAACAAACTACACAAGGCAAGCTAGTGTCATACAAGTGAGAGAGTGATATACCGAGCCAGCAAGTGTCCAATAAAAATATCAAGAGACAAATTGACACAAGAGTTATACCCGAGGTTAAATTGCTTGCCGGCAATCTACGTCCTCGTTGTGATGACACACTCACTTGGTGGCTTACGCGCTAATAGGCATCACACGCCTAGCCCTACACAAGGGCACCATAAGAACCAACACAAGAGAGGGTACAAAAGTCATGAGCAATTTACTAAAGTTGCCTCTCATGATCTCCCACGGGGAATATGCACAAGAACCCCTCACAATCAATCGATCGGAGCCGGAAACAATCACCACCTTCTGCTTTATGATCCTCCAAGCTCTGGGCCTGCTAGGTGATGGCAATCACCAAGAGTAACAAGATTTCCACCAGCCCAAATCGTCCAACTTGTGCCACAAGATGCTAGACCACTAAGCAATGCACTAGAGGTTCTCCAATCTCACTCCCAATGGATGAATCAAGGATGCAAGGTGAGTGGAGTGTGTTCTTTTGTGCTCACAAGGTTTTCTTAGATGTTCGCAGTGCTTGGAGCGGAGAATTCACGGAGAGTCTTGTCAGCCATAGCTCCTGAAACTGGTGTTGAGCTTCCCCTTGGTTGGTTTGATTAAGAAGTTGATGCTTCTCCGGTCTTGCTCTTCCTGGTAAGAGATTCTGGATTTTCAATGAAATTTGTAGGAAGGCTGAAATCAGACATGCATTACCCTGTATAAGATATATGACAAATAAAAACAAGGGTAAGCCTACTAGAGCAGTGGTGAATAGTTTTGATACATGAACAAGTATAGTACTATAGTTTAATCAATTCTTTACTTGCCTTGTGCCCTCCCCGGCAACGGCACTAGAAAATGCTTGTTGGTATTTGTGAGTGCAAATAAGAAATTAAGAATTCTGCAAGCTCATATATTACCATTGTAGCATTTTACCGGGAGTATTTCAGGTATCGTTATTTATAGTTTTACCACTAGGAGGGACGGTGGCAATAAAGAGATTGATAAACTTTATACTTGTGATGGATCAAGCAACTAATCACTTACTCTAAATAGGGGTAAGCCCAAAGATAGATGTATATGATAAGTTTAACATTCATATAGAGACTCCAAAAGATAGCAATAACTAGTCTAAGTTATATACAAGTAAGATAAATTCCTAAGTCATTCTTAATTACAAGTCATAGCATACTATCATCTTTATATACTTAGCAATAACAAAAGATTAACTTCATACTTATACATAAGGGACATCTCTCAAGAGGAGCATAGCAAAATATAGTTCCTCCGTCCTTGGAGTCGGTTTCATTGTGGATAAGACTATATTACTGGCGTAGCATGGCCTACATGATCTATTTTCTAGATAAATCAACCTACATACAAACATTCACCAAGACTTATGGAATTTATTAGTTTAAAACCTCTACCCTATGTTTGGTGATTGATTTTAAGGATAAGTGCAGGTGAAATTGATGGTTTATTCTTGCGGTAGAGACCATCAACACCATTGACATCATATATATTGATCATATAAATAACAAAGAAATCAAATGGAGTTGTAGCAATATATCCTGAGATGGGACCAACGCCGAAGGCACTGACAACATCGCTCCTGCTAGGTGAGATAGTGAGCTTGCTGATGTTGTGAACCATAGTCGGTGCAGATGGAGGTACGCAACTAAGTCCCGTGAACAACCACTAGGAAGCATATGTACTTGTATTGAAGAAGTTGAAGTAGTTATCTCTTTCGCGTACTTGATCGCCCGGAACAGGAGGGCACCATACGCCAGGAGCATGGAGCGAGCGAGCAGTCATGCAAACATGTGCTCTCCAAAAACTTGATCACTTGTACACACTCGAGCAAATGCCGCAGACAGACAACGGTTTTGGAGACCTGCTCTCCCAAGGACTATGCGCAAAGGAGCTAGGATGGGAAAACTGGACACTAGCTTCAACAAAAGAAATGGTGGTGCGCTAGGTGTGTTGCTCGTGCATGAGGTCGATGGTGAGCATTTCTTTTTATAGATGCTGGGGGGTGGAAGACAAAGAGTAGAGAATGAACCTCAGTGTCATGAAGTGCTCCTCAGGTAGACAAGTACCAGCCATAACCACAGAAGTTACCAGTAACCGCACTCATAACAGGAGTTACAAGTAACCATCGTCATAACCATAGGGGTTACTAGTAACCGCAGCCATAACCATGACCGTTACATGTTCAGCCACCAACCACAATCAATTCAGCCCAAGTGGCAAAACCAGCCCCTCGGACCATGTTGTGGCAGCTCGTCATGGACATGTGACACACATTTCACCTCTCTCAACTTCAGAACAGGTGCACAAAACAATCACCTGTTTTAGTTAAATCAACATTTAGTCAGATCCCATGTGGGGACTAAGACTTTATCGTAACATTTGATCTAGGTCTTAGGATTTATTTGACTTTAGTTGAATAAAATTAGAGCAAGCCCAGTTAAGATCTAACAGCATGCATGGTGATGGTGTAGAGATCTCGGTGTTTGTAGTAGTTGGCGTCATCGTTGGGGAGGTAAGTAAGCACTTGTGTTCAATTCTCTCCTTGCTGGCTCGATCAGCAGGTGGAGGGGCGTGCTTCAGGGCCGTTTGTAATTTTAAAGGCCCTCGGGCAAACATGATCATAAGGTCCATTAAACTAATTTTAATATGACTATTGAAGTATATAGTATGAAAAAAAATAACTTACAACATATGTTTAGTTTGTAAAAGATAATGGTTGTACAACCAAAGAACTATAATAACAGTAAAATAATTATTACGATTATTTCAAATAAAACAATAACGCCTCAATGCTTTGTAAAAAAATCAGTTTTTGGCATTTCTTGATTCAAAATCTTCAAGAACTGTAGTGAGATCAATTTCAAAATATCCTGCTCAATGTTGCCCATATCCAAGCCATTCAATGGCCAGCCAGACGCCCGCGGTCCTGCTTCTCACACTCGCACGTCTGCAGTGGGTGGCGGGCGACAGCGTTGGGCACTCCGCACTAAGGTGACTGGACGAGAAAACGATCCAGAGATTGATTGAAGTGTGATGTATCGACAAACTATATCGATCGAAAATAGGAAAAGACACTAGCCTAATATATGAATCTTAAAACATTTTATTATAAATTTATAATGCCTCCCCTAGCGGCTTGGGCCCTCGATGGTCGCACCTCTTGCCCACCCCTAGAGACGGCCCTGGCGTGCTTCTTTCATTAAGTAGTCACCCATAGCTACCTGGAACCTTTGGCGGGTGAGAGCGGACCAGCCCACCATCCCAATTTTATTAAACTAAATTGTTGATATGTTGGCAATTCTAGTTCCTCCATTATTAATTTTTGAAAACGGTGTGTGTGGGTGTTAAGATAAATGGTGATGTTGGAGACTTCTTTCCCGCACATAAAATGGCTTAGGCATGTTAATCCACTTTTTTCAATTTTATACAACTTAATTGCTAATATATTGGCAATTTGAATTACTAATTTGTGGGTGGGAGTGGTTCCGGAATTAGTAGATGAGGGTCTACCTATCTTACAATATGCTGATGACAAATTATTTTTTTTGTGGATCATGATCTTGAACATACAAAATATATCAAACTCCTTTTATATGCTTTTGAATAATTGTCATGGCTCAAAATCAATTTATGTGCTCCTAGAGGATGATCGAGATAAATACAACAAAAAAGACATCCAATTACGACCAATATAGATGGAATCAAAGTCGTTCAGCAATATGCACTACTACAGAATGGACTTGTTGTCCCGGACGGTAACGGCCTTTAGTCCCGGTTACCGCGCCGGGACAACGATCCCGGGACTAAAGGTGCCACCTTTAGTCCCGGGTCATCGAGCCGGGACTAAAGAGGGACCTTTAGTCCCGGTTGGTGTTACCAACCGGGACTAAAGGCCCTCCAGCCGAGCAAACGTGGCCGCACCCTTTAGTCCCGGTTGGTAACCCCAACCGGGACTAAAGGTTCCTTTTCTTTTTCTTTTTTTTTAATTTGTTTTCAGTTCAGTTACACGTATTTGTTTAATATATAATATGTTTTTATGTACGTATTCTACGCTGCTAATATAAATACACGCACGCATATAATTACATCTAATTCTCATCTCGAGCATTATTATATTCGAATAAAGTATGAACCTATATATATTATAGATATATATATGTATATATACAACACTTTCATAATCTTGTTCTCGAAAATAACGATATCAATAAACATTTAATTTACATTATTTATTCCTTAGGATCAAAGTAGAACTCGCCGTTGGGATTTAGCACTTTTTCTAGAAGATATCCTGCTATTGACTCCTGAACTGCTTTCAGATGGTCTTTTTGCATGACCCTTCGTTTCAACCATTCGGTCTTACATTTGAAATAAAAGGAAAAGTATTAATACATATATATATATATATATATTCATTTAAAAATAAATAAAAAATTGATATATACGTACTCTGAGGACATCTTTAGGAGTTCTTATGTGCGCAGTGATAAATTCACAAACGTAGTATCCACACAAGTTATTACCTGGTTCCTGCCGCAAACACCACTGTACGAGAAGAAGATTATTCTCATCATCTCACACGTAAATTGAAGTACGATATAGTAATTAAACACGTGGGGAAGTGTATATAGTACAACTTACTGGTATTTCAACTACATTAAGTGGTGCCTTGCAATCCTTGCGATGTTGCCGAATAAACTCTTTCCAAACCCTATGCGACCAATAATGTACGATCGTTAATAAATTATGGCAAAGTCTATTCAATAATAGTTGTGCGCGAGAGATCGAAATTACCCCTGGATAATGTCTATCATATCTTGGTATAGTGCCCGCTCTTTTCTCAATGAGTCAAAGATTACTAACCGACTTGAGTTTAACTCAATGACAATGAGTATCCAGTGAAACCTGTATTGGTTTATACACACACGTACATGCATATAAGTTGTATTGATATTACATAAAATGTGTAGACTACATTATTATTAACACTTACTCAAAGTTGTACGGGAAAAGTATTGTTGTCTTGTCGTGCTGCTTCACGAAGAACATCATGATATTCTCCTGTGCTTCAGATACCCACCGCTCCTTGACAATAATACCGGTTTTGAATACGATATAAGGATCAATGAAGCCAACACTGGTGTCTTGTATTCTTTGGAGCTCTGACATCTAGAATCTGTATATAAATATAAGTTACATGTGAGGATAATTATATACACGTATGCATGGAAGTGAGTTTATTAAATAAAAGTAAGAATCACTTACAAACAAAAGGAGCTAATGATTGATTTATCCAGAGCGTCCAAGTGGAATAGTTGATGCAATTCTTCGAAACTAATATGTAAGATGTCATCGCCACGGAAGTAATGATGGTCTCTAAATCTGACAAAGATCCACTGCTCACCCCTGCCACACGCCTGCATGTACCACTTGTTAAGCAAGTACATTTGTGTACCCAATTCATTCAGAGTCGTAGGGTTGTATAGACTTTTGCCATATTTATAAGTCTTCCAGGTATCAACTTCTAGGTTCTGGATTGGAGCTTTGCCCGTCAATTGATCCAAGGTTAAACTAGTATCTTTAAAAAAAGCATTAAGGGCTTGAACCGACACTTCTCCAGAGTTGTCTGGTCGATAGACTTCTATGTTGGAACCATGTTCATTAGCAACAACAAGATTTTGCATTGGTTGCTTCTGTTGTCCGAGCTGTGGGACATCCTTCCCTGATGCTCTTTTCCTTTTCTTACCTGCATCATGTGACTTCACGAGGGAGCAGTCATAGTCTGATAGTGGCGAAGGCTTACGAAGTTCAATCATCTTTTTCTTGTGAGCATCGACCTTCTGCCTCAGCACCTCTCGTGGTAGGTAAAAGTACGGCTTCTCCTTAAGCTTCGCTTGACTCTTGTTTTTGGCCTCTTGTTCGACCACCGTGTTCAGGATTCTCTAGGGCATATGTCAATTCATCCTTCTCTCTGTTGAGCTTGAAAACACCACTATCAGCTTCTTCCCTAGCACGAGCTATTCTCTGTGTTGCTCTCTCAATTTTTTGGCCGAAAATTAGCTTGCCAGTGTCTGGGTCTAGGCTTCCCCCATGAGCGTAGAACCAATTCTTTGCGCGTTGAGGCCAGTTCTTCTCTATTGTTTCAGGTATGATTCCCTTGGCAGTAATCTCTGCTTCTAGGTTCTGCCACTTGGGAATAGCACTCCTATAACCACCTGATCCCATGCGATGATGGTATTGCTTCTGTCGGGCATTCTGCCGATTCCTCATCACACGTTCCTCACTGTCTTGAGATGTCTTGTATTCTACGAAGGCATCCCAATGGGACTCCAACTTGACAAACGCCTTAGCATTGAAATTCGGCGTAGCATTCTTCAAGATAAACTTTTTATACAATGTCTTCTTCCAACTCTGGAACAATGTTGCCATCTTCTTCATTGTCCAATCCCTCACTAGCTCCTTCAAAGCATCATCTGCTTGTAATGTGAAATGCTGAGTGATATCTCTCCAATCTAGGTTCTTGTCATGATCAGATACAAAACTAACATTAGGAGCGGATATCTTCTGCTTCCATTCACGAGCACTAACTGGGATCCTATCCCTTACAATGAACCCACATTGATTGACATATGTCTGAGCATGTGGTCTCAATGGTTTGCCGGTGTCGGTGTCGAATTCTGATATTATGAAACGGCCCTCTAATGGCTTTTTTGGCCCTCGGACTTTCCTACTTTTGTCGGTGGTTGATGTAGATCCAGAGACCGGCTACATGAGTAGAAACACAACGATTAACAACAAATATACGTACGCATGCATCTATAAGAGATGATAGATAATCGAATATACCTCGCCAGTATTTTCTTGCGCGATAATTTGTTGATCTTCAACCACCAGCATATTCAGGATATCCTCATAATCAGCAAAGTACTGACTCGTGTCATCTACATCCACATTGGTGCCGGCGTTGATAATATCCGCCATTATGTCATCACTCAAGTTATCATCCGGAGCAGCCATTTGTATCTTCAAGATAACACATAGATAGAATTACTATGGTACATAACATAAGTACATGTGATAACACATATAGAATTACTAAATCCAATTAAATATAATAATACATAATATTTCATAAGGATAAACAATAATAAGGTATAGGCTTTGGAATCGAATCAAAAACACTTTCGATCCAAAAACATGGAAATAAGTACATGTATATATATACACATATAATGATACAATATATTTTCTCTCTCTCTCAACACATAGAAATAAGTGCATATGTCTATATCTCTAGATATGCATGTGATACACATAGAATGTCTCTCTAGATACAATTTTCTCTCTCTCTCAACACATGAAAATAAGTACATGTATATATACATATAGAAATAATTAAGTACATATGTATACATATAGAATCTCTCTCTAGATATAATATATATAGAGAGATATATAGAATATATAATTACTAAATCCAATTAAATAAATCTAACATGAAATTAGATAAACTAGTAATAGATAATACATTTTAATCTAACATATATCAAAAACTATCTAAAAAAACTATCTAAATAAAATACTAATTAAATTTTAATACATTTAATCTAATATATCAAAAACTACCTAAGAAATAACTAAAAAACTAAGAATAATAAACTACTAATTAAAATTTAATACATTTTAATCTAACATACAGCCGAGACTTTGTAAAAAAAATCTAAAAAGCATGGCCGATCGAGAGCATGCAGCAGATCAAGCAGAGTACACTCAACGGAGGCCGTACGGTGGGCGCGCGGGAAGCGTCGGCGACGGAGGGTGTGGTCGGGTGCGGCGGCGGAGACGGGATGCGGCGTTGCGGGCCGGGAGAATGGCGCGGCCGGGCGGGGGTAGACGACGGCGGCGCGGCACAGACGAGCTCGACGACGGCGGATGGCGCGGCCGGGCGGGGCTGAGCGACGGAGGCGAGATCAAAGATGAACAGAACAGACGTTCGATATATATAGGCCGGGACCCTTTAGTCCCGGCTGGTAACACCAACCGGAACTAAAGGATATTTAGTCCCGGCTGGTAAGACCAACCGGGACTAAAGGGTTGGACCTTTAGTCCCGATTGGTCTTACCAGTCGGGACTAAATGTCCTTTAGTCCTGGTTGGTGTTACCAGCCGGGACTAAAGGTATTTTTGGGCGGGCACCGAAATTGCCGTCAACCCTTTAGTCCCGGTTCTTGATCTGGGCCGGGACTGCAGGCCTGAAAATTTTGGCAACCCGCCAGCGTAATTGGAAAGGCCTGGGATTTTGATTTCGATTTTGTTTAATACTAGGTTAATCAATTAATTCCATAGCAACTTCAATACTTTGCAATATTTATTTTAAAAAATACTATTGATTAACTAATTATTTATTGTAAATAGGAAAATTTTGTAACCTAAAGTTTTTAATTTCTTTTATGAATATAGAATATAAATGTTACTAATACTAAGTATTTTGTTAATGCAAAAATATATTTGTAACTTAAAATTAATAAAACTAATATTATTCGATAGGAAATTTATTATCACATTATTGTAACGTCAATGTTTCAATTTTGTCTCGGTTTTTGACCAAAATTGACAGGAAATTTTTGTTGAACCTATAAAAATAAAGAAAATGTAGTATTTTTTGTTTTACAGCTTTCTCAAATGAAAAATGGCCTATATAAGGATTGTAGATATTGATGAGCTTAACAAACTTGGTATTCAAAATTTTTCAATTTGAAGTCATTTAGAGTTCATAATACTAGAGTCAAAGTGTTGTTTTTTCATTTGACCAAATTTGACTTGGTCAAACTTGCTCAAATGAGACACTAAATGACCTCAGATGAAAAAACTCTGAATACCAAGTTTGATCATCTCAGCAAGATCTACAATTGTTACATAGCTCATTTTCCCATTTGAGAAATTTTTATCAAACACTAGTCACAACTTCTTGAATCTCATATAGACTTTCTAAAACTATGTCACACACTTGTGAAATTTAAACTACATTTTATTCAAGCTTTCTCAAATGAAAAAATGGCCTATATAAGGATTGTATATATTGATGAGCTTAACAAACTTGGTATTCAAAACTTTTCAATTTGAGACAATCTAGGGTCCCGAAAACTAGTTTGTAGGCATTGAAATTTAAAAATCACAAATTTGAACCATCTAAACTTTCTCAAATGGAAAGTTGACCAAAACAACAATTGTAGATCTTTTTGAGTTTAACAAACTTGGTATTCAAAACTTTTCAATTTGAAGTCATTTAGAGTTCATAATACTAGAGTCAAAGTGTTGTTTTTTCATTTGACCAAATTTGACTTGCTCAAACTTGCTCAAATGAGACACTAAATGACCTCAGATGAAAAAACTCTGAATACCAAGTTTGATCATCTCAGCAAGATCTACAATTGTTACATAGCTCATTTTCCCATTTGAGAAATTTTTATCAAACACTAGTCACAACTTCTTGAATCTCATATAGACTTTCTAAAACTATGTCACACACTTGTGAAATTTGAACTACATTTTGTTCAAGCTTTCTCAAATGAAAAAATGGCCTATATAAGGATTGTAGATATTGATGAGCTTAACAAACTTGGTATTCAAAACTTTTCAATTTGAGACAATCTAGGGTCCCGAAAACTAGTTTGTAGGCGTTGAAATTTAAAAATCACAAATTTGAACCGCCCAAACTTTCTCAAATGGAAAGTTGACCAAAACAACAATTGTATATATTTTTGAGTTTAACAAACTTTGTATTCAAAACTTTTCATTTTCAAGTCATTTAGAGTTCATAATACTAGAGTCAAAGTGTTGTTTTTTCATTTGACGAAATTTGACTTGGTCAAACTTGCTCAAATGAGACACTAAATGACCTCAGATGAAAAAACTCTGAATACCAAGTTTGATCATCTCAGCAAGATCTACAATGGTTACATAGCTCATTTTCCCATTTGAGAAATTTTTATCAAACACTAGTCACAACTTCTTGAATCTCATATAGACTTTCTAAAACTATGTCACACACTTATGAAATTTGAACTACATTTTGTTCAAGCTTTCTCAAATGAAAAAATGGCCTATATAAGGATTGTATATATTGATGAGCTTAACAAACTTGGTATTCAAAACTTTTCAATTTGAGACAATCTAGGGTCCCGAAAACTAGTTTGTAGGCGTTGAAATTTAAAAATCACAAATTTGAACCGTCCAAACTTTCTCAAATGGAAAGTTGAACAAAACAACAATTGTATATCTTTTTGAGTTTAACAAACTTTGTATTCAAAACTTTTCAATTTGAAGTCATTTAGAGTTCATAATACTAGAGTCAAAGTGTTGTTTTTTCATTTGACCAAATTTGACTTGGTCAAACTTGCTCAAATGAGATACTAAATGACCTCAGATGAAAAAACTCTGAATACCAAGTTTGATCATCTCAGCAAGATCTACAATGGTTACATAGCTCATTTTCCCATTTGAGAAATTTTTATCAAACACTAGTCACAACTTCTTGAATCTCATATAGACTTTCTAAAACTATATCACACACTTGTGAAATTTGAACTACATTTTATTCAAGCTTTCTCAAATGAAAAAATGGCCTATATAAGGATTGTATATATTGATGAGCTTAACAAACTTGGTATTCAAAACTTTTCAATTTGAGACAATCTAGGGTCCCGAAAACTAGTTTGTAGGCGTTGAAATTTAAAAATCACAAATTTGAACCATCCAAACTTTCTCAAATGGAAAGTTGAACAAAACAACAATTGTAGATCTTTTTGAGTTTAACAAACTTGGTATTCAAAACTTTTCAATTTGAAGTCATTTAGAGTTCATAATACTAGAGTCAAAGTGTTGTTTTTTCATTTGACCAAATTTGACTTGGTCAAACTTGCTCAAATGAGACACTAAATGACCTCAGATGAAAAAACTCTGAATACCAAGTTTGATCATCTCATCAAGATCTACAATTGTTACATAGCTCATTTTCCCATTTGAGAAATTTTTATCAAACACTAGTCACAACTTCTTGAATCTCATATAGACTTTCTAAAACTATGCCACACACTTGTGAAATTTGAACTAGATTTTGTTCAAGCTTTCTCAAATGAAAAAATGGCCTATATAAGGATTGTAGATATTGATGAGCTTAACAAACTTGGTATTCAAAACTTTTCAATTTGAGACAATCTAGGGTCCCGAAAACTAGTTTGTAGGCGTTGAAATTTAAAAATCACAAATTTGAACCGTCCAAACTTTCTCAAATGGAAAGTTGACCAAAACAACAATTGTAGATCTTTTTGAGTTTAACAAACTTGGTCAAACTTGCTCAAATGAGACACTAAATGACCTCAGATGAAAAAACAATTGTGAAGTCATAACATATTACATAATATCCGTCTCTAAAACATAATATATTAAACATGCATCGTTGTATCATGCGGGCACAACAGTGAATCCTAACAGGTTCACACAAAGATTCTTTGTCAGGTCCATCACGTCGATTGCGTTGCGGACCTCTAGGACTTGCCAATAGGGTAGCTCCCAAAAGATAGACTTCTTCTTCCACATGGGTGCGTGCCCCTTAGCATCTTTGGGAACAGATTCGCTGCCTTGTCCCTTTCCAAATACTACTTTCACATCCTTGACCATTACGAGTACATCTTCCCCGGTTCGGTTATGAGGCTTCTTCCGGTGATCTGGCTTACCTTTAAAATGCTTACCTTTCTTTCTTACTTGGTGATTCAAAGGAAGGAATCGACGATGGCCAAGGTACACGACCTTTCGACATCTTTTCAAATATATACTGTCAAGGTCATCAAAACAATGTGTGCATGCATTATATCCTTTGTTTGTCTGACCTGAAAGATTACTTAAAGTAGGCCAATCATTGATTGTTACGAACAACATTGCTCGTAGGTTAAAGTGTTCTTGTTTGTACTCATCCCAGACACGTACACCTAGTTTGTTCCATAAAACTAGAAGTTCTTCAACTAATGGCTTCAGATAGACATCAATGTCGTTGCCAGGTTGCCTCGGACCTTAGATGAGGATCGGCATCATAATGAACTTCCGCTTCATGCATAACCATGGAGGAAGGTTGTAGATACATAGAGTAACTGGCCAAGTGCTATGACTAGTGCTCTGCTCCCCAAAAGGATTCATACCATCTGTACTTAAGGCGAACCTTAAGTTTCTAGCCTCATTTGCAAACTCTAGAAATTCCCTGTCTATCGCTCTCCACTGGGACCCATCAACTGGGTGTCTCAGCATATTGTCTACCTTACGGTCTTCTTTATGCCACCGCAACAACTTTGCATAGTCTTTATTTCTGAACAAACGTTTTAAGCGTGGTATTATAGGAGCATACCACATAACCTTGGTAGAGATTTTCTTTCTAAAACGTTGTTCACCCTCGACATCACCAGGATCATCGCACCTGATCTTATACCGCGATGCTTTACATACCGGGCATTCATCCAAATTCTCGTATTCATTGCCATGGTAGAGGATGCAGTCATTAGGACATGCATGTATCTTCTGGATTTTTAATCCCAATGGGCAGACAACCTTTTTTGCTTCGTACGTAGTGGTGGACAATTTATTTGGCTTCGGAAGCATCTTCTTTATGACGTTCAATAAATTCCCAAATGCCTTGTCGGATATACCATTCTTTGCCTTTCACTGTAGTAATTCTAATGTTGTACCCAGCTTTTTTTGCCCCTCTTCGGCCGTCGGGTATAGCAACTTCCTATGATCCTCAAGCATGCGCTCAAACTTAACTTTCTCTTTTTCACTTTCCAATTCTTGTTGTGCATCACGAATGGCATCGCCAAGAGCATCACTGAGATCATCTTCTACCGCTACCTCTTCTTCATCTCCCCTGATTGTAGTATCATCAAAGGCACCATACTGAGCAATAATGTCATCAATGTCTAAATCTTCTCCTTCACCTTCTTCCATCATTACCCCGCTTTCTCCATACTTAGTCCAACATATATAGTTTGACATGAAACCTGACTTAAGCAAATGTGAATGAAGACTCATTGAGCTTGAATATTCCTTTAAATTCTTACATAGGGCACATGGACAGCACATGAAACCATCCCGCTTATTTGCCTCGGCCACACCTAAGAAATAGTGCAAGCCCTCAATAAAGTCTTGGGAGCGGCGATCGGCATTGTACATCCAATGGCGTGACATAATCTGTATTACATGACAAATTATAAAAACCTTGAACATAATTAAGTATTTTATTACACAACATAAATGACACACATACGGTTGATTAATTAACTAAGCCTGGCTACAACATAAGCAATCCCAACTATCACTAAACAAACTAAAACTACAATGCACTTCAGTAACATAATTATTTCGTGATCGTACACAACTAAAACAGACAAATCATTCTTCTGTTGAATATCAATAAGCTTCTCCTGCTGGCTCACTGACTCATCAGCAGCAGCCGCTACCCTCAAGCGAACCCAAATTCTGCACGTATGTAGCATAATCTTCCTCCCAGTACCAACCATCGCATCCATTGCCCTCCCACTGAAATTAAAGCCAAAAAATATTTAGTCAAAAATATTCAAGAAAAGCAGGTCAATTAGCCATAAATAAAAAATGCGTAAGAAACTCACATCGCGATCCGGGCACTTGTAGAAAACACGACCCTTGTTGGGTCCCTGTCTCTTGACTCGGTACTCCATCACAATCTTCTGCTTACACTTGTCGTAGATAATGAGAGGGAGTTCTGGCCTCAGTCGTTTCGCAACCGAACGAGAGGCCGAGGATCCGGTACCAGTTGTCATCTACTTTCTATACTTATTTTTGCAAACTAGTGTAAATTTCATATTTTCTAAAATGATATATTTAACCTAAACTAGTACGGATTTCACATGTTTCAATAAATAACCATCCGTACTAGTTGACCTTGCTTACGTGATCATCTCGGCCAGCATTTCTCCATCGGACGGCACCGTACTTGGCCAAGGAAGAGCTCCGATTCTACGAGAAAGGGAACACGGTCTTTCACGACCGTTGTCGCTCTCCCTCGTAGAATCAAAGTTCCTCCTTGACGTTCGTTACCGCTCGGCAGAGAACATGTTGGCCGAGCTGAACACGGTCCGCAAGTTCAACTAGTACGGATTTTCTATAATTTTCTAACTATTTACTAAGTTTTTCATTTCATGGAAAATTTAATTCTAAAAAAAGGCATGATTTCTAAGTAGTTCATTTCATGGAAAAAATAATTCTAAGTGACCTGCTCGATATCGGCGAGCTCGCGGACGTTTAGGTTGCCGAGGATAGTAACATCTATAGATGACATTTGTAGGTCTGAAGTTATCAAATATCCATCAAATTATAGCTCAAAAACATGTTTCAATAAATAACCATCCGTACTAGTTGACCTTGCTTACGTGATCAAATCGGCGAGCATTTCTCCACCGGACGGCACCGTACTTGGCCAAGAAAGAGCTCCGATTCTACGAGAAAGGGAACACGGTCTTCCACGACCGTTGCCGCTCTCCCTCGTAGAATCAAAGCTCCTCCTTGACGTCCGTTACCGCTCGGTAGAGAACATGCTCACCGACCTGAACACGGTCCGCAAGTTTAACTAGTACGAATTTTCTACAATTTTCTAACCATTTTCTAAGTTTTTCATTTAATGGAAAATTTAATTCTAAAAAATAAAAGGCATGATTTCTAAGTATTTCATTTCATGGAAAAAATAATTCAAAGTGACCTGCTCGATATCGGCGAGCTCGTGGGCGTTTAGGTTGCCGAGGATAGTAACATTTGTAGATGACATTTGTAGGTCTGAAGTTATCAAATATCCATCAAATTATAGCTCAAAAACATGTTTCAATAAATAACCATCCGTACTAGTTGACCTTGCTTACGTGATCATCTCGCGAGCATTTCTCCACCGGACGGCACCGTACTTGGCCAAGGAAGAGCTCCGATTCTACGAGAAAGGGAACACGGTCTTCCACGACCGTTGCCACTCTCCCTCGTAGAATCAAAGCTCCTCCTTGACGTCCGTTACCGCTCGGCAGAGAACATGCTCGCCGAGATAAACACGGTCCGCAAGTTCAACTAGTACGGATTTTCTATAATTTTCTAACAATTTTCTAAGTTTTTCATTTCATGGAAAAATTAATTCTAAGATCACGTAAGCCACTGGGGACGAGGATGGCGCGTGCTCCAGCGAGGACGAGCGAGGCGTGATTTTGATGAACTAATTTAACTTTTGTTTATCCAAACATATATGCAAATCATCATGTGATTTTGAGCTAAAAATGACATATAAAATCATAATAAAGTCCATCATATAAAGTTACACATGCATCTACATCGCAAAATGAGATAAGCTACTGACAAAACATAAGAGGGTTAAGTTTGTTACCTCCAAAATCGAAGAGCAACACCAATGGAGGGGGAGAGAGCAAGAACAATAGCAAGCTGAAGAACAGAGGCAGTGAGTTTGAATGGAATGGCTCGGGCTCGGGGAGGAAAAAATGAGCTGAATTATAGACCGGGATAATTAGTTCCGGTTAAGGGTCCAAACCGGGACTAAAGATTAATCTTTATTTCCGGGGCATCACCTAAACCGGGACTAAAAGCTTTAGTCCCGGTTGGTATTACCAACCGGGATTAAAGGTAAACCTTTAGTCCCGGTTGATAATACCAGCCGGGACTAAAGATCCCGGCCCCGCGGACGACCGTTAGGCAGGGACCTTTAGTCCCGGTTGGTTACCAACCGGGACTAAAGGGGGGCAAAAAATGCCGAGGCTAATGCCAAATTGGGACATCGTTCTAAAGTATGTTTTCTAGTAGTGATGCTAATTAGTGTATCTAATATCTAGACCCAGGGGCGGATCCAGTGCCCGGGCTGCAGCCCGAGGTGAGTCCATGTAGCCCCTTTAACATATGTGGTGTTTAGCCTAAAAAACTATGATCTTAATTAGACAAAAGGAGGCCTAGGAAGCAAGATCAGACTGTTTTGAACGTGAATCAGCAGCTCAGCCCAGGGCGCAGCCCCATTCTGGATCCGCCCCTGTCTAGACCCAAAATGTCATCAAAATACCTATGGATAAGAACAATTGAACTTAATCGATGCTAAGGGATTTGTCAGAAAAAACAAAATCAATGATATGGTTTACAGTTACCTTTCTCAAGATTAAATACTCAACCTGAATAATGTATCTTTATAGGTGTCCGGTACCTTTCAACTAATTTTGTGGGCTGCTCGGACGAATCTACCGGTATATTTATGCGAACGTAATAAGTGTGCTATTCTACTTATACGTCAACGGCTGGACGAACTCAAAAATGTACGTAGGGATGATAGGCCAAGAAGATCCTACGTATAAAATGTCACACGTCCTAGTCGCGTCGTCTCTTATTGCAGATGACAAGCACTTCTCGCACAAGTCAAACAGCCCGCAGTGTGAACGTCACTGCGGCTGTTGCGCACCCCAAAACACGATCTGTTAGGCTGTTACAACGAACCTGCCTGACAAATGAGAAATCATGGGCGCGTGTGCCCGCTCCTGCTGCCGCGAAACCTGAACGCAATACACAGTCAGAAACAAACGGCCGCCGGCTGGCAGTCAAGCCAATACGTAAGCATCAGCACGCCTGGAGCGACCACTCCGACACGTATAAATATACAGCGACACCCCGTCCAGGAGACGCAGAAGCAGCAGAGCAGAAGCCAAGCTAGAAACAGAGCAAGGCAGTATAGCAGAGAGCTAGCAAGTGACCGGCGGAGTTGCAGCAGCAGAACGCCGGCGACAGAGAGCGACCAGGCCGGCAAGATGGTGCAGCAAGCTGCGAAGGAGGTGATCCCGCAGATGACGCCTTACACGATGGGCCAATTCCAGCTCTCCCACCAGGTGGTTCTCACGCCGCTAACGAGGTGCCGCTCCTACGGCAGTGCCGCAGCCGCACGCCGCCGTGTACAGCTGAAGGACCGAAAACAGCGACCGAAAACAGCGACCAGAGGGGGTGAACAGAAGCCGTAAAATTTATTGTGAAACTTTTCGACCACTATCAAAAATCACCGCCAAACGCGCGAAGCAAACACCGCGATGTCCACAACCCAAAAGAGTCAGTGGATGTTCCTAGCGGGACACCACAAAGCAATCCGAGTGAGAACACACCGAATCGAAGAGCAGAAAATAGGATGCCCAACTCCTATTGAGAAGAAGCGGGTTCCTGAATCAAAAATACCAAAGCCAACCGGTGACAAGAGTACTTAGACAGATGCCTCTAAACGGTAGAAAGCCAACACAAAAACCGAAACTCGAATCGGAGACCAAATACGCAAACCACAGGCAAAACACTAGGGCTGGAAATTCAGGCCGGAAATTCGAGCAACCGGAACTGAAAATTGGACCGGCAATTCTCACAGAAAACAGAGATACGGAAGCTGGCACCGGACACGACACCGCCTCGAGCGGACGGTGCACCGTCCTGAGACCCGACGGTGTACACCGCACCCTCCGGTGCCTACACGAGCGTGCTGAAAAGAGCCGGCCTGGGATGAGTGCGCTCGGCGCTTGCTGCGCTAGGGATCCGTGGACGAGCAACCGAACGGAACGGAGGGAGAGAGTCGCAACGGTGGGGCTGCTCACCGAGAGGAACCAGCGGGGTCTGCACCGCTCAGTCCCAGACCAACACCGATGAACAGGATGAAGTAGCGCCTCTGCTACGTACAAGAGAGACAGAGGCACGACGAGCTGCTAGCGCTGCGTGGCTGTGTGCCGGTCATCTCCAACCAAGGTCAGTGCACTGGTTTCCTGAGTGAAGGACACAGCTGCAGGTGCCACTCAATCGATTGCCTCTCAAGACTGACACATCAGAGAAGAAGGAAGCAACGCACTCAAGCACAGAGAGCCGACGCACGACGAACAGAAAAAGGAGGCTACAACAATTAGATGAAATTCGACTCAAAACTCCGAGATTCGCTCCCAAATTTTGCACAGACGTAATTCAACAAGGAATGAAACTATTCCCCAAAACCACGGTCTAGGATTTACCCAAACTCCAGGAAATTGAGATCGAACCCGAGAACGAAAAATGGAAAAAATTAAAGAACACAGTGAACGAAAATCATAGCTTCAATTGAGCAATCCCGGAGAACATATGGAGGATTCGGGCCTCCGTTTCCAACTAAAAACTCATGTTTCATTACACAACTTTGGAATTTGTGGATCTCTCTAAAGAACACTAAGGGGAGGGAAAAAACTAGGGCAAGGAGAAAATAAAAATGAGAAGAGGTGAGGGTGATGGGGCACCCTCGTCCTATTTAACAGTGTTATTACACAATGTCAATTTTGTCTCTTGATAATTTTAAGCCGAACCACTGACCCAAGGGCGTAATGGTCCAACTCTTTTTTCTATCAATCGGACGGTGAAAGCTCTAGTTTAGTTTTGGTGAATTGATAAAACCCTAAGTGCTAACCTAGTTTATCAAGTGATCATGAGATAGGTAGCACATTTCAAGTGGTGAAGCAAATGAAGATCATAATATGATGACGGTGATGCCATAGTGATAATCATATGCTTGGACTTGAAAAGAAGAAAGAGAAAAATAAAAGGCTCAAGGCAAAGGTATAAGTTGTAGGAGCCATTTTGTTTTAGTGATCAAGACACTTAGAGAGTGTGATCACATTTAGAATCAATAGCCGTACTATTAAGAGGGGTGAAACTCGTATCAAAATGCAGTTATCAAAGTGTCACTAGATGCTCTAACTCATTGCATATGCATTTAGGATCTAGTGGAGTGCTAACACCCTTAAAAATGTTTGTGAAAATATGCTAACACATGTGCACAAGGTGATACACTTGGTGGTTGGCACTTTGAGCAAGGGTGAAGAAGATAGAGTTGAAAAGGAGTTAGTCACGCTGGTCACTCCGTGACCGGACGCTGGAGTCCTACGTTCGGTCAATGGAAGCAGTGAAGATGCTGGCGTCGGTCTTCGACCGGACGCTAGGTCACTAAGTGACCGGACGTTGATGGGGTGCGTCCGGTCCTACTGACGTGGCAACACACAGTGAAGAGGGTAACTGACCGGACGCTGGGTGAGTCTGGTCAAGGGTGACCGAACGCGTCCGATCGTGAAAAATCGTCTCTAGATGCTTACTGGAAACGACCGGACGCTGAGGTCCTGCGTCCAGTCACTTCAAAGCAGCGCGTCCGGTCACTACTTAAATGTACTGATGACCGTTGAGATTGGGCGATTAGCTTTTGAAGCCGATGACACGTGGCAAACATCGGACGACCAGACGCTGGGGTCCTACGTCCGGTCCATCTGACTGGAGCGTCCGGTCACCCCGAGCAGTGCCCAGTGAAGGGATACAACGGCTCTATTTTGTGGGGGCTTCTATTTAAACCCCATGGCCGGCTCAAGCTTATTCTCTTGGCCATTTACATTGGCATAGCAACCTTGTGAGCTTAGCCAAAGCCGTCCCACTCATCTCCATCATAGATTCAACATCTTTGTGAGATTGTGAGAGAATCCAAGTGCATTGCTTGAGTGTTTGCATCTAGAGGCACTTGGTGTTCGTGTTTCGCTATGGGATTCGCTTGTTACTCTTGGTGGTTGTCGTCACCTAGACAACTTGGAGCAGCGAGGATCGTCGAGCGGAGGTTGATGATTGTCTCCGTCTCCGATCGTGGTGATTGTGAGGGGTTCTTGACCTTTCTCCAGCGGAGAGGCAAAATATACTCTAGTAAATTGCTCATGGCTTGTGTGATCCTCATCTTGTGTTGGTTGTGTGGCACCCTATTGAGGGTTTGGCGTGTGATGCCAACTAGCGCGTGAACCTCCAAGTGAGTGAATCGCCACAATGAGGACTAGCTTGCCGGCAAGCAAGTGAATCTCGGTAAAAAATCATTGTGTTCATCATTTGATTCCAAGGTGATTGGTCTTCGGTTGTATTCATTCTTGTGATTGATTGGTTCACTCTTCGATTCGGCGGTATAACCATCTTGCTCACTGCCTTTACAAAATACCGCAAACTAGTTGTCAAGCTCTTTAGTGTAGCTAGTTGTAAGAGCTTGTTAGTTTGGTTAGTGTGGCTCTTTACTTAGCTTTTGAGAGCGCACTAACTTAGTGTAGTGTCATAGCTATTGTGTGGATAGAAACCATATAAACTAGAATTGTGGTAGGTGGCTTGCAATTTTAGTAGGCTAACGCAACACTTGCTTCGCCTCATAATTGTCTAACCGGTTTGCTAAGTGTTGTTGTAGAAGTTTTTAATAGGCTATTCACTCCCTCCCCTCTATCCATTAGGACCTTTCAAGTGGTATCAGAGCCGAGGTCACCGTGATTTGAGGTTTAACAACCTTCAGTGTAAAATGGCTCAAATGAACAATACCAAGAAGCCACCCCAATTTTATGGTTCAAATTATCCCTATTGGAAAACTAAGATGACAACTTATATCAAGTCAATCAATAGGAAGGTTTGGAAGGTGGTAGAGACAAAGATTGACATTGAAGATGAAGAGGCTCCCACCGTCGCCGAAGAAATGCTACTCCAAAATAATGATATTGCTCTTAGTGCCATCCATGATGCTTTGGATGAGAGACCATTTGAGCAAATTAAGAACATTGAGAGAGCTCATGAGGCATGGAAGAAATTGGAGGAAACATTTGAGGGCACTCATGCCGTGATGGGTGCAAAGGCATATATTCTCAAAGAGAAGTTTGCAAGCTTCAAGATGAAGGAGGATGAGAGTGTGCTGAAGATGTTTCATAGGCTTCAAGTGCTTGTCAATAATCTCAAAGCACTTGGAGAAGAGGTGAAGGACAAGGACTTCTCCCACAAGTTCTTGAGATACTTACCTTCAAGATTTGGCACATTGGTCACCATTCTAGTGAGGAGTGGTTTGGACACCATGACACCAAACTAAGTGTTGGGAGATATAATGACCGATGATACATATAGAGATGATAATGAGAAGGAAGAAAAGAAGGAGAAGAAAGATGAGAGGAAGGATGACAAGAAGAAGATTGTGGCATTCAAGGCCACATCATCCAAGGGCAAGGCAAAGCAAGATACATCAAGTGAAGATGATGGCTCATGGGATGATAATGATGATGAGAAGATGGCTCTCTTTGTCAAGAGATTTGGCAAGTTCATGATGAAGAAGGGCTACCGTGCTAGAAGAAAGAAGTCTTCATCCAAGAACAAAGAAGAGTCAAGAAGGTGCTTCAATTATAGAAGCAAAGATCATCTTGTTTTTCAATACCCATACAATAGCGACAAAGATGATGATAAGAAGAATAAGAAGAAGGACAAGAAGGAAAAGAAAGAGAAGAAGGACAAGATGACCTTCAAGAAGAAGAAGGGTGGTTCATATGTGGTCACTTGGGATAGTGATGCTTCCTCAAGTGATGATGATGATAGTGATGATGACAAGACCACCAAGAAGAAGGCACTTGCAAGCATTGCTATCAATGAGAAGCCTTCTCTCTTCGACACTCCATCATGCTTCATAGCTAAGGCCACTAAGATACAAATTTGTGATAATGGAAGTGATGAAGAACATGATAATAAAAATAAAAATAAAAATGATAGTGATAGTGATGGTGATGATGATGAACCTACTAAAGATGAATTATTTGACATGCTAGAAGATGCTAAAGAACTCTTTTCCATTAAGAGAAGGGAATGCAAAAGCTTGCGTAAGAAACTAAAATCCCTTAAGCAAGCCTTTGATGAGCTCAATGCATCTCATGAGAGGCTAGAGGAAGCCCATGAGAAGCTTGGCAAGGCTCACAAGAAGCTTGAAAAAGCTCATTCCTCTTTGCTTAATGAATAAAATAAAAAGAAGCATGTTGAGACTTGTGATGTAGGCTTAACTTGTGATATAATTGATGAATCATTATCTATGTATATCATTGTTGCTTCCGCTAACCCTTCTTGTAGTACTTCTACTTCCACCTCATCTAGTAGTGATGGTCTCACTTATGATACCTCACTAATGGTTGAGAATGAGAACCTCAAGAAGGAGGTCAATAAGCTCACTCACACCTTGGCTAAGGCCTATGGTGGTGAGGATCGCTTGCTTATGTGCTTGGGTAGCCAAAGAGTCTCTCTCTATAAAGAGGGATTGGGCTATATCCCCAAGAAAGGCAAGGCGGCCTTTGCTCCTCACAAGACTAGTTTTGTGAAGAACAATGGTCGGTTTTGCACTAGTTGCAAGCAAATTGGTCATGTAGAGCATGAATGCAAGAACAAAAGCAAAAATACTAATGTATCCTCTATTAAGCTTGATTCTTTCTATATGCTTACCAAGGGTGCAAATGGTGTAAAAGCTAAGTTTATTGATAAACCATGGATGGGCTCAAATAATAAAGCCATTTGGGTACCAAAGAGCTTAGTGACTAACCTTCAAAGACCCAAGCAAGTTTGGGTACCTAAAAAGAATTGATCTTCTTTTGTAGGTCAATTACAAAGCGAGAGCAAGGCATTGAGTTCTTGATAGTGGGTGCACTCAACACATAATCGGTGATGCAAGAATGTTCAACTCAATCAACACCAATGGCAATGATGGTTATGATAGTATCACATTTAGTGACAATGGCAAAGGCAAGGTCAAAGGGCTTGGTAAGATTGCAATATCCAATGACATGAGCATATCCAATGTATTGCTAGTAGAGAGCTTGAACTTCAATTTGCTATTCGTGGCTCAATTGTGTGATCTTGGATTCAAATGCATATTTGGGATAGATGATGTAGAGATCGTAAGTGTAGATGGCTCTAACTTGATCTTCAAAGGCTTTAGATATGAGAATCTATACTTGGCTGATTTCAATGCTAGTGAAGTTAAATTATCTACATGTTTGTTCACTAAGTCTAGCATGGGTTGGTTATGGCATAGAAGGCTTGGTCATGTTGGAATGAAACAATTGAATAGATTGGTTAAGCATGACTTGGTTAGAGGCTTGAAAGATGTTGTGTTTGAGAAGGATAAGCTTTGTAGCTCTTGTCAAGCCGGCAAACGAGTTGGAAACACTCATCCTAAGAAAAGCATGATGAGCACTAGTAAAGCATTTGAGTTATTGCACATGGATTTGTTTGGGCCAACACAATACACTAGCATCGGTGGTAACAAATATGGCTTTGTGATAGTGGATGATTACACTAGATACACACGGTATTCTTTCTAGTGGACAAAAGTGATGTGTTTTCAACATTCAAATCATTTGTCGAAGGCATTCACAATGAGTTTGAAACAACCATCAAGAGAGTTAGAAGTGACAATGGTAGTGAATTCAAGAACACTAGAATTGATGAGTTGTATGATGAATTTGGAATTAGACATCAATTCTCGGCCAAGTACACTCCATAATAAAATGGCCTTGTTGAGAGAAAGAATAGAACACTTATTGAAATGGCAAGGTCTATACTTAGTGAGTACAATGTAAGTCAATCTTTTTGGGCCAAAGCTATCAACACGGCTTGCTATTGTAGCATCACCTCTATTGTCACCCATTGAAAGAGAAGACACCATATGAGCTCTTGAATGGTAGAAAGTCCAACATTGCATATTTTTGGGTCTTTGGTTGCAAATGCTATATCTTAAAGAAAGGCACTAGATTGTGCAAGTTTGACAAGAAATGTGATGAAGGATTCCTACTTGGTTATTCCACTACAAGCAAAGCATATAGAGTTTGGAATTTGGATAGTGGTACTTTTGAGGAAGTTTATGATGTTGAATTTGATGAAACCAAGGTTTCACAAGAAGAGAATGAGAACTTGGAAGATGTTGGAGGCATTCAACTTTCAAATGCCATGAAGAACGTGGATGTTGGTGAATTAAGGCCTAGACAAGTGAATAATGATGAAGATGATCAAGTGCAAGTGCTATCTAACTCAAATGTGCAAGATGATACAACTCAAGCTAGTACAAGTAGCTCTCATGACAATGAACAAAATCAAGTGGCTAGTACATCATGTCAACCTAATGATCAAGCAAGTGCAAGCAATCAAGTTCCAATCCTCCAACCAACCAATATTGTAAGAGATCATCCATTGGACACTATCATTGATGATATTTCAATAGGTGTGCAAACTAGATCAAGATTGGCTTCATTTTATGAGCACTTCTCATTTATGTCGTCCATTGAACCAAAGAAGATAGATGAAGCATTGAAGGATGTTGATTGGGTGAAAGCTATGCATGAAGAATTGAATAACTTCACAAGAAATCAAGTATATGAATTAGTAGAGAGACCAAAGGGACAAAATGTGATTGGAACCAAATGGGTCTTTAGAAACAAGCAAGATCGAGATGGGATAGTGGTAAGGAACAAAGCAAGATTGGTAGCACAAGGATATACACAAGTTGAAGGTCTTGACTTTGGAGAAACCTATGCCCCTATTGCTAGATTGGAAGCAATTAGAATCTTGCTAGCCTATGCTTGTGCCCACAACATCAAGCTCTATCAAATGAATGTTAAGAGTTCATTTCTCAGTGGTTACATCAATGAAAAAGTATATGTTGAGCAACCTCCCGGTTTTGAAGATGATGAGAAGCCCGACCATGTGTACAAGTTGAAGAAGGCATTGTATGGCTTGAAGCAAGCACCTAGAGCATGGTATGAGAGATTGAGGGACTTTCTACTCTCTAAAGGGTTCATGATGGGCAAGGTTGACACCACTCTTTTCATCAAGAGGATTGGAAAAGATTTATTTGTATTGCAAATCTATGTTGATGACAACATATTTGGATCAACCAATCAAGATTTTTGTGAAGAATTTGGAAAGATGATGGCTAATGAGTTTGAGATATCCATGATTGGAGAGTTGAGTTACTTCCTTGGTCTTTAAATCAAGCAGTTGAAGAATGGTACTTTTGTGAGTCAAGGCAAGTATATCAAGGACATGATCAAGAAGTTTGGCATGAGTGATAGCAAAGCCATTAGCACATCAATGAGAACAAATGGCAACTTGGATAGTGATGCAAGTGGCAATATGGTGGATCAAAAATTGTATCGGTATATGATTGGAAGCCTACTCTATGTGACCGCATCAAGGCCGGATGTTATGTTTAGTGTATGCATGTGTGTAAGATTTCAAGCCTCACCAAGAGAAAGTTATTTGAAGGCTACAAAGAGGATATTGAGGTACTTGAAGCATATACAAAATATTGGTTTGTGGTATCCCAAAGGAGCAAAGTTTGAGCTAGTTGGTTACTCCGACTCGGATTATGCGGGATGCAAGGTTGAAAGGAAGAGCACCTCGGGCACATGTCAATTATTGGGAAGATCACTTGTTTTATGGTCATCAAAGAAGCAAAATAGTATTGCATTATCAACCGTCGAAGCCGAATACATATCTGTCAATAGTTGTTGTGCACAAATACTTTGGATGAAGGCCACTGTGAGTGATTTTGGAATCAAGTTCAAGAAAGTGCCATTGCTATGTGACAATGAGAGTGCAATCAAGATGACCAACAATCCGGTTCAACATGCAAGAACAAAGCACATAGATGTCCGCCACCATTTTATAAGAGATCACCAATAAAAATGGGACATTTGCATGGAGAGTGTAGACACCGAAGATCAACTTTCTAATATATTCACCAAGCCATTGGATGAGAAAAGGTTTTGCAAGCTAAGGAATGAGTTGAACATATTGGATTTCTCAAATATGTGTTGATGCACCTCCCCAATTATATGACATGCCTCTCCTTCGAGCAATCCAAGGTAAAAGTTGATTGGCATGACATACATCCTTGCTAAGGACATGTTTAGTGCATCTAGACATCTTTCACATTTAATAGGCCCATTCATGAAAATCAAATGAATTTGATGATTATATGGTACCACTATTGCTTCTATGCTTATTTTGATCTACTGGTAGCACATGACATGTTTGTGGGCTTGTAACCTAGTGTTTGATCTAGAAAATGAGCTCTAAGTGTTTAACTCAACATGGTACAAGATAACCCTTATTTGGAGGTGTGAAGAAGATTATCATTGGATCAAACCGAGTTAAATATCTTTGGCAAATGATATAGATTGGACCAAATTTGGGAAAATGATCCTCACCCCATTGATTGACATTGATATTCTCAACCTATCTACATTTTGAACCTTTGTGGTCATTGATGACAAAGGAGAAGAAAAACAAAGATATTAGTACATGGGGAGAAAAACAAAGATATTAGTGTACTAAGATAATGAAAAGACAACAAAGGGGGAGAATTTAACATAGGGGGAGAGATATGACAAAGGAAAGGGATCAATTCAAATTTTGAGCACACAAGTAGGGGGAGCAAGCTCATGAACTTGTATGGTGCATTTGAATGTGCATTTCATATGTTTACTTATATTGCACAAGTTTTAAATTTCAATATCCATGCTTGTGTGGTATATGCTAGTTGTAGGTTTGAATGATGAAATGAAAAACTAGCATGCATAGGTTATCTAGTGATTTTATTTCCAAGTGGTATCGAGCTAACCATGGTGCTAAGGATGGTATATTGGTGCACTTCGATTGGTATCACACTTCAAAGGTCCATCTTTTGTATCTTAGCATCATTTGGTAGACATTGTCTCCTATATTTCCTATCTAAGTATATGTGCAAGCTACAATCCAAACTCTTAGCACATATGTAGGGGGAGCAATTGCTACCATACGGAGTTCATGAAACTTATCCATATCCTTTTACACATGGTAAATATGCTTGGGCAAGCAACATGGATTCAATTGAATTTCAATTCATATCTTTGTGAAAGGGTTGTCATCAATTATGAAAAAGGGGGAGATTGAAAGCTCTAGTTTGGTTTTGGTGAATTGATGAAACCCTAAGTGGTAACCTAGTTTATCAAGTGATCATGAGATAGGTAGCACATTCCAAGTGCTGAAGCAAATGAAAATCATAACATGATGATGGTGATGCCATAGTGATGATCATGTGCTTGGACTTGAAAAGAAGAAAGAGAAAAATAAAAGGCTCAAGGCAAAGATATAAGTTGTAGGAGCCATTTTGTTTTAGTGATCAAGACACTTAGAGAGTGTGATCACATTTAGGATTGATAGCCGTACTATTAAGAGGGGTGAAACTCGTATCGAAATGCGGTTATCAAAGTGCCACTAGATGCTCTAACTCATTGCATATGCATTTAGGATCTAGTGGAGTGCTAACACCCTTGAAAATATTTGTGAAAATATGCTAACACATGTGCACAAGGTGATACACTTGGTGGTTGGCACATTTGAGCAAGGGTGAAGAAGATAGAGTTGAAAATGAGTTAGTCACGCTGGTCACACTGTGAACGGACGCTAGGGTCCTGCGTCCGGTCAATGGAAGGAGTGAAGATGCTGGCGTTGGTCTTTGATCGGACGCTGGGTCACTAAGTGACCGAACACTGATGGGGTGCGTTCGGTCCTGTTGACGTGGCAACACACAGTGAAGAGGGTGACTAACCGGATGCTGGGTGAGTCCGGTCAAGGGTGACCGGACGTGTCCGATCATGAAAAATCGTCTCTGGATGCTTACTAGAAACGACCAGACGCTAAGGTCCTACGTCCGGTCACTTTGAAGCAGCGCGTCCGGTCACTACTTAAATGTACTGATGACCATTGAGATCAGGCTATCAGTGTTTGAAGCCGATGACACATGGCAAGCATCGGGCGACCGGACGCTGGGGTCCTACGCTAGGTCGATCTGACCAGAGCGTTCGATCACCCCGAGCAGTGCCCAGTGAAGGGTACAACGGCTCTATTTCATGGGGGCTTCTATTTAAGCCCCATGGTCGGCTCAAGCTCACTCTCTTGGCCATTTGCATTGACATAGCAACCTTATGAGCTTAGCCAAAGCCCTCCCACTCATCTCCATCATAGATTCAACATCTTTGTGAGATTGGGAGAGAATCCAAGTGCATTGCTTGAGTGTTTGCATCTAGAGGCACTTGGTGTTCGTGTTTCGCTATGGGATTCGCTTGTTACTCTTGGTGGTTGCCGTCACCTAGACGACTTGGAGCAGCGAGGATCGTCGAGCGGAGGTTGATGATTGTCTCCGTCTCCGATCATGGTGATTGTGAGGGGTTCTTGACCTTCCTCCAGCGGAGAGGCAAAATATACTCTAGTAAATTGCTCATGGCTTGTGTGATCCTCATCTTGTGTTAGTTGTGTGGCACCCTATTGAGGGTTTGGCGTGTGATGCCAACTAGCGTGTGAACCTCCAAGTGAGTGAATCGCCACAATGAGGACTAGCTTACCGGCAAGCAAGTGAATCTCGGTAAAAAATCATTGTGTTCATCATTTGATTCCTAGGTGATTGGTCTTTGTTGGTATTCATTCTTGTGATTGATTGGTTCACTCCTCGACTCGGCGGTATAACCATCTTGCTCACTGCCTTTACAAATACCGCAAACTAGTTGTCAAGCTCTTTAGTGTAGCTAGTTGTGAGAGCTTGTTAGTTTGGTTAGTGTGGCTCTTTAGTTAACTTTAGAGAGCCCACTAACTTAGTGTTGTGTCATAGCTATTGTGTGGATAGAAACCATATAAACTAGAATTGTGGTAGGTGGCTTGCAATTTTAGTAGGCTAGCGCAACACTTGCTTCGCCTCATAATTGTCTAACTGGTTTGCTAAGTGTTGTTGTAGAAGTTTTTAATAGGCTATTCACCCCCCTCTAGCCATTAGGACCTTTCAGATGGTCACGCTTCCTTCACGGATTTGCTTCACCTTGACGCAACCTCCATGACTCCACCGCGTGCCGCCCCGTTCCTCCTCGGAACCTCCGCTCGGGTTTTGAGACCCAAACCCACGAAACTGTCACCCAGTGGTTTTGAGCTCAACCCACCAAACCATCATGAGTAGCATACTCCATACGCGTCCCCGCCACTCGACGCGTGTCACCGCCGTCCTCGACCGGTCGGCCGCCAAGTCTTCTAGAGCCCCGCTCGACCATCATCATGACTCGGTCCACACGGTCACTCCACCATGTACACTTGCGCTTGTCAATGTCCCCGGCTGTCAGCCACCGTGGCTGGTCACCCGACCTCCTAGTCCCTCAATCCAAGCCCCACGTCCGTCCTTCACTCCCGGTCCATCGGCATGGCACATCCCTACTTGATCTTCACCTCGCCGTCGTCCACCACCTCCGAGCTCCACACCTGTGCACCACAAGCTAAGAGACATGCCGTACAACCCAACTGACGCCACGATTCCTCACAAACTCAACTCAAGACATAAGTCACGTTGACAATCACTCATCACAACCAAACCAAAAGGGCACATATCAACCTTGTGTTCATAATCTCCCCCTTGATGAGTGCATTGTCAACACAAACACACAACAGCTAAGCAAAAAGAAAAAAAAGAAGAAGAGAAAAACAAAGAGCTTGCCCAAATGACCAAAAGCCAAAACAAGGTCATTTGAAGTGAGCAAAACTTGCAAAACTTGGTCCCCAAAGACATGGGCAACAGCTCGATGCAACTATGTAAAACACAACTAGCCCTCAAGAAGAGACAGAACGGCTCAACACCACTAGCAAAGCAACTCAAAGTGCAACTCCCCCTGAACAAATGCAATCTCCCAAATGAATGCATACACTCAACTCTAGGTGGATTTGGAGTGAAAAACACATTCTCCCCTTGGAAATATCTCTCCCCTTTGTGTGTGGAATATTCCCCTCTTGTTGACACATGCACTTATCAAGCCCTGAAAAACTGCCACTCCCCCTCAAAATATGCTATGAATGCAAGGGATGCAGAAATGCAGAAGCTTCAGGAGTATAGCAATCAGATTCAAAAGATGCTCTAACTGGCGCTGTTATGTGTGTGTAGCAACGAGTACAAGTATTAGCAAATGTTCAAATTGATCAAGTGAAACGGAATATGACAGTTAAGCAATTTTCATCAATTTTAAGTAATTCAAGAAGGGGTTCACCACTGAAAGTAGCACATAGCAGGTATAAGCACAAAATCAACCTAGTGCTAACAAATGTATACAAGGTGAACTACCCCAAGCAGCATTCACACATCATGTCAAAGACAAACCTAAGACTTGTGTTTTCATCAAATTTTAGTTTATCGGAGTTCGCAGCTTAACACAAGAATTTGATAAAACATGTGTTTGCGAGAGGTTATCGGTACTATCAGGCCTAACTTAGCAACCATATCAAGCCTATGTCATAGACAATCAGAAGCTAAAGACAATGGTTTCGCCATCCACTACAAGGCTCAAGTTCATCCAAATGTGCAATTGGAAGCCGTCCCGATACCTTGACGTGGGACAGTACAGACCCATCTTGATCTTTTCTCATTACTTAACTTGTTTTTTAAATTTTAGCACAAGAATAGTTGTCCAAGCAAGTGAATGACTCAAAGCATGAAACATAGCAACCTAGTATATAAGTGATAGCATCAGGGATCTCAACAAGTCCTACACATGCCAGTTGCCAATCTCAGCGGTGAACTAATTTTCATGTTTCAACAATTTTTAATCAAGTTCATAGATTGTAAAACAAACTTAGCTCATAACATGTAATGGGAACGGATATGAACAAGGCAAAAGGTACCACAAACAATAGAGCTATTGAGTGTTCCTTATGTGCTCCTTTTCGATATCTTCTATTCTCTTACTATTTTTTTCTTTTATTTTTTTGTCCAATCTTTTTTTCTTACTTTTGCTCTTTTGATATTTTTTCTCAGCAAGGAGCACACAAGAATAAACCACAAAAAAATTGAGCTCAATTGAATAAAAGATGTGGCCTATAGAAAATTAGGACTGTGCTCTAAAAAGCATACCAAAACTTGTGGGCCCAGAAACTCAATTTTCCTAATCGAATTTCGCAAATCTAATTTTTGCGAACCCAGCAATGCTGGGATGAAATAGATCTAAAATTTTCTGGCGTTCTCCGTAGATATAAAATTTTTCCCGTTTCGAGTTCGGATGCAAAAGTTATGACTGTTTTAAGGAAGTTGCTCGAATCAGGGATTTAGTGGACACAAGATGCAAACCGATGGTGATATGGAATAGCGGCGGGTGAAGGGAAAACACAAACTAGAAAAGAACACAATCTCAACCAGCAACAAGACTTTGACCTAGGACACAAACTCAACAAAGCGGACTCTGAAACTGAAATATGCAAAGGCTATGGCGTGGAAGGTTCTAGGACAGGAAAAACGAGTATGGCACTGGACTATGGGATGAATGCGAAACACTCAAACGAGGGAATAAATGTGAACCTGATGGTATACCTTAGCTCTGATTACCACTTAATGTAGACGAGGGTCCCGATCTTCCGTTAGGTTCAAGATAACTATCGTTGTGGCGGAGAATGACACACCGATCTGGCTTCAGATCGAAAAATCGAACCCTGCAATCTTAGCACCACAGCTCCTCTAGTTATCAACCAAGTCACGGACCAGGTTGACCTCACCAAGAAGGCTAATCCCTGCCTGCGCAATGAAGAACACAAGCAAGAACAAGAAAGAACGCAACCAAATTGCAGATGAAAGATTAATCTCACGAGTTGGGGTCTCACAAACCGAAGAACGGCGAAACTGTTTCTTGACAGAATAATCTAAGCAAAACCCAAAACCTAATGACGGTGGCAGCGTATGATTATAAAGGTCTTAGGGTCGTCGCCTACCCTGGACGCGCCCCCTAATGGGCCCAAACACGATACACGGTCCAACGGACCAAAAGTAGGTGTCGCAGCACCCTGACAGATTCTGGACGCTGACTTGTTTCGACTATTCCTGTTGATTCTGAAGAGGTTTTGATGTGAAACCACTTGGATTGGCTTCCTTATCAAATTAGCTTTCTATCCATATGTGGATCATCGAAAACGGAGTTCGGATGCGTCCTGGGCGTCCATTTTATTGCAGACTGGTCCTGATGACCGAGGCAGACTCGAACTCGAATTGGACTGGGCCTCTGGCTTGGCTTGGACGTCCTTGCTGGCCTCCTAAGGTGGTGGCCAAGGAGGAGGACATCCAAGGCCATCTCTTAGGTGTTCTCCATCTTCTTGGGGCGTGCTCCAACTTGAGTCTGGGTCCCAAGGATGTCTAACAAGCCCATGACGACAGTGTAGCTCCCGCCAGAAATAGCGACAGAATATATTGGTGATTTGGAGGCCTTGCCGATGTGATATTGAGATGGAACCAGATCTATTTGAAAGCTTATCAAACAAGCTTTCCATCAAGTGCTCATTGACCTCGATCGCACTCCGGATGGATGAGTTATGGCCTTCCCAATGAGGCACTGTCGGGCTGCTGACGAACCAAAAGTTCAACTTTGATGAACTTCCATTATGAAACACATTTGAACCTACAATCAAATAGTGACATGTACATGTGGAACCAAGTGAATTATAGCCAAAGCTACTATGCAAATGTAGGAACGAGCGCACCTTATAATCATTGTTCGTATCCGAAGGTGCCATGTCCTCATCAACATGCATCAAAAGATCAATAAGAGCCTAAGCCATAAGCACCATCATGTACATACAGAACATCCCAAATAGAGCATAATTTCAATCTAACAGTTATAATCATGAAGCTCAAAAAGCTCTAATATACATGATGTAATGCAATGCAATATGTTACAAAAGCAAAACAAAAGCTGAACTACAAAGAAAACCAAAAACTAAGATACAAGATCCAAAGCTTCCCAAGCTAAAAAGGGAAGCAAAAATCCAAACTCAAAGCGCTAGACTTACCTTTGGTTGAGGTTGGAGAACCATTTGAGACTTCCGGTCATGTGGCGCAAACATCCGGAGTTAATGAGCTACATGTTCTCCAGTCCTCCGACCTGATCAATAAAAAGCCAGAGGATAGGCAAACGACTCAACACTGGGGTTAGTAAACTGTGAAGCATACCAGTGTTGACCCATTTGCTCAGAAAAAAGGGTTAGCTAAAAAAACACTCATCCTAGGCCAAGAAGTAAAGCGATCACCACGAAAGGGAAAACATGGTCTGTTGGGGGGAAAGCGACCACCATAAGGAAAATGTGGTCCGCTAGGTGGGTAAAAGCCAAAACCACCGCTACGGGGTCCATAATCATCTCGATCACGACCTAAACCCCACCGGGGATGATCACCGTGTGGTCTCGCAACCTGAGGCCTAGCTTCTTGAGGCATTGCACCTCTAGGTCTAGCACTGCGCCTCTGAACAGGCGGCACATGTACACCATGGGGCGGGCGGTACATGTTCTAGTTGTTCAACTCGTACTCTCGCCCCTCATCTCTCTTCCTCCTAAAGCAGAACTCAGCAAGGGCAGTAGTCATAGTGATACCTCACCTCTTTTTTGGGTGGTTGTTGGCTCACTCTCTTGTGGATATGGTTCACTCTTGGTGGTTGTTTGGCTCTAGGAAGGGGATCCTCAGATATGTTTGGTAGAGTGTCAAGTGGGTTCTTGAGATAGTTAGGTTTTGGAACCCAAACTTGTTTCTGAGGTGGAGCTTTTGGAGGTTCTTCAAACACTCCATCTTTCACAATGGGCTCAGTAGGCTCAGGTGGAGTGATTTTGATCAACTTGGGAGTAGTGGAGGGTTTCTCACTTGGGTTAAAACCACTAAACTCACCAACCTTGCCATAGAGATTTTCACCCTTCCCACTTAAAGCAAAGCCTACACCCGCTCCACCAGTTCCCCGCCTGAACTGGCTGATCATCGTGCCCAACTGTGGCTCACTATAGGACACCCAGCTCAAGATGGACTGAAGATATGTGTTGTCTTCCTCGGTTCTCATCTTGTCGTGCCTATAGGACTCAAGCTCCAGCACCAAGCTCTCACAACGTGCACACTCAGCAAGTCTTGTGCTATCTGAATTGGCCTTCTCAAGAGCAGATATCTTGGCATTCTTCTCTACCAGCTCAGATTGCAAGCCCGAGCAGGACTTGCACGCACCCAACAAGACAGGCCTAGACTTTAGCTCATCATTCTCATCAAGCAAAGAGGCATACTTGGATTGTAGGTTGGAAAGGTTTGTCATGTGAATAGCACATGCATCACACTCTATCTCGTCGGACACTACCACAACATACTTTTTAGCAGTCTCAAGCTCCTTAAGCACTACATCTAGCTTGTCCTTATATTCTTTCCTCTCGTGAGCCTCATGCTTAAGCAACTTGTCTTAACTAATCAAGCCAGCACTCAACTTTTCGTTCTTAGCAAGGAGCTCATCGCAGAAAGACATACCTCAGATTCGGAGTCATTGCCGCGTGCCTCCCCATCACCGCTCACCACCTCATCACCAAGAGCCATGGTGCAGAAGCCTTGCTTGGTGGTGTCAGCGTGGAAGCAGAGTCCACTCAACTTGTCCTTGATCTTGCACTTGGACTCGTTGTCACTAGAGGTGGAGGAGTCGCTGTCGGTGGAGTCCTTCTCAAGGTCGTTGAGGCAGTCGAGGAAGGCACGCTTGTGAGCCTTGGCCTTCCTGAGGAACTCCTTCTTGATCGCCTCCTTGTCAAAACCTCCCTTCGACTTGTGCTTGTCGGAGGTGTACTCGCGCTTGTCCTTGCACTTGCTAGTGTCGTGCTTGCCGGAGGAGTGCTTGTTCTTCTTGGGCAGTGGGCGACGAAGTGGTCGGCGTCCCCCTAGCCATAGCATCCATCCTTCGGACCACCACCACACCGGCGGTTCAAGCGGTTGTTGTGAAACCGCGAGAACCGACTGATGACCAACGCCAGCTCGTCATCACCAAGTGCCTCCATCTGCTCCTCTGTAACAGACACCAAAGAGGACAAAGCGAAAGAAGCTTCAAAGAACTTGAACCACCGTTACCTGAGACCAAAGCCATGGTTGGTGCACAGGGATTCTCAAGCTTGGCTTGAGTCTGGTGGTCGATCTCGGTGGACTAGAGCTTGCTGAAAAGCTCATCTACGGTGAGTGTCTCATAGTTGGGTGACTCAATGATAGCAGAGACCTTCACATCCCAAACCCTCTGATTTAGGGCGTATAGTAACTTGAGAGCCCTCTCATGATCGTCATAGGATAGTTGCGGCTTGTTTGCTCGCATCTTGTTCACAATTGATTGGAAGCGAGAAAACATAGCATCGACAGACTCTCCATTTAACTGGACAAAGTTCTCATACTCACGCTTGTACGTCTCAAAGAGTCTGGTTTTGACCTGTGTGGTTCCCTCGTGATATCTTTGAAACTTCACCCAGATCTCTCGATTAGTAGTACAATCAGAAACCCGCTCAAACTCAGAAAGCGAAAGACTCGAAAAGATAACACTGCGAGCCTTGCTATTTACATTGTGCTAGTCAATCTGATCCTAATTGATACGAGCACCAAGCACAACGTAATTAGCATCCTCATAAATCTTCCAGACTCGCCAATCAATGCCCTGAAGATATGCAGACATGCGGATCTTCCAGTAGGGGTAGTTTGTTCCATCGAAGAACGGCGGCTTGACGAAACCGCGCTCCATGTCGCCTTTGTGGATCCCGGACCGATTAAGGTGGAATGATCCTTAAGGATACCAATTGAAGGACCGAAAACGGCGACTAGACGGGGTGAATGGGAGCAGTAAATTTCTCGCGAAACTTTTCAACCACTGTCCCAAAATCACTGCCAAACGCGCGAAGCAAACACCGTGATGTCCACAACCCAAAAGAGTCGGTGGATGTTCCTAGAGAACACAGCGGGACACCACAAAGCAATCCGAGCGAGAACACACCGAATCGATGAGTGAAAAATGGGATGTCCAACTCCTATTGAGAAGAAGCCGGTTTCTGAATCTAAAATACCAAAGCCAACCGGTGACAAAAGTACTTAGACAGATGCCTCTAAACGGTAGAAAGCCAACACAGAAATCAGAACTCGAATCGGAGACCAAATGCGCAAACCGCAGGCAAAACACCAGGGCTGGAAATTCAGGCCGGAAATTCGAGCAACCGGAACTGAAAATTGGACCGGCAATTCTCACAGAAAACAGAGATACGGAAGCTGGCACCGGACACGACACCGTCTCGAGCGGACGGTGCACCGTCCTGAGACCCGACGGTGTACACCGCACCCTCCGGTGCCTACACGAGCGTGCTAAAAAGAGCCGGCCTGGGATGAGTGCGCTCGGCGCTTGCTGCGCTAGGGATCCGTGGACGAGCAACCGAACGGAACAGAGGGAGAGAGTCGCAACGGTGGGGCTGCTCACCGCAGAGAGGAACCAGCGCGGTCTGCACCGCTCAGTCCCAGACCAACACCGATGAACAGGATGAAGTAGCGCCTCTGCTACGTATAAGAGAGACAGAGGCACGACGAGCTGCTAGCAAGTGACGAAGCCAGCGCTCTAGCCCCCTACCGATCCTAGGCACGTGGAGCCCCTCTAAATTATCTCTTAAAATTTTATGCATATATGTATTAGGTAGTAGGAGCTAAGGTTAAGAAAAGATAAAAAAAACCTCTATTCTTTTGTTCAGCCTCTTCTAAATTTTTTTTGGGTTTCGTCACTGCTGCTAGCGCTGCGTGGCTGTGTTCCGGTCATCTCCAACCAAGGTCAGTGCACTGGTTTCCTGAGTGAAGGACACAGCTGCAGGTGCCACTCAATCGATTGCCTCTCAGGACTGACACAACAGAGAAGAAGGAAGCAACGCACTCAAGCACAGAGAGCCGACGCTCGACGAACAGAAAAAAGAGGCGACAAAAATTCGATGAAATTCGACTCAAAACCCCGAGATTCGTTCCCAAAATTTGCACAGACGCAATTCAACAAGGAATGAAACTATTCCCAAAAAACCATCGTCTGAGATTGACCAAACTCCGAGAAATTGAGATTGAACCCAAGAACGAAAAATGGAAAAAATTGAAGAACACAGTGAACGAAAATCACAGCTTCAGTCGAGGAATCCCAGAGAACATACGGAGGATTCGGGCCTCCATTCCCAACTCAAAACTCAAGTTTCATTACACAAATTTGGAATTTATGAACCTCTCTCAAAAACACTAAGGGGAGGGGAAAACCTATGGCAAGGAGAAAATGAAAATAAGAAGAGGTGAGGGTGATTGGGGCACCATCGTACTATTTTAACAGTGTTATTACACAATCCTAATTTTTTTCCTCAATATTTTTAAGCCGAACCACTGACCTGGGGGCGTAATGGTCCAACTCTTTTTCGGTCGATCGGACGGCCACGCTTCCTTCACGGATTTGCTTCGCCTTGACGCAACCTCGTGATTCCGCCACGTGCCGCTCCATTTCTCCTCGGAACCTCCGCTCGGGTTTTGAGGCCCAAACCCGCGAAAACTGTTACCCGGTGGTTTTGAGGCTCAACCCACCAAACCGCCGCGAGTAGCGTACTCCATACGCGTCCCCCGCCACTCGACGCATGTCAGCGTCGTCCTCGATCGGCCGGCCGCCAAGTCTTCCAGAGCCCCGCTCGACTCGCTCAACCACCGTCTTGACTCGGTCAACACAGTCACTCCACTTGCGCTTGTCGATGTCCCCAGATGTCAGCCCGTCCGTCCTTCACTCTTGGTCCATCGGCACGGCACGTCCCTACTTAACCTTTACCTCGCCGTCGACCGCCGCCTCCAAGCTCCACACCTGCGTACCACAAGCCAAGAAACATGTCGCACAATCTAACTCACGTCACGGTTAGCTCATAAACTTAACACAAGACGTAAGTCACGTTGATAATCACCCGTCACAACCGAACCACAAGGGCACGTATAAATTTTGTGTTCACAACTACGCGCAGCGCGCCACCAAGGGTGGCCTACTAATCGCGGAGGCCACGGGGGTGTCGATCACCGCGCAGGGGTACCCGGAGGCTCCTGGCATCTGGACGCAGGAGCAGGTCGAGGCGTGGAAGCCCATCATCGACGCCGTCCACCGTAAGGGTGTCATCTTCTTCTGTCAGATTTGGCATGTCGGCAGGCTCTCCAACAATGGTTCGTTCCCATCTAGCACTAATGTATATATCTTTGTTAGCTCTGATTATACTATTGTTTGATCAGGAGCTGGTTGTCTTGTTGGTTACTGATTTTCCTTCAACCCAATTCGCAGATTTTCAGCCCGACGGGCAGGAGCCTATCTCGAGCACGGACAAGCAGATTTCCCCGAACGCCGAGTTCGGAATGGTGTATTCGAAGCCGCGCCGGTTGCGGACTGAGGAGATCCCTGGGATCGTCGATGATTTTAGGCGGGCTGCGCGGAATGCAATTGAAGCCGGCTTCGATGGTGTTGAGATCCACGGCGCGCACGGATACCTCCTCGAGCAGTTGACAGCTCTAATGACCGCACAAATGAGTACGGCGGCAGCCTAGAAAACCGGTCCCGCTTCGCCGTGGAGGTCATATACGCCATTGTCCACGAGGTGGGCGCGCACCGCGTGGGCATCAGGCTATCACCCTTTGTTGACTTCTTCGATTGCGTGGATTCCGATCCGGTGGCGCTTGGCCACTACATGATCCAGCAACTCAACAAGCACGAGGGTTTCCTCTACTGCCACATGGTGGAACCTCGAATGGCTATTGTGGACGTCGCAAGCAGATTCCTCACAGGCTCTCGCCGTTCCGAAAGGCGTTTAACGGCACATTTATTGCCGCCGGTGGGTACGATCGGGAGGGAGGCAACAAGGTAGTGGTAGAAGGCTATGCTGACCTTGTCGCATATGGAAGGCAACAAGGTAGTGGTAGAAGGCTATGCTGACCTTGTTGGCTACACGGATTACCCTTTCCTCGAAGACAGTAGCAATAATGATGAGTCAAGTACTCAAGTTTAATCATGCAGATAATCAAATATGATCACAACTAATAATGTGGATGGTTCTCATAATTCTATACTAATGTGAGGTGAAATAAATGTACTTGCCAAACTTATTAGAAAAAATATCTACTATTAATGTGAGGCGAAATAAATGTACCTGCCGAAATTATTAGAAAAAGTATCTACTATTTTCTAGATCATCTGATTTGGAGACTTGTCCAAGGAGAATGGTTGTCACCTATACCTTTTCATAATTCCCTTCTTTGACAGGCTATAATGGAATCCTCATGTACCATTTCACTATACCGTGTGAGCTTGTAGCTTTTTGTGAGCTTACCTAGCATTTCCTTAGTCTTCTGCAAACCATAATAGAGTCTAAATCCTTATGCAACAATTCATTGAATCCTCATTGAGTCAATATATTCAGTCAAGCGAAAGGGTCTGTAGCCTAGTGGTTACAAGAGCCTTAGTAGCACCTCAGGTTCTGGGTTCGACTACCCGTGGGAGTGAATTTTTCAGGATTTAACGGCGTTATGCTTTCAGTTTCGTCGACAGCTAGACATCTGTTATGACTTTGTCAATCTCGACTAGGGGTAGGGTTTACGTGTGTATGTTCATAGGGGCCAGTGTACATGCAATGTGAGTGCCGGTATTGTACTGTGTAATCACAAAAAATATATTCTGTCAAAACTTGATTTTGTAAGGCTTTGTTTGGATTACAGGATTTTCAAAGGAATTCTAAAGGAATCATATTCTTGTAGTTTTAAACACTGAAGCATCGTTTGGAACGGAAGATTTATGAATTCCTTTCTAGATGAAAGGTTTTGAAGGAACCAGAAAATCCACTGCCACCTCTTTCAATTTCTTCATGAAGTCTGAGGAACTCATGATCACTAATGTTACTGGTGCATGCTTTCATGGAAGCAAACCACCAAAGCACAAATTGATTTACACTAAAAAACTAGAGTCCATGGTTTCAACAAGCACTAGCATATGTGCCCGACCAGGATATTTTGATTTATTAACTAATATATGCCTCTTTGTGAAAGAAAAAAATACTTTATGTAGTTCTTGTTTAGTCTAAGCAATTATGTTTATCACTAATCCTTAAACTCATATGGGGCTCGTATTCCTTTGGCCCAAACACCAAATCTTCCAAAATTCCTGTGTTTTGATTCCTCTGTTATACACACTTATTCCTCTTCTATTCTTGTATTTTTTTTTTCTATCGCTCTATTTCGTACCTCCATTCCAAACATGTCCTAAACTTGGGGAACATAAGGTTTTGCTTGCAACGACCTTGAGATTGCGTTCTTCAGTTTTGAGTAAAAGATTGCCTACATTTTGTTAGCATCTAGCATTCTAATTTTGTTTGTGACTAATCGTAGGAACATCTAAACCGTTGAATAATTAGGTTTTCTAGTACAATAGCCTAATTACCTAAATTGGGTGAATGACATACATGTCGCTTGTTTTTTAAGATGAAGCCTGACTTTTGAATTAACAACATATCTAGTGATAGTAGTTTTCAGAAGTTCAGTCTACACAATATTCAGAAGTTCAATCTTTATGAAGTTCCCATGATCCTTGTGGCCCACGAAGATATCTACAAGCGCATTGTCCCCGTTGATTATATCATGTCTGTTTATTACATTCATTGCTCCTTTTATGGAGTCGTTGCCATCTATCGTGACATGTAGTGTACCATAAAAATGTATTAATTCATGTTAACCCTTAGAGTCTTGACTCGCCTAACATATGAACACGCAAACACTTAATTCACAACATGGAAAAGTGCCCTAGGGTTGTTGAAGTCCCTCGGTGTAGCATGTGTAGATATTTAGACAAATTTGGGTGCAATTTAATTCAGAAAATTGGTAAAACATATTTGATAAGCATGTGCACATGTGATCTATCTGTTGACATTATATTGATCATATACAAAGAAATAAAACAATAGGAGCTGTAGCAATATGCCCTAAGACGGGACTAGGGCCGCGACATCATTCCCACTAGATGACATAAAGAGCTTACTAATATCGTGGACCACAATCGATGCAGGAGGAGGTTGAGGTCTGTAGCACAGTCCCACGAACAGCTATCAGAAAGTAGTCACGTACGTGTACTAGAGTAATCAAAGTAGATGTTCTCCTTTGTCATGGATTTGATTGCCAGGAATAGGAGTGAGCGTACGCCGGGAGCAAGGAGCAAGCACAAAATTATTGGACAAGAAGTCCTTCACCTCCTTAATCAATTTAAGGATGATTCCAAAGATCAATACATCACTGACATACGAACACAATATTGTACCTTCGCCCCTACCATAGTAACAATACACACGTATGTCAGCCTCATTCACAACAAAAACTAGCATATGTTAAAGTTTTGTCGAACTTCTCATGCCATTGCTTATGTGTTTATTTTAGGCCATACAAAGATTCAAGTCTTTTCCTGCGAGTGTCTTTGCCCTAGCCTTCTCTTCAACATCAAGAGAACCATTAAGGTCAGTAACGCTAAACTCTTATCTCTTGTGTTTTAGAGTAGTCAAAAATTCCCTCCAAGATTGTGAAATTCCCTTCATGATGATACCACCAGCCAGGAACTTGTCACGCAACACACATAGGGAATGCTATGAAGGGAAGAAGGTTGAAGGTTTGGCGGAACCCTCGATGAAGTCATGAAGGCCGGACTGATGACGACCAACTACTATGGAAGGAAAAGGGTCGAAGGCTCGGAAAAACCTTCGACAGGGATCCTAAGGACCGAAGCCCTCGGTAGAGTCCCATGACCTTTGGGGTGCTTGTGGTCGATAGGACGACGAGTGGATCCTTCAACTGGTGGAGGAGTGTCGGTCTGATCGAGGCCGCGATTGCCCGATGCCCTAAACCAAGGAAACGTGGCAGCGGCGAGCTTGAGCCAAGGGGCCTCTTGGGCCAAGGAATGAGCTTGACATTGGCCCGCCGGCGAGGGCAGTTGAAGATGCAAAAGATGCTAAAGCCCAGAAGGTTGTTCACGAGAAGATAGAATATATTGGAATATGCCTTAGCATTCACAAGGGCATTCTTGTACTCATAAAATATTGTAACTGTACCATATAAATGGGAGGGCTCGATCCCCAATTAACAAGAGAGTGATTCCATGGCTAGAAACCCTAGAAATTGCCTCGGTATTCGCATACCTTCGTGCCTAAGGCCCTCGTCCTACAGTGAGGCCTCCAGTGCCCTAGGGGAGAGCTGCATCGTGCTCTCTCCTGCCTTGTTGGGACCCTCGATTCCCAACACATAATATGAATAAAGGCCAGTCTCAATAGAGATTTCACAGAGTTTCATGGGCATTAAATATGCTGACATGACACTGTCTTGATGAAGAGAGAGAAGATAAAAGTTTCATGGGAGTAGAGAGAGTTTCATGGGGATGAAACTCTTCTGCACTGTTTCCAAAATATGGGTGTGTTGGAAACTGGGAGATGAAACCCCCACTGAGACTGGCCTAAAAACGAAGAAATGGGTCGCATAATATCACCACTGTTTTTATTTGATTTTTTCTAGTCCATAAAAACCTTTATGTAAATTACAAACTACTGTCACTAGATATATTGTTAATCACTTTTCCTATACCATTAATTGAAACTTGTGGTTCGTTTCTTGCATTTGTACTAAGCCACAAAAATCTGGCTCCATCTTAAAAACCAGAGCGATGTGTATCATGTATGTCATTCGACCAATTAAGATTACCGCTGTTGTTGGGAAAACCTGATTATTCCACAATTTCGATTATCCTAGGACTGACCACAAACAAAATTCAAATGCTTTCAGCTAACAAAATGCAGGCAATCGTCTTTGACTCAAAATCGGACATCTATCTACCATTCAGAACAGAGAAGTCTCAAAGATCCATGCAAAACTTTGCGATCCCCAAGTTTACATAATCTAGTTTTGACTTAATATGTTGACTCAATGAGGATTCAATGAGTTACTACATAAGGATTCAAACTATTATAATCTGCAGAAGAAGATTAAATAAATTGTGGATAAACTCACAAACAGCTATAAGCTCACACGGTATAATGAAATGTTGCATAAGAATTCAAACCGTTGAAATCTACCCAGGAAGGGAATTGCGAAAAGGGTACAAGTGGCCAAAATTCTCCTTGGGTGAGGCAACAAATCCGATGATCTAGAAAATAATAGGTCGTTCATTTTCTAATAATTTCAGCAAGTACATTTATTTTACCTTACACTAGTTGAGAATGAAACAACATGATGTAATGACACTGCCACAAAAGTCAATAAGGAATGGTGGAAATAATCATGAACCCATACTTGATGAACCATTTACTGATGCACATTATTAGTTGTGATCAGATTGGTTATCTGCATGATTAAGCATGAATACTTGACTCCTCATTATTGCTATCATCTTCCATGAAAGGATAATCCGTGTAGCCAACAACAGGCAGCATGTTCGCTTGCTCGTATACGATCATGGTTTATAAGTGTAATAATATTTTTCTCTCACATCAAATTAGCCAGCAATAAATAATCCATGATCGTTTACGACGAAACGAACAGACTGAGGGTCTTGCGTGTAGAAGGTAGAGCGGTCGTACTTGTTCAGTGGACCATTCAACTCGAACCTTTTTGGCAGGTCCGGATTAGCCAAGAAGAATCTCCCATATGCGACAAGGTTAGTATAGTCTTCTGCCACTACCTTGTTTCCTTCCTCTCAGTCGTACCCGCCGGCGCAATAAACGTGCCGTTAAACGCCTTTCGGAACGGCAGGAGCCCGTGAGGGATCTGCCAGCGGCCGTCAACAATTGTCATCCGAGGTTCCATCATGTGACACTAGAGGAAGCCCTCGTGCTTGTTGAGCTGCTGAATCATGTAGTGGCCAAGCGCCACCGGATAAGAATCGACAGTCCATGAAGTCAGCGAAGGGTGACAGCCTTATGCCCCGAAGGACCGAAAACGACGACCAGAGGAGAATGAATAGAAGCCGTAACTTTTCTCTCGAAATATTTTCGGCCGTTGTTCCAAATCACCACCAAACACACAAAGCAACCACCGTGGTGTCCACGCCCCCAAATAAATGGGTAGATGTTCCCTACGGTGGGACACCACGAAGCACTCGCACCAAATCAAGGAACAGAAAATAGGATACTCAACTCCTATTGTGAAGAAGCGAGTTTCCGAATCTAAATACCCAAACCAACTAGTGACAAGAGTACCTAGATAAGTTTCATGAATCAGTGGGAAGCCAACGCAAAAAAAATGGAACACAAATCGGAGCTCAAACGAAAAAAACCACGGACGAAATAGCGAGCTCGAGAATTAAAGACCGGAAATTTGAGGCTTCCGAACCGGTAATTCGAACCGGCGAATTTCACGTACAGACGCTGGCACCGGACACCACGGAAGGACACCGCCTCGAGCGGACGGTGCACCGTCTGGTGAAAGGGCGGTGAACACCGGTCACTCCGGTGCCACCCGAACAGAAACGCGAGAGAGAGACGCGTGGCTCAGGTGCTCTTCTCGGTGCTGGACCTCTGCTAGGTGAGCAGCCCAGCAAGGGCGAGCACGCTGCGGTGCTTGTTTGCTCGGCGTCGGCCCTGCACAGAGAGAGCGGACGAACACCGGGAAGAACCGAACAGAGCTCTGGCGGAGGGGCTGCTCCCCGCGCTGCTCACGAAACGGAAAAGCACAGGCGCCCTCCGATGCCTAGCCAGTTAGAGAAGAGAGGGAGAAATCGCAGGGAGGGATTGCACACACGCTGCGATACAGAGAGGAGTCGGGCCTAGCTGCTGGTGTACGGACAGGAAACCTGGGAGCGCTCAGCGCTGGAGCAGATGCAGCGTCATGGCCCAAGGGCGAGCGCCGCTTGGTGCAGGGCGAGCGTACTGGCCGCGCCCCTCTGCTGCTGGTTCCACAAGCCAAAGCCCCCACTCGAGCAGCCAAACAGAAACGCACGAACAGGGAAGAACAGAAAAGGGAGGCGACATAAAAATCAACTAAAACTGACCCAAAACTTCATGAATCGAACCCAAATGTTGCAGACAAGAAATTAAACTAGGAACGAATCAATCCCCAAGAAATCATAGCCTGAGATTAGTCCAAACTACAGGAAACTAAATCGTAGAGAAGAATGAAAATAGAGGAAAATGAAGAACACAGTGGAATAAAAATCACAATAAAAAGTGGCGAATCCCTGAGGGCACGAGAAGTATTTGGGGCCTCCATTCCTAGATAAAGTCACAACAAACGCAACCACAAATTTGTTTAGCTGTGGACCTCTCTCAAAAACACTAGGGGAAGGAAAACCTACGTAGAAGGGGAAAATGAAAAATGAGAAGAGGCGAGGGTGATCGGGGCACCCTCGTTCTATTTAATAGCGCTATTATACGATCCTAATTTTGTTTCTAGATATTTTTGAGCCGAACCATCGACCCGATGGCGTAATGGTCCAACTTATTTTCTATTGATCGGACGGCCACGCTTTTTTCGCGGATTTGCTTCGCCTTAACGCAACCTTCGTGATTCCGCCACGTGCTGTCTCGTTTCTCTTCGGAACCTCCGCACGGGTTTTGAGGATAAACCCGCGAAACCATCCGCATGGTGGTTTTGAGGCTCAGCCCACCAAACCGTCCACCCCTAGTTTTGAGGCCCAAACCAGCAAACCGTTCTCCAATGGTTTTGAGGCTGAAACAACCAAAACCCACCGATGGTTTTGAGAACGAAACCACCAAACCCCTAATGTCGACGCGTATCCGACCTCTGCCAAGCTTGACGCCTTCGCCTTCATTCTTGACTTGCCCGACACCATCTACATCTTCCATTTAGATACGTGTCCGGCCTCTGCCAAGTGCCACGACACCATCGTCCTCCATCTTTACTTGGTCGACGCCGTCTTCATCACCCATGTACTCTTACACTCGTCGATGTCCCCAAGTGTTAGCTACCGCGGCTGGTCATCCGTCCTCGTAGTCCCTCGGTCCAAGCCTCACGTCCCTCCTTCACTGCTCCCGGTCCATCGGCACGGCATGTCTCTACTTGACCTTCACCTCGCCGTCCACCTTCGCCTCTGAGCTCCACACCTACGCACTAGAAGCTAAGAGACATGCTGCACAACCCAACTCACGTCATGGTTAGTTCACCGACTCAACTCAAGACGCTAAGTCACGTTGACAATCAATCATTACAACCGAACCGCAGGACACGTACCAACCTTGTCTTCGCATGCCCACGCGGTGCGCTCCCACCTCGCGGACAACGGCGTCGATGACCTCCACGGCGAAGCGTCACCGGTTCTCCAGGCTGCCGCCATACTCGTCCGTGAGGTCATTAGAGCTGTCCTTCATGAACTGGTCAAGGAGGTATCCATGCGCACCATGGATCTCGACACCATCGTGCGGCTCGCCTGAAATGATCGACGATCCCGGGGATCTCCTCTGTCCGCAACCGGCGCGGCTTCGAATACACCATTCCGGACTCAGCGTCCGGGGAAATCTGCCTGTCCGTGCTCGAGATAGGTGCCTGCCCGTCGGGCTGAAACTCTGCCAATTGGGTCAAATGAAAATCAGTAACCAACTAGACAACCAACTCCTGATCAAGCAATAATTTAATCACAGCTGAGGGCTGACAAAGATACGCTTGTACTGGATGCGAACATACCATTGGTGGAGACCCTGCGGACATACCAAATCTGACAGAAGAAGATGCCACCCTTACGGTGGACGGCGTCGACGATGGGCTTCCACGCCTCGACCTGCTCCTGCGTGTACCCCTGCGCGGTGGGCGAGACAACCGTGGCCTCAGCAATGAGCAGACCGCCCTTGGTGGCGCGCTGCAAGTAGTACACGGCGGCGTTCGGCTGCGGCACGTTGCCCTAGGAGCGGCACCTCGTCAGTGGCGCGAGTACCACCCGGTGTGAAAGCTGGAACTGGCCCATCTTCCACGGCGTCATCAGCGGGAACACTTCCTTGGCAGCTTGCTGCACCATCTTGCCTGCCTGGTCAGTCTCGCTCGCCGGCGTGCTGCTGCTGCACTGTAGATGAGATGCAACACTGCAGTCACTTGCTAGCTCTCTGCCCTAGCTTGCTCGCTGCTTCGCTTGCTCTGTTTCTCGCTTTGCTTCTGTTCTGCTTCTTCTGCGTCTCCTGGCAGGGGTGTCGCTGTATATTTATACGTGTCGGGAGTTGGCGCTCCAGGCGTGCTGATGCTTACGGCCAGCCGGCCGTTTGTTTCTAACTGTGTAGATTGTTCCCGTTGCGTCACCCTTTCCGTCATCCACGCGTTCAGGTTCAGGTCTGCGGCAGCCGGCAGCAGCACAATGATTTCTTAATTCTCACGCAGGTTCCATGTAACCGGTTGTTCGGCACAATAACCGCACGTGAAGTGCATGTCATCTGCAACAAGAGATGACCCAACTAGGACGTGTGACATTTTACACGTAGGATCTTCTTCGTCGATCATCCCTATGTAGTACATTTTTGAGTTCGTCCAACCACTGACATATATTAGTATAATAGCGCACTTATTAAATAGAGTTGTGGAGTCATCCGAGCAGTTGTCTAAATTAGTTCAAAGTTAGCGGACACCCATATATAAAGATACATTATTCAGGTCGAATATTTAATCTTGACAAAAGTATTCTCTCAGATAACTTTGAAGTGTAAACCATAACATTATATTGATTTTTTTTGACAAATCCCTTAACATCGATTAAGTTTAATTGTTCATATGCCATAGGTATTTTGATGACATTTTGGGTCTAGATATTAGGTACACATTGGCTAGCATATTGCTAAACGACTCTGACTCTATGCATATCCATCGTAATTGGATATGGCTTTAGAGGAAGTGGTTGGTGCCTTGGCGAGTTGGAGAACAAACGTTCTTTGAGATCTTGAGAGAAGGAGAAAACATCTAAAGGGGGAGTTGGAGAAATGTAGGAGAGGGGTGATGAGGAAAGACCAAATCAATAGGGAAGGTGTGTTGCGGTATAGATTGGAGAAGGTGGAAGAGCATGTGGACACTTACGGGAGAGCGTGCACATGTAAAATGGATGCAGTTTGGTGATCGGAATACTGCGTTTTTCCATGCTTCGTGTACAGAGAGGAAGAGAAGTAATAGATAGGAAAGCTTAGAAAGGAGAATGGGGGTTAGGTAGAGGAAGAAGGAGAGAAGAGGGGGTCTTATCACTAACTATTTTTCTGAGCTTTCCAGGTCATCTGGTAACCAAAATACACATGGTTACTAGATTATGTTGAGACCAAAGTTACATTTGAAATGAATGGGACACTAATGAAGGATTTTAGAAGTGAGGAGGTGGTTGAGGCCCTAAAGGCAATCAGAAACTTGAAGGCACTAGGGTCAGACGGCCTACCGGCTCTCTTCTACAAAGAGTTTTGAGAGATAGTACTCCGGTCACAAACGTCCTCAATGTTTTGCGGGGTGGACCGATGCCGGAGAGATGGAATGAAACTACCATTGTTCTGATTCCTCAAGTCCAAGGCCCAGAAAATATAAAGGATTTGAGACCTATTAGTCTATGTACGTGATAAACAAGCTGGTGTCCAAGGTGTTATCGAATAGACTGAAGCGAATTCTCCCGGATATCATAGCACCTTCACAAAGTGCCTTCATCCCGGGAAGACTCATTTTGGATAATATACTCATAGCATATGAGATTGTTAGAGTAAATAGGAATAGTACCACATTGTCTACCCACATAAGGTGTTAATCATATGTACTCTATATAATTAGCCCATGAGGCCCAATGCAATATATCATCCAATTCCATCAATTCTATTCTCCTTCATTGTATCATTTGCCTAGGTTTTAGATCCTAACCCTAGCCGCCGCCGCTTCCGCACCGCGAGCCCCCGGGAGAGGTCGATCTCCGCCGGGGGGCAGCGCCCCCGTTTAGGCGCCCGATCCTATTGATCCAGCTGCCATTGTAGTCGTCGCGCAACAGATCGGGTTCTCCCCAACGTCACCAGGCCGCCGCCGCCTCGTCCTTGGGCTTGTCGCTAGCTGTCGCCGTCAACACCTTCTTGATCGTCGTCGCATGGAAGCAGTGGATCTCATACCGTCCCAGGCCGCCGTGATGGCGGCCAGGCCTGGCCACACGCCCAGACCCTGCCATGCCATGGAGGTAGCTAGATCTGGCGTATCGCTGCTGTCGGGCAGATCTGCCCATCTCCACCACGTCGATCCACGTTGGCGCCTTCGACCTGGTGCGTCCACAACCCGCCGTGCGCCTTTCGCCACCCGATCGGGTCGCACCGCCACCGTCGTGCCATCTCGCTGGGTACACCCGATCCCCTGCTGTTGTATCTTTTTGGTTTGCCTGATCACTGATCGAGATTGAGTCGCCCACCACCCGTCGACCTCGCGGGTACTACTCCGACGTCGGCATCGATTGGGCCATCGGCTGCCCCATCGGCGACATTCTAGCATGGTTGCACGCCCCATCGGCTCGTCATCGACACCATCATCGAGGACTACGCGCATCTTCTCCGAGCAACAGGGCTACTGTTGTGTCGCCTCATCGGGCCACAGCACCTCCGTCCACGTGTCCGCTTTGCCGTTGCATCTACATCGCCGTCACCTGTGCATCGACGACTATGCTGCGTAATCCCTGTTGCGCCATCCGTCTGCACAAGGTCTTCGTCCTGCTGGTTGGGTCTTCACCATCGAGCTGCCGCTACCCGCGCCATCGTTGAGCCATGCTCGCCGGTGGCACACCTCGCGTCGTCGCTGAGCCCTGCTCGCCAACGCATCTACTACCACACTGCTTCTTCTTCGTCCTGCACAACCACGTCGTCAGCATCACCGTGGTTGGGGCTCTCTCCCTTGTACGGCTGGTATTGGCAACACCGACGCGTGCTTTCATCCCCGACGTGTTGTTGGGTCTAGCAAACCCAACCGCGCCTCGGCGCTCAGGCGGCTTGACTGCATCGACTTCGGGATCGACCCTCCCGTTCCCACCCCGTCTGCCTCGATTGTGTCATCGCCTTTCTTCTACGTCTACGATGGCCCTAACTACGTCAACTTCGGCATCACCCCCTCCCACGATGACTGCCTCGACGCGTCTCCGTCATCACCATGGTGCCCCTTGTGCGCCTGCAGCTCCATCAACATGGCAACCCAACCACAACTACGTCGACCTCGGCCATCTTTAGCATGGCTTCTTTGACCAAGGCTATTGCGCCCTCACGCTCAGCTACCTCGACATCGGCACAAAAGGGCTACTGCCATGCATGAGGACTCATCGGCTTCTTCTCCAGCCATAGCATACGCGACGCATCGACTGTTTATGACTACGGGGAGATGTTAGCTTGTCAGCTTCTTCTCCAGTCTCACCGTCTGCAGCGCTCCCACTATGACTACGGGGGGATGATAGAGTAAATAGGAATAGTATCACATTGTCTACCCACGTGAGGTGTTAGTCCTATGTACTCTATATAATTAGCCCATGAGGCCCAATGCAATATATCATCCAATTCCACCAATTCTATTCTCCTTCAGAGATGACGTGCTATATAAAGAAGAGAAAGAAAGAAAAGGAAGGTTATGCAGCTATAAAACTCTATATGAACAAGGCGTATGATAGAGTTGAATGGAATTTCCTCCAAGATATGATGCAGAAATTAGGCTTTGACGGGAGATCGATCGAGCTGGTGATGAAGCGTGTCTCATCGGTGAAATACAATATCAGTCAATGGAGAGCTAATTGATGAGTTCATACCGGAATGCAGGCTTCGGCAAGGGGACTCGGTATCGCTACAAGAAATGTGTCACTCTATGACATATATGGCATGGCATCAGGTCAAAATGTCAGGATCAAATGATTTATGACATTTTTCTAGAGGCATCTCAACTTTGTGACATAAGTAAATGCATGTCACAAAAAATGCATCTCAACTTAGTGCCAGAGGGAGGAGGGAGGTGGGAAAAAGTCGGGCGGGCTTTTGGCCTTTCGGCCTAGGCGAAAGGAGAGAGGGCATGAGCGGCCTTGGGCAGGTGAGGGAGGGAGGAAGCTAGGGAAGCCGGGTGGGCCTTGGCCCTTCCAGCCTAGTGAGAGAGGGGCTAGGGAGAACGCCTGGTGGGCTGCTGGCCATTCAGGCCTAGGCGGGGAGGATGGGTGAGAGGGAGGAGTTGGGCTTGGGGAAGACTGAGCCTATTTGGGGCTCGACCGGCGGCGAGGGCCGCCCTGACGGGCGTGGTTTGGTGGCGCAGGCGACCCGGGCGAAGGCAGGCGGTGTGGCGCAGGCGCATATATTATCTTTTGGCTGGTTGAATTGTGTTTTTAAATGACACCGTAGCATTAGCACGGGCAACATACTAGTGACAATAGGCCTTTAGTCCACACAAGGTTGAATCCCCTTCTCCCTTATTGTATTTTCAAAATAATGAATAAAGAACCCGTTCATTAGGGAACAAAACGCATAGCCTTGCACAAGTTGATCTAAATTGTGATTTATGTGAATTGTTTAATATATTGTTCTCCGTTAGCCTAAACACTAATTATCAGTCTATTTGTTTGTTATTACAAGGTGCAGTTGTGACTTGTTCTGAAACCAAGGGATCCTAAGTGTTAGGGCTTGTTTGGTGCTTCCGTAGCCATGTCTAACCTTCGGCAAACTATGACAGCCATGTAATGTGTGGCGAGCAAAATCAAAGACACACTTATAACAAAATTTTGAAAGAAAATAAGTCTGATAGATGGGACATATTATTAAGAAAGTGTGGCACATATAGTTGTGGCAGCAAGCCAAACAACCGTAGAAAATAAGTGTTGCATGAATAACCTCTAGCGTGACTAGTTGTGAACGAATCAAATAAGTGTGGCTTTAGACCAGAAAACTTAAGATTGGTCTGGTTAGATTAGATCGATTGTGTATTGAAAATTTAGGGCTTCTTTTAGTGGAAATTTAAGGAATCTTCAGATGTCCAAGTATAATTGTGTGAGTGTGTGGATAATTCAACTCGTAAACAAAGGAAATAGAAGTTATTACCCGGTTTGTTTTAGTTTGGGTCATTGGACATCCGGTGTTGTCCTAGCCGCACGGTCCGCACAGATGATCCGCCAAGAAATTAAAGATGGGTACGTGTAGCATTACGTAGTACAGTAGTAGATAAGCTGCCTCGCTCACCTCTACTCGGTCTCCTCCTGATGACTGGCGCTTCAGAGTCAGCAGTCCGCACTGCATCCACCATCCATTCGTCTGTCAACGGCCACAACAAATAACAAACTAGTGGACGACGGAAGTGGAGACGACTTTCGACGACGGGTCGCCGTTGGAGCACAGGAGCCGAGAGTAAAAGAGAAAATATGGCAGCTAGCCGCCAGAGTTAATGAGCTATTGGTTGGAGCAACCTATAAAATTCCCGTCGGTCTGCAGCCGGCGAGGCTTGGAGAATAGCATGCCAGACTCAGCGTCATGGGAAATCTGTTTGTCTATGCTCGAGATCGGCGCTTGACTTTCTCACTAAAATTCTGGCAGTGTTACATCGGCTAGCCAACACAAAATTGTCAATTCAATGGTCGAAACTGATAAAGCCAGATTATGGATCGCTATTATTCTTTACTTATAGTTACCTTCACATCATCACCGACTTTAGCCACAAAAACCGATGGCAATACAATGCCTCTTTAGCGGTGTTGCCACAACATCTTAAGGCTCTATTAAGGAGTTACCATTCATAAATCGGTAATCTGGCTTCATGGGATGAAGATTTAAGCCGATTTAAGAAAAATTCGCATAAATCTTTAGACAAAAGTTTGTGTGTACATTTAAAATCAGCTGTGATTACTTATTCTATGCTATATTCTTTATATAAATCAGAGTTCTCGGTGATTGTAGAGTACCGACTTTTACAATAGTGGTGCTGATAATAAAGACACAATCGAGCATATTAGTACGTTTCTTGGATGAATGGGTGAAGGTAGTACAATTAATGGAACACATGAGAATTCGTATTTTTTGTTATCTTTTATCGGTACTACACTACTACAGCAGACATATCACGATCGGCTCGGAACCCCCCATTGCAGCCGGTTTTTGGTCTCGACAGTAAACACTTGACGGTTCAAAGCATCTAGGCCCCTAGTTGGGTTTCGGTGATTAATGACAATACATGATTACTGTGACTAACGTGTGTTTTGCAGAGGCAATTAAGTTAGGTCACGGTAATAGAGATCGATTGGGCAAACAAGGTGGTCATGCCCCTACGATGGAAATCGTTTCGGTTTTCAAAGGATGGACGACAAGGTTAAGGATGGACTAGTTCTAAGTGTCGTTTGGTGTTGAAGAGACACTTAGAGTAATTTAGGACTTTGTTTTTTTTCCTTTGGCCATATTATTAAGGGGGGTATGGACGAGTAACTTGACCTAGGTGAGTCTAGTGAGTTAAGTGTGGTGCACACTTGTTAAAACTAGCACTAGGTAGCTCCAAAACAGCCCTTAGATCCAATGAAGCGAACTTCATTCACATATGATCGAGAGTTGGAAGTGAATGGAGGGTCAAATACTGACCGGACGCTGGCTTCGGTGTGACCGGACGCTGGCGCAGAGTCCGGTCAGTTCATTTGACCAAGGTGAAATCGTCTGGCGCGACCGGACGCTGAGAGGTGAAGTGACCGGACGCTGAGAGCTAGCGTCCGGTCGACTCCAGTAAGGTTCTAGAGAGGGAAAATCACAACCGGACGCATCCGGTCAGTGCTGACCGGACGCTGGCCAGCGTCCGGTCATACTTTAAATACTGGAGTTCGGGGTGTACTGACCGGAGCGTCCGGTCACCCCGTAGAGGCACATAACGGTTCGTTTTTCAGCCCATGTTATAAATACCACCTCCATTCGTGTGTGGGGGTACTTTTGCTCATTCCAACAGCTGAGAAACACCTTAGAGAGTGCCAAGAAGAGCAAGGTCATAGTGAGGTGATTGAGATTTGAGAATCCCAAAGAGAGCCCTCATTAGTGAGATCAAGAGTAGCAAAGTGTGCATCCACCCTTCTCATTAGGCTTGTCGTGGTCAAGTGAGAGTTCGTGCTTGTTACTCTTGGTGATCACCATCACCTAAACGGCTTGGTGGTTATTGGGAGCTTGGTGATCATCCGGAGAGCTTGTGGATGATCCAACTCAAGTTGTGAGCGGTCGTGGGTGATTCACCGCGACAGAGTGTCGAAAGAATCAATTCGTAGAGAGCACTTGATCCTTGCGCAGATCAAGGGGGAGCTACACCCTTGTGCGGGTGCTCCAACGAGGACTAGTGGGGAGTAGCGACTCTCCGATACCTCGGCAAAACATCATCGCGTTCCTCCTTCTCTATTTACTTTGAGCAATTCAATTCTTATCTTTACATTCATAGAATTACCATGCTAGAGTAGGATTGTAACTTAGGTTGCAAGTCTTTTGTGCGGTAGAACAATTAGAAACACTTCCTAGGCACAAGGGGTTAATTGGGCTAACCATATGATTTAATTATTGCAAAGAAATTTAGAATTAGCCCAATTCACCCCCCTCTTGGGCATCTTGATCCTTTCAACGGTGATTGTCGAAGTCATCACAGTCGGTTCAGAACCGACTGTAACGGCTCCTCAACACCGCCACATTGGTCAATCATCCGACTGTAATTGTGAAAATCGTCGTCTGAAAGCTCTAGTTTGGTTAAGGTTAATTGATGAAACCCTAAGTGCCAACTTAGTTTATCAAGTGTTCATGAGATAGGTAGCACACTCCAAGTTGCGAAGCAAACAAAGATCATAGCATGATGAAGATGATGCCATGGTGATGATCAAGTGCTTGGACTTGGAAAGAAGAAAGAGAAAAACAAAAAGCTCATGGCAAAGGTATAAACCATAGGAGCCATTTTGTTTTAGTGATCAATACACTTAGTGACTGTGATCACATTTAGGATAGATAGCCGTACTATTAAGAGGAGTGAAACTCGTATCGAAATGCGGTTATCAAAGTGCCACTAGATTCTCTAATTCATTGCATATGCATTTAGGGTCTAGTGGTGTGCTAACACCCTTGAAAATATTTATGAAAATATGCTAACACATGTGCACAAGGTGACACACTTGGTGGGTGGCACACATGAGCAAGGGTGAAGAAGTTTGAAGTGAAATGGAGTTGGTCGCAAAGATGTTGGCGTCGGTCAACTGACCGAACGCTGGATCACCCAGCGATCGGACGCTAAAGGACTGCGTCCGGTCGAGTTGTCGGATGGCACAATGACTAGGGTTAAGCACCGGACGCTGGGTCGCTCAGCGACCAGACGCTGAAGGGCTGCGTCCGGTCATGTTGTCGGTCAGCACAGTAAGTAGTCATAGCGTGACCGGACGCTGGCAGGGTCCAATCGGGCATGACCGGACGCGTCCGGTCAGCATAAGTCGGTTTTGGGAGCTTATTGGAAATGACCGGACACTGGGGTCTGAGCGTCCAATCACTTGTGCCAGAGCGTCCGGTCGCTTCATAGCCGTTGAAATCTAGCGGCTCAGGTTTAACTCAGACTGACACGTGGCTTACATCAGGCGACCGGACGCTAGATCCAGCGTCCGGTCAACTAGACCGGAGCGTCCGGTCACCCCGATCAGTACCCAGTGAAGGGGTACAACGGCTCTATTTCATGGGGGCTTCTATTTAAGCCCTATGGCCGGCTCAAGCTCACTCTCTTGTACATTTTCATTGATATAGCAACCTTGTGAGCTTAGCCAAAGCCTTCCCACTCATCTCCATCATTGATTCATCATCTTTGTGAGATTAGGAGAGAATCCAAGTGCATTGCTTGAGTGATTGCATTTAGTGGCACTTGGCATTCGTGTTTAGCTGCGGGATTCACTTGTTACTCTTGGTGGTTACCACCACCTAGATGGCTCGGTGCAGCGGTGGAGGATCGGCACGAGTTGGTGATTGTTCGTGGCCGTCTCCGGTGATTGTGAGGGGAGTTGTACCTTCCCCTGTAGAGTGCCGAAAGGTAACTCTAGTAAATTGCTCGTGTCATTGAGTTACCTCACTTGTGGGTAGGTTCTTGCGGTGTCTAATCGTGTGGACGAGGTTTGTGAAACACCTCTTAGCCGTCAAACCACCAAGTGTTGGTCAACACAACGGGGACTAGCGTGTTGGCAAGCACGTGAATCTCGAGAGAAAAATCGGTTGTCTCTTGTCATTTGCATTCTCCTGGTGATTGGCTTAATCTTCATATTGTGATTGGTTCATCCCTCTACACGTTGGTATAATCATCTTACTCACTCTTTTATGTTCTTGCAAACTAGTTGTGGCAAGCTCTTTAGTGTAACTAGAATTGAGAGCTTGATTTATTATTTAAGTTCATCTGGTGGAGCTCTTTAGTGTAGCAAGATTGAGAGCTCTTAGTGAGTAGTATCATAGCAAGTTGTGTGTCTAGTAATCATTGCAACTAAAATTGTTGGATAGATGGCTTGCAACCCTTGTAGAGCTAGAGCAAGTTTGTATTTCGCCTTTTGTCATACTAATCAAATTGCTCTAGTTGATTTGTAGATTCATAAATAGGCTATTCACCCCCCCTCTAGCCATACTAGGACCTTTCAAGTGGTATCAGAGCCGTGGTCACCATTTGATTGAAGGCTTAACAACCTCGGTGTCAAATTAAGGCTCAAGTTGTGTTCAACCATGTGGGGGGCAAACCACCGTTCTTTAATGGCACATGCTATGATTATTGGAAGAGAAAGATGAGGATGTATCTTGGTTCAATCAATGATCAAGTATGGGAAGTGATCGAGAATGATTATGCTATCATTGATCCCGACAATCCCACCAACCAAGACAAGACTAACAATCAATGCAACACAATGGCTCTTAACACCATATACAATGCCATTGATTCCAAGGTGTTTGAGCAAATCAAGGATTGTGAAAGAGCAAATGAGGTGTGGACAAGATTGGAGGAAACGTATGAGGGCACACCGGCGGTGAAGAGTGCCAAGTTGTACATTCTCAAGGACAAATTGACAAGCTTCAAGATGAAGGAAGATGAGAGCATTCCGGAGATGTTCCATCGATTGCAAGTAATTGTCAATGACTTAAAGGCTTTGGGAGAGAAGATCAAGGATGATGACGTCTCTCATCGGTTCTTGATGGGCCTACCTCCAAGATTTGAGATGTTAAGATTGCTAATCATAAGAGGAGGATTGAAGGATATTACCCCCAACCAAGTACTAGGTGATGTCATGACACAAGAGACATACCGTGTGGAAAGGGAGAGGGATGACAAGGATGACAAGAAGGAAGAAGAAGACAAGAAGAAGAAAAGCATAGAATTCAAGGCTAGCTCATCATCATCAAAGAACAAGGGCAAGTCCAAGAAAGAATCAAGTGATGATGATAATCTTAGTGATATTGATGATGAAGCTATGGCTCTCTTTGTGCGCAAGATGGGAAAATTCATGAAGAAGAAGGGCTATGGTGCAAGAAAGAGAAGAGATCACACCAAGAAGAAAGAGTATGTGAGAAGATGCTACAATTGCAAGAGCCCCGATCATGTAGTAGCAAATTGTCCATATAATAGTGACAATGATGAGGATGAGAAGAAGAAGCACAAGGAGGATAAGAAAGAAAAGAAGGAGAAGAAGGAGAAGAGAATGACCTTCCAAAAGAAGAAGAAGGGTGGAGGCTATGTTGTCACTTGGGATAGTGATGTTTCCTCGGATGGTGATAGCTCTAGTGATGATGACAAGAAATCTATCAAGAGAGCACTAGCAAGCATCGCCATCAACAAGAAGCTCTCCATCTTCGACACTCCATCGACATGTCTCATGGCAAAGCCTACCAAGGTAAAATATGATGAGAGTAATGATGATGAATGTGAAAGTGACTCTTGTAGGAATGATGATGATGATGATGAGGATGAGGATGAGGAGTACACCAAGGAGGAGCTCTTGGACATGTGTGAGCAAGTGCACGCTTGCAATGAGATGAAGAGAAAGGAGTGCAAAGAATTGCGCAAGAAAGTAAAATTTCTTGAGCAATCCTTTGATGAGCTCAATGCTACTCATGAGAGGCTAATGGAAGCCCATGAGAAGCTTGGCAAAGCTCACTCTAAGCTTGAAAAGTCTCACTCCTCTCTTATTGAACAAGTCAAAGTGGAGAAAGCCAAAAAGGAGCAAGTGATCATATCATGTGATGTGGGACTAACATGTGATCTTATTGATGAATCTATTTTTGTTGCTCTCACTAACACTTCTTGTAGCACTACCACTTTCACTTCACCCTTGAGTGATGGTTTCACTTGTGAAAACTCACTAAAAGTGGAGAATGAGACCCTCAAGAAGGAGGTGTATGAGCTCACTCGTGCCTTAGGCAATGCCTATGGTGGAGATGCTCACTTGCTAAAGTGCTTGGGTAGCCAAAAGTTTTCTCTCAACAAAGAGGGATTAGGCTATACCCCCAAGAAAGGTAATGCGGCCTTTGTCACTCCCAAAGCTAGCTTTGTGAAGGGCAATTGTCGGTTTTGCAATAGATGCAAGCAAGTTGGGCATATAGAACAAAATTGCAAGACTAACAAGAACAAGCTACCTAATGTATCCTCAATCAAATTTGATTCTTGTTACATGCTTTATAAGGGTGCCAATGGTGTGAAGGCTAAGTTCATTGGTACACCAATTGTGGGCCCAAAGAAGAAGGCCATTTGGGTACCAAAGACCTTGGTGACTAACCTATAAGGACCCAAGCAAGTTTGGGTATCTAAAAGGAATTGATCTTCTTTTGTAGGTGAATTATAAAGCCGGAGGAAGGCATTGGGTGCTTGATAGTGGATGCACACAACACATGACCGGTGATTCAAGAATGTTCAATTCACTCAATGAAAATAAGAGCAATGGGTTTGATAGTATCACTTTTGGTGACAATGGCAAAGGCAAGGTTAAAGGGCTTGGTAAGATTGCAATATCCAATGACTTGAGCATTTCCAATGTGCTACTAGTAGAGAGCTTGAACTTCAACCTATTATCGGTAGCTCAATTGTGTGATCTTGGTTTCAAGTGCATATTTGGTGTGGATGATGTAGAGATCATAAGTGTAGATGGCTCTAACTTGATATTCAAAGGATTTAGATATGAGAATCTATACTTAGTTGTTTTCAATGCTAGAGAAGCTCAATTGTCAATATGTTTGATCACTAAGTCTAGCATGGGTTGGTTATGGCATAGAAGGCTTGGTCATGTTGGAATGAAACAATTGAACAAGTTGATTAAGCATGACTTAGTTAGAGGCTTGAAAGATGTCACATTTGAGAAGGATAAGTTATGTAGTGCATGTCAAGTCGGAAAGCAAGTTGGTAACACACATCCTAAGAAGAGCATGATAAGCACATCTAAGGCATTTGAGTTGATGCACATGGACTTGTTTGGACCAACCACATACACTAGCATTGGTGAAAACAAATATGGATTTGTGATTGTGGATGATTTCACTAGATACACATGGGTGTACTTTCTTGTTGACAAGAGTGATGTGTTTACAATATTCAAATCATTTATCAAAGGCATTCACAATGAGTTTGAAACAACAATCAAGAAAGTTAGAAGTGACAATGGAAGTGAGTTCAAGAACACTAAAATTGATGAGTTATGTGATGAATTTGGAATTAGACATCAATTCTCGGCCAAGTATACTCCTCAATCAAATGGGCTAGTTGAAAGAAAGAATAGAACCTTGATTGATATGGCAAGATCAATGTTGAGTGAGTACAATGTGAGTCATTCATTTTGGGCTGAAGCAATCAACACGGCTTGCTACTATAGCAATCGACTCTATTGTCACCCCATGATGGAGAAAACACCTTATGAGCTATTCAATGGAAGAAAGCCCAACATAGCATACTTCCGGGTTTTTGGGTGCAAATGCTATATATTAAAGAAAGGCACTAGATTGAGCAAGTTTGAAAAGAAATGTGATGAAGGTTTCTTGCTTGGTTACTCCACTACTAGCAAGGCTTATAGAGTTTAGAAAGTTTAGAATTTGGCTAGTGGTACTCTTGAAGAGGTTCATGATGTCGAGTTCGATAAAACAAATGGTTTCCAAGAGGAAGATGAGAATCTAGATGATGTAAGAGGCACTCAATTGGTCAATGCAATGAAAAACATGGACATTGGTGATATAAGGCCTAGAGAGGTGATTGATGTTGAAGATGACAAGAATCAAGTGCTCTCTAACTCAAATGTGCAAGCTAGTGGTTCTCATGATCAAATCCAAGCAAGCACTAGTAATGGCAATGTGCAAGATCAACAAATGGCTAGTTCATCATCTCAACCAAGTGATCAATCAAATGCTAGCAATCAAGTGCAAGTGCTTCAACCAACCAATATTGCAAGAGATCATCCATTGGACACTATCATTGGTGATATTTCAAGAGGTGTGCAAACAAGATCAAGATTGGCTTTATTTTGTGAGCATTTCTCATTTGTGTCATCCATTGAACCTAAGAAGATAGATAAAGCTTTGAAGGATGTTGATTGGATCAATGCTATGCATGAAAAGCTAAACAACTTCATAAGAAACCAAGTATGAGATTTAGTTGAGAGGCCTAAGGATCATAATGTGATTGGAACTATGTGGGTCTTTCGGAACAAGCAAGATCAAGATGGGATAGTAATAAGGAACAAAGCAAGATTAGTGGCTCAAGGTTACACTCAAGTTGAAGGTCTTGACTTTGGAGAAACATATGCCCTAGTTGCAAGATTAGAAGCAATTAGGATCTTGTTAGCCTATGCTTGTGCCCACAACATCAAGTTGTATCAAATGGATGTGAAGAGTGCATTTCTCAATGGGTACATCAATGAGCTTGTGTATGTTGAGCAACCTCCCAGTTTTGAAGATGAAAAGAAACCCAACCATGTTTACAAGTTGAGAAAGGCTCTGTATGGATTGAAACAAGCACCAAGAGCATGGTATGAGAGATTGAGGGATTTCCTACTCTCTAAGGGATTCAAGATGGGAAAGGTTGACACCACTCTCTTCACCAAGAAGCTTGGAAATGACTTGTTTGTAATGCAAATCTATGTTGATGATATCATCTTTGGATCAACAAATCAAGAATTTTGTGAGGAGTTTGGCAAAATGATGGCAAGTGAGTTTGAGATGTCTATGATTGGAGAGCTTAGCTACTTCCTTGGTCTTCAAATCAAGCAAATGAAGAATGGCACATTTGTGAGTCAAGGCAATTATATCAAGGACATGCTCAAGAAGTTTGGAATGGATGATAGTAAAGCTATTAGTACACCAATGGGGACAAGTGGAAGCTTGGATAGTGATGCTAGTGGCAACATGGTGGATCAAAAGATGTATAGGTCTATGATTGGAAGCCTACTCTATGTGACCGCATCAAGACCGGATGTGATGTTTAGTGTGTGCATATGTGCTAGATTTTAAGCCTCACCAAGAGAAAGTCATTTGATGGCAACTAAGAGAATATTGAGGTACTTGAAGCATACACAACATGTTGGATTATAATATCCCAAAGGAGCAAGATTTGAGTTGATTGGATATTCGGATTCCGATTATGCGGGATGCAAAGTTGAGAGAAAGAGCACATCGGGCACATGTCAACTATTGGGAAGATCACTTGTGTCTTGGTCATCAAAGAAGCAAAATAGTGTAGCACTTTCAACCGCCGAAGCGGAGTACATTTCGGCCGGTAGTTGTTGTGCTCAATTACTTTGGATGAAGGCTACCTTGAGTGACTTTGGAATCAAGTTCAAGCATGTGCCATTGCTATGTGACAATGAAAGTGCCGTAAAGCTCACCAACAACCCGGTTCAACACTCAAGAACAAAGCATATAGATGTCTGTCATCACTTCATAAGAGATCACCAACAAAAAGGGGACATTTGCATAGAGAGTGTGGGCACCAAAGATCAACTTGCCGACATATTCACAAAGCCACTTGATGAGAAGAGGTTTTGCAAGCTAAGGAATGAATTGAACATACTTGACTTCTCCAATATGTGTTGATGCACCCTCAATTATATGACATGCCTCTCCTTCGAGCAATCCAAGGTAAAAGTTGATTGGCATGGCATACATCCTTGCTAAGGACATGATTAGTGCATCTAGACATGTTTCACATTTGAATAGGCTCATTCATGAAAATCAAATGAATTTGATGCTTGTATGGTACCACTATTGCTTGTATGATTGAAATGATCTAGTGGTAGCATATGACATGTTTGTGGGCTTGTAAACCTAGTGTTTGATTTAGAAAATGAGCTATAAGTGTTTAACTCAACATGGTACAAGATAACCCTTACTTGGAGGTGTGAAGAAGCTTGTCCTTGGATCAAACCGAGTTAAATATCTTTTGCAAGTAATCTAGATTGAACTAAATTGGGAAAATGATCCTTATTTCACATGTTTTCACCCCAACCTATCTATAATTTGAGCTCACCTTTTGTGCTAATTGTTGATAAAGGGGGAGAGAAACAAAGATATGAGTAATAGGGGAGTATTTGACATAGGGGGAGAGATATGATAAAGGAAAGGGATCAATTAAAATTTAAAATTTTGAGCACACAAGTAGGGGGAGCAAGCTTATAAACTTGTATGTTGCATTTTGATGTGCATTTCATATGTTTGCTTGCATAGCACAAGTTTTAAATTTCAATATCCATGCTTGTATGGTGTATGCTAGCTATAGGTTTGAGTGATAAAATAAAAAACTAGCATGCATAGGCTAAGTAACTAGACTCATGCTCACATTATGAAAACTAGACCCTTACTTTTAATGTTGATCTCATGGGGTATTCTAGTTTTTGTGTGTATATCTAGTTACTAATGGTGCTAAGGATGGTATATTGGTGCACTCCGATTGGTATCATGCTTCAAAGGTCCATCTCTTATACCTTAGCATCATTTGGTAGAAATTGACTCCTATATTTCCTATCTAAGCATATGTGCAAGCTACAATCCAAACTCTTGGCACATATATAGGGGGAGCAATTGCTACCATATGGAATTCATGAAACTTGTCCATATTCCTTTACACATGGTAAATATGCTTGGACAAGCAACATGGATTCAATTGAACTTTAATTCATATCTTTGTGTAAGGGTTGTCATCAATTACCAAAAAGGGGGAGATTGAAAGCTCTAGTTTGGTTTTGGTTAATTGATGAAACCCTAAGTGCTAACCTAGTTTATCAAGTGTTCATGAGATAGGTAGCACACTCCAAGTTGCGAAGCAAACAAAGATCATAGCATGATGAAGATGATGCCATGGTGATGATCAAGTGCTTGGACTTGGAAAGAAGAAAGAGAAAAACAAAAAACTCAAGGCAAAGGTATAAACCATATGAGCCATTTTGTTTTAGTGATCAAGACACTTAGTGACTGTGATCACATTTAGGATAGATAGCCGTACTATTAAGAGGAGTGAAACTCGTATCAAAATGTGGTTATCAAAGTGCCACTAGATGCTCTAATTCATTGCATATGCATTTAGGGTCTACTGGAGTGCTAACACCCTTGAAAATATTCGTGAAAATATGCTAACACATGTGCACAAGGTGATACACTTGGTGGGTGGCACACATGAGCAAGGGTGAAGAAGTTTGAAGTGAAATGGAGTTGGTCGCAAAGATGCTGGCGTCGGTCAACTGACCGGACGCTGGATCACCCAGCGACCGGACGCTGAAGGACTGCGTCCGGTCGAGTTGTCGAATGGCACAGTAAGTAGTCACAGCGTGACCGGACGTTGGCAGGGTCCGGTCGAGCATGACCGGACGCGTCTAGTTAGCATAAGTCGGTTTTGGGAGCTTACTGGAAACGACCAGACACTGGGGTCTGAGCGTCCGGTCACTTGTGCCGGAGCGTCCGGTCGTTCATAGCCGTTGAAATCTGGCGGCTCAGGTTTAACTCAGACTGACATGTGGCTTACATCGGATGACCGGATGCTGGATCCAGTGTCCGGTCAACTGGACCGGAGCGTCCGGTCACCCCGATCAGTACCTAGTGAAGGGGTACAACGGCTCTATTTCGTGGGGGCTTCTCTTTAAGCCCCATGGCCGGCTCAAGCTCAATCTCTTGCACATTTTCATTGACATAGCAACCTTGTGAGCTTAGCCAAAGCCCTCCCACTCATCTCCATCATTGATTCATCATCTTTGTGAGATTGGGAGAGAATCCAAGTGCATTGCTTGAGTGATTGCATTTAGTGGCACTTGCCATTCGTGTTTAGCTGTGGGATTCACTTGTTACTCTTGGTGGTTGCCACCACCTAGACGGCTCGGTGAAGCGGTGGAGGATCGGCACGAGTTGGTGATTGTTCGTGGCCGTCTCTGGTGATTGTGAGGGGAGTTGTACCTTCCCCGGCGGAGTGCCGAAAGGTAACTCTAGTAAATTGCTCGTGTCATTGAGTTACCTCACTTGTGGGTAGGTTCTTACGGTGTCCAATCGTGTGGACGAGGTTTGTGAAACACCTCTTAGCCGCCGAACCACCAAGTGTTGGTCGACACAACGGGGACTAGCGTGTTGACAAGCACGTGAACCTCGGGAGAAAAATCGGTTGTCTCTTGTCATTTGCATTCTCCCGGTGATTGGCTTAATCTTCATCTTGTGATTGGTTCATCCCTCTACACGTTGGTATAATCATCTTACTCACTCTTTTATATTCTTGCAAACTAGTTGTGGCAAGCTCTTTAGTGTAACTAGAATTGAGAGCTTGATTTGTTATTTAAGTTCATCTAGTGGAGCTCTTTAGTGTAGCAAGATTGAGAGCTCTTAGTGAGTAGTATCATAGCAAGTTGTGTGTCTAGTAATCATTGCAACTAGAATTATTGGATAGGTGGCTTGCAACCCTTGTAGAGGTAGAGCAAGTTTGCATTTCTCCTTTTGTCATACTAATCAAATTGCTCTAGTTGATTTGTAGATTCTGAAATAGGCTATTCACCCCCCCTCTAGCCATACTAAAACCTTTCACCGTCGCCTTGCACCACGACCTGACTGTGTTCAGTGCACGTTCATCATCGCTTTGACGTCCGGCATGTCTGTGTCTTGGCGTATGAACTGTCCTTTATACACATGAGAGTTCTCGATGATTGTAGAGTACCGACTTTTACAATAGTGGTGAAGATAATAAAGACACAATCGAGCATATTAGTATGTTTCTTGCATGATTGGGTGAAGGTACTACAATGGAGCACATGAGAATTCTTATTTTTCATTATCTTTTACCGGTAATGCTTTTTTATAGTTTTCTTCCTTACAACCTTGCTCTGTTTGTTCTTGGGCATCACTGGGGCAACTGTGGCTCACGCATAGTTGGTCACCACCCAGTCCAGGGTGGTTTTGCCAATGATCGAGAGCCACTATGTCGAGGGCAGCCTGCCCCTATCCGGCCGCTGCTAGGGTGAGGTCAGACACTAACAGGTCAAGGGCAGCTTGCCCATGTCTAACCGCAACCGGGAATAGGACGGCGAGTTCGGCATGCGTGCTAAGGAGACAATGTGAGAGATGAGTTGGCCCGGATATTTTTTAGGGATGGAAATGTCCCGAATCTAGAGGGAATCACGTGTCCCTGAACCAAACACTGGGAGCATGCTCATATGAACCACCCCCAACCAGATAAATAAAAGGCACGTAACGTGTGCGATACTGTTGGAGAATAATTGGAGGAATAACTCAACTCACTTTCCATTAATCTCATGTGGGTTTATATAGAGTACAAGGGAATACAAAAGAGATGGGAAATAAAGAGACTACAACTCTTAATATGCTAACCCCACCGCCCCCCGCAGTTGGAACGTCGACACTGATCCGGAGTGGAGACATTCAAACTGGAGCGAAATTCTGTAAATATGGAAGTAGGAAGACCCTTGATGAACACATCCGCATATTGAGATGTAGAGGGCAAATGAAGAACGCGAATTTCCCCTGTAGCAACTTTGTCCCTTACGAAATGAAGATCGATCTCAACATGTTTAGTGCGCTGATGTTGCACTGGATTGGTTGAGAGATAAACTGCACTAACATCATCACAAAAAACCATAAAAGAACGCCGGGGACAGAAATGAAGCTCCTGAAGTAATTGGCAGAGCCATGAGATTTCTGCCACGGCATTAGCGACAGCTCTATACTCGGCCTCTGCACTGGAGCGAGACACGGTGTGATGGTGCTTTGAAGACCAGGAGACCAAATTATCGCCCAAAAAGATAGCATAACCCGAGGTAGAACGGCGAGTATCCGGACAACCTGCCCAGTCAGCATCTGAATATGCCACAAGGTCACAAGTGGAGGAGCGAAGTAACTGCAAACCATAGTCCAAGGTGCCCTTGATGTAGCGGAGAACACGCTTAATCAAGGCAAGATTTGGCTCACGAGGATCATGCATATAAAGACAAATCTGTTGCACAGCATAGGAGATGTCGGGGTGAGTAAAAGTGAGGTACTGTAATGCACCAGCGAGAGCCCAGTAATCAGTGACGTTGGCAACAGGAGGTCCATCAGCGGAGAGCTTGGCATTAGTGTCAATCGGGGTGGAACAAGGTTTGCATCCAGTCATGCCAGCATGTTCCAAGAGTTCAAGGATATAGTGCCACTGGGAGAGAAACATACCAGTGGAACTCCTGGAGACAGTCGTCCCAAGAAAATGATGCAAAAGCCTGAGATCCTTCATGGAGAATTCCGCTGTAAGAGAAGCCACAATGCTACATAGGAGATCTCCAAAAGAGGCACTCAATATAATATCGTCAACATAAAGAAGCAAGTATGCCATGTCGGAACCGCGCCGAAGAATAAAGAGAGAGGTATCCGATTTTGCTCCCAAAAATCCAATAGAACGTATATATAAAGGAAGCAAACCTGCTGTACCAAGCTCGGGGTGCCTGTTTTAAACCATAGAGTGACTTATTAAGATGGCACACATGGTCAGGCTTGGAAGAATCAATGAACCCAGACGGTTGTGCACAGTAAACTGTTTCTTCCAAAATGCCGTGAAGAAAAGCATTCTTGACATCTAATTGGTGGACCGCCCAGTTGTGAGAGACTGCTAGAGAAAGAACTGTTCTGAATGCCTCACCAAAATCAATGCCAGGACGCTGTGTAAGGCCTCGAAGTACCCAACAAGCTTTGTAACAGTCAGTGTGCCATCCGGATGCAATATGTGCCTATAGACCCACTTGCCTGTAACAATATTAGTGCCAGGAGGAGGAGGAACAAGATCCCATGTATGATTTGCTTGGAGGGCTGTGAATTCCTCTTGCATAGCATCGCGCCAATTTGGATCGGCCAAAGCACCACGGTAGGTCTTCGGAACAGAAGACAAAATAGTGGCCTGCAGATTCATAGGTGTCCTGGGCTGTCGAAAACCTTGCTTGCCTTGAGTAACCATGACATGATCATTTGCAGCAGGTGTTATTCGAATGGCACCCTGTGGAAGAGAGCCCCGCCGCAGGCACAGCACTAGGCGAGGGTACAACGCCACCACGAGCGCTGGCGGCGCTGGATGCCATTGCTGGGGGCGACCCAGAGGCCGCTACTGAGGGCGACCGAGGTCCAGCACCGGCCGAAGAACCTCCTCCAGCACCCTCTAAAGATCCAGCAGGGTGGTCCAAGTTCCCGCTGGCAACAACCCGAGAGGCATCGGGTGCAGCGGGAGGTAATCCAGAGCCGGCCACACCAGGTCCTGGGACTCCAGTACCTGCAACACCAGTACCTGCAACAATGGGTGAAGGAACAGGGCTAGACACATAGTCAAACTCTGACAGGAAGTCAAGGTTAGAGAGTACAAGGGAATACAAAGAGATGGGAAATAAAGAGACTATAACTCTACAACTCTTAATATGCTAACAGATACAACTCCACTGCAATTGTATTTGTATCTCACTGCTGCAATCTAAACAGCAATACAGAACTCTTTTAAAAAAGAATAGAAAGAATAAGTAAAACTTCTTTAATTTTGACATTTGCAACATCAAATTCCACCCTGAACAACTATAGTCACATTTGCAATGTCTTTATAGTGTTTATTGTACTTTTTATAAATTTGGTCAAACATAAAAAAAATAACTTAAAACAAAAACAATGCACCTTACATATATTTTGTAATGGATAGAGTAGTATCGATCTCGTGCACCAGCTGTGATTAAACCGATCATCCATACAATTAATCTTGAGCAGGTAAGTCTTTGCTGTCGTCGCTAAGAAAAGGATAGTCTGTATAGCCAATGACAGGGTCTTGTGTGTAAAAGGTGGAGCGATCATACTTGTTCAGGGTCACATCTAACTCAAACCTCTTAGCTAGGTCCGGATTGGCCAAGAAGTGCCTTCCGTATGCGACGAGGTCCGCGTAGCCCTCGGCAACCACCTTGTTTCCTTCCTCCCTGTCATAACCACCAACGACGATGAAGGTGCCATTGAACACCGTCCTGAATGGTAGGAGTCTATGCGGAATCTGCCTACGGTCATCGACGATGGACATCCGAGGCTCTACCATGTGGCAATAGAGAAAACCCTCATGCTTGTTCAGCTGCCGCACCATGTAGTCGCCGAGTGCCGAGGGGTCGGAATCCGCACAGTCCATGTAATCCGCGAAAGGGGAAAGCCTAATGCCAACCCGATTCGCACCGACTTCATGGACCAGAGCGTCGATGATCTCAACCACGAAGCGGCACCGGTTCTCCACGCTGCCACCGTACTTGTCGGTGCGGTCGTTGGCGCCATCCTTCATGAACTGCTCCAGGAGGAATCCATGTGCTCCGTGGATCTCCACGCCGTCGAACCCGGCCTCAATCGCATTCCCTGCGGCACGTCTGAAGTCATCGACGATCCCTGGGATCTCGTCGGTCCGCAGCCGGCGTGGCTTGGAGAACACCGTGCCAGACTCGGCGTCAGGGGGGAGCTGCTTGTCCGTGCTCGAGATGGGCGCTTGACCGTCTGGCTGAAAATCTGCCAGTGGTTCACAAAGGGATTAGCAACGGGATCACTCAAACGAGCTGATACTAAACTTGCGCTCGATCACGTACCGTTGGTTGAGGCCCTTCCGGCGTGCGCAATCTGGCAAAAGAAGAGCGCGCCCTTGCGGTGGACAGCGTCGACAATGGGCTTCCACGCCGCGACCTGCTCCTGCGTCCAGATGCCAGGGGACCCCGGGAAGCCCTGCGCGGTGGCAGACACACTCGTGCCCTCGGTGATGAGCAGGCCGCCCCTGGTGGCGCGCTGCGAGTAGTACACGGCGGCGTGCGGCTGCGGCATGCTCCCGTAGGCCCGGCACCGCGTCATCGGCGCGAGCACCACACGGTGGGAAAGCTCGAGCTGCCCCATCTTGTACGGCGTCATCAGCGGGATCACTTCTTGTTCTTGGTGCCCCATCTTTGCTTGTACGTACTCAAACTGCTACCTTGCTTTTGCTTTGCCTCTGCTGCTTGCTTGCTTGCGTCAAAGCTATTCCTGTTTGGTTTTGCTCTGCCCCTGCCTCATCTTTCGACGGAAATTTATACGTTGCTCCAACCAATAGCTCATTGCCTCCGGCGGCTAGCTCCCATATTTCTCGTTTACTCGGCTTCCTGTACTCCAACGGCCGACCCGTCGTCGAAAGTCGTCACCACTTCCGTCATCCATTAGTTTGTTATTTGTTGTCCGTCATCCATGAGTTTGTTATTTGTTGTGGCCGTTGACGGACGAATGGATGGTGGATGCAGTGCGGACTGCTGACTCTGAAGCGCCAGTCATCAGGAGGAGACCGAGTAGAGGTGAGCGAGGCAGCTTATCTACTACTACTGTACTACGTAATGCTACACGTACCCATCTTTAAATCCTTGGCGGATCATCTGTGCGGACCGTGCGGCTAGGACAGCCCCGGAAGTCCAATGACCCAAACTAAAACAAACCGGTAATGACTTCTATGTTCTATTATATGTTCACGCCATTATATATAGTACTTAAACAAATGACCAGCCCCCGGACGTCTGGCGCGAGGACGAGTCCGGAAGCCCGCACAGCTTACCCCCATGCACTGATTTTATTCTCGACCCGCACGCGCACCCATCCTGTTGTAGCGCCCACGCGTCCACACGACTCGTCTCGCACGCGCAGCCCGCCCTGTTCGTCTCGATTCGAGGCTGTTCACCCTATCCCACAAACACACACCCCGCCCCAGTCGTGCCCCGACCGGCGGCCAACAGTGCACCCCGTCCACATGACACCAGCACACCGTGCACCCTGTCCGCTGGCCCCAGCTCACGGCGTCCATCGTTTCCCAGCGCCATGCCGTGCCACCATCACTCACCACGCCCCTTGACTCTTAGAACAACACGAAACACTTGAATGCAACATCCGTATGAAACAGATGAAACATCTAGAACATACACTTGCAACATATATATGAAACATATGCAACATCAGATAAAAACACTTGCAACTTGCAACATGAAAACACTTACTGCAACATAGGACTGAAACGGCTGAAACATTTGGATCATATTCTTGCAATATATGTGTGAAACATATGCAACATCCAGATCGGAATGCTTGCAACATACGTCTAGAATAGATGAAACATTTTGAACAACACCTCTGAAACACTTGCAACATGCCCCTGAAACACTAGCAACATGTGCAACATCCACGATCTACTTTTGCAATATCCATATGAAACAATTACAACATACCTTTGAAATATTTGAAACACTTGAAACATACGCTTGCAACATACGCTTTCATCGCAACATCTCCTTGCCGAGGTCGTGCGTCACGGCGTCGACAACGACCACAACCTTCTGGTGGGGAACGGCAGCGGCGACGACACCTCAACAACACCCAACCAGAGCACCCGGCGCGCAGCAAGCTGCAGCGGGTACGACAGGGGATGGAGCATGGTGCAGCGATGGAGGGGGTGCGGTGTGGGATAGGAGCACGGCGCTGGATGGGGGAGCCACGCGGCGTGAGATTTTCAGCCTAACGGACAGGCGCCCATCGCGAGCACGGACAAGCAAATCTCCCCTGATGCAGAGCCTGGCATGGTGTACTCCAAGCCACGGCGGCTGCGGAAGGACGAGATCCCTCGTATTGTCGATGACTTTAGGCGCGCCGCGCGGAATGCCATCGAAGCCGGGTTCGATGGAGTGGAGATCCATGGCGCAAACAGGTACCTCCTCGAGCAGTTGATGAAGGATAGCGCCAACGACCGTGACGATGAGTATGACGGAAGCCTCAAGAATCGGTGCCGCTTCACGGTCGAGGTGGTCGACGCCGTGGTCTGTGAGGTTGGTGCTCATCGTGTGGGTATCAGGCTTTCTCCATTCCTTGACTACATGGACTGCGTAGACTCCGACCCTGTGGCACTCGCCGACTACATGCACTACTAGAAACGGAATCTTTGCCGAGTGCAAATTTTTTTGCCGAGTGTCAAAAATCGAGCACTCGGTAAAGACCTTCTTTGCCGAGTGCCGCACTCAGCAAAGAATTGCACTCGACAAAGAGCTCTTTGCCGAGTGTCGGGCACTCGACAGAAAAAAGGCTCTCGGCAAAGGACTTCTTTACCGAGTGCTAGGCTCTCAGCAAAAGCACGGCACTCGGCATAGGCTCCCCCGCGTAACGGTGTTCGGCCACGTCCTTTGCTGAGTGCCTGCTGTTAGGCACTCGGCAAATAAGGTTTTTTTTAATTTTCTTTGCCGAGTGTCCTAGATCTGGCACTCTTTTTAGGCAAAGTTTTTTTTTGGAAAATACTTTGTTGAGTGCCCCCGATCTGGCACTCGGTAAAGGTTTTTTTTAAAAAAAAATCTTTGCCGAGTGTCCCAGATCGGCACTCGACAAAGATTTTTTTTCGGAAAATACTTTGCCGAGTGCCCCTGACACGGCGCTCGGCAAAGAATTTTTTTTTCGAAATGTCTTTGCCGAGTGCCCCTGGGAAGGCACTCGGCAAAGACGGATTTTTTTTAAAAAAAATTGAAAACCCTCTTTGCCGAGTGCCTTATTCTTGGCACTCGGCAAAGATCCCCTTTGCCGAGTGCCATCTCCCGGCACTCGGCAAAGAATTTTTTTTTGCCTCCAAATTTTTTGTGCAGCCCTTTTAAGGTACTAGGAACTCATAGTTAGAATTTGGGGATTTCTTGTGACTTTTTGATATATTTAGTTACTTTATTTCGTTTACTTGAATTTTTTTGAAAAATACAAATTTGAACTGCACGTGGTACGAATAATGGAATTTAATGATTCAAAAATGATAGTCATGTTACTGAGCGTAGTGTGAGGCCGTATCCAGGAACGGACCCGAAATTTCGAACATCTTGTTCACGAAACATGACCGCGAACTTGCATGCGAAGTGTTTCTAAATTCTATAAAAAGCAAACGAAGTCCAAAAATCATGAAACTTGTTGAGATGTCGTGATATCGTATGTGGAGGCTATGATAAAAATTTGAGAAGGTTTGGTGCACGTTGTCATGTACGATGCTTATAAACCAGGACATCTCCACATGTGATATCTGATACAACGTCTCCCATTCGAAAGAGATACGGTTAGAGGTATGCAGATCTTTGCATATCTATGACTGTATCTGTTTTGGATTGTCCACGTTTTTTGGACAGCCCGCGGATGCGTAGATGGGTTAGTTTCCATGGTCTGCTCCGGTCCGAGACAGAGTTTCGGCATTACCTCCATGTTGTTCTCTGGATACGCACTCTTCTTTGGCAGGACGTGTATCTAGAGAACAGTGGGAAGGTGCTGCCAAAATTCTATCTCGGATAGGAGTAGAGCATGGAAACTAACCTCATCTACACATCCACAGGTGGGATTAGGACCTATCCTCACCTATTAGACAGTAGGAACACCATGTAGATGCAATTGATGGTTACATTACTCACTGATACATATGTTAGAGGATGGATGACCGTTAGTGGATGTACATGGATTGGAGAAGTCAGAGTGATTACACCACGGAATGGATGAACAAGACCGATGCTTTCTTGAACAGTGCATTTGGCAAGGCTGCTAAAGGACATTGCCTAGTTTTGTGTCCCTGTAGCAAATGTGGAAACAGGAGAAGGGTAAACAAGGTGGAAATGGGTAAACATTTTGTGAAGAATGGATTTACACCGGACTACACCCGGTGGGTCCACCATGGTGAAGTCCATCGTATGAGAGAGGAGGTGGTGAGACCACGGGTGGAGGCTTTTGATGTTGATGCCGGGGTAGCGGACATGTTAGATGACTTTCACCAAGGATAGTTCGATGAGGGATGTGAGAAGGAGGAGATGGAGGCAGTTGCATAGACGTTCTACGAAGTGATGGACTCGGCACAGAAACCCCTTCACGATCGGTCAACGGTGTCTCAACTGGATGCCATTGGACGCTTAATGGGGTTGAAGTCTGAGTTAAACTTGAGTCGACCTGGCTTCGATAAGATGTTGGCCATGATTGGCACCCTGCTTCCGGAGGGCCGCATTCTGCCAAAGAGCATGTACGAGTCACAGAAACTCCTTCGTGCACTTAAGATGCCGTATGAGCAGATACATGCTTGTCCGAAGGGGTGCGCCCTATTTAGGAAAGAACACGAGCATGCAAAGTTCTGTCCAAAGTGTAAATCCTCCAAGTACCTAGAGGTAGACTCTGATGATGGCCAGAAAAGGCAACTTACGATCCCCATGAAAATCCTATGGTACCTTCCGTTCCTACTGAGGATCCAACGGCTATACATGACCGAGGAATCCACGAAACAGATGACATGACACAAAAATGGCAAACGGTACAATCTTGACAAGATGGTACATCCATCCGATGGTGAAGCTTGGATCTGCTTTAATGACAAACATCATGACAAAGCAGATGAAGCTCGTAATGTACGTGTCGCGCTGGCAACAGATGGGTTCAATCCTTATGGAATGATGTCTGCCCCATACAAATGTTGGCCCATCTTCATTATCCCCCTTAATCTCCCCCCGGTGTCTCCTTTCAATGACATAACGTATTCTTGTCGTTGATAATTCCTAGACACCCAGGGAGTAATATGGGTGTGTTCATGGAGCCCGTGTTTGATGAATTGGTCCATGCTTGGGACGAAGGGGGTATGGACATACGATCGAGCTACAAAGACAACCTTCAAAATGCACGTTTGGTACCAGTACTCCCTGCATGACTTCCTAGCATATGGGATATTCTGCGCCTGGTGTGTTCACGGGAAGTTCTCATGCCCAATATGCAAGGAAGGTGTGAGGTTCATTTGGTTGCAGAAGGGTGGTAAGTATTCGTCATTCGACAGACATCATCAATTCCTACCTCTTGCCCATCCATTCAGACAAGACATCAAAAACTTTATGAAAGGTGTCAAAGTGACAAACCCTGCACCACAGATGATGACTAGTGCCGAGGTTCATGCTCAGATAGATGCTCTCATGCCCAATGAACAAGGTGGTTTTGTGGGATATGGTGAGCAACATATGTGGATTCATATCTCGGGCATGACGAGGCTCCCCTATTTCGATGACCTTCTACCACATAACATTGATGTAATGCACACTGAAAAGAATGTCGCCGAGGCACTTTGGGCAACACTCATGGACACTGAAAAGTCTAAGGATAACCCTAAGGCTAGAGTGGACCTAGCAATGTTGTGCGATAGACCAAATCAAGAGATGCAGCCTCCTAGTCGTGGCAAGACCTGGAGAAGCCTAAGGCCGATTTTGTCTTGAAAAAGGACCAAAGGAGGGAAGTACTTGAATGGATCAAGACGCTAATGTTCCCTAATGGGTATGCAGCGAATCTAAAGAGGGGAGTGAACTTAGGCACTCTGCGAGTAAACGGGATGAAGAGTCATGACTACCACATATGGATTGAGCGGCTTCTTCCGGCAATGGTTCGAGGCTATGTCCCGGAGCATGTCTGGCAAGTGCTGACAGAGTTGAGCTACTTATTTCGCTAGCTTTGTGCCAAGGAGCTCTCTCGGACTGTCATTGATGACTTGGAAAGAGCGGCACCCGTATTGCTCTGTAAGTTGGAGAAGATCTTTCCAGCCAGCTTCTTCTTGCCGATGCAGCATTTGATTGTGCACCTCCCGTATGAGGCACGGATGGGGGTCCCATGCAGAACCATTGGTGCTATCCAATCGAGAGATGTCTGAAGACTCTTCGCAAAAAATGTAGAAATAAAGCCAAAATTGAGGCTTCCATTGCAGAGGCATACATTCTAGAGGAGGTGTCAAACTTCACAGAGAAATACTACACTGAGAAACTTCCTAGCGTTTATAATCCACCCCCTCGTTATAATGCTGGCGAAAATGAATCGAACCTCAGCCTTTTCCAAGGGCAACTCAGAAAGCGCAAGTGCATCAACCATTAAGCAATTGAAAAATGAAGAGTGGTGTAGTATCATGCTATATGTGTTGACCAACCTTGTCGAGGTGCAGCCGTTCATTGGGTAAGTTCTGAACGAACTTGTTTCATTTTGTTGTATGTCCTTGTTTCTTCATCCAACCCCCTTGTTTCTTGTTGGTACAGGGAATTTCTTCGTCAATCCTAGCATGGATCAAGGTAACCTACCTCGTAAGAAAATGATACCCTTCTTTCACAGGGTGCGGGACCAGGGAGCCCTGATTTCATTTGTTGGTTCAAACAGAAAGCCCAAACTGATGTGTCTATAAGTGACGAGCTGAGACAGGTTGCAAATAGCTATGATGTTAGGGTCAAGTCATTTACCAGTTATGACGTGAATGGATATCATTTTCGCACGGCAAGCTACGAGTAGAGTCGGCCCAATCGAAAAACCACAAACAGCGGAGTTGTTACGCCCGGCACTGATGGACTCGACTATTATGGAAGAATTGAATAAATCTATGAACTATCATTCTATGGTTCCAAACCTCTTACTCCTGTCATATTCCAATGCCACTGGTTTCATCCTGGAGTAACGAGACGGACCCCTAAGCTTGGGCTAGTCGAAATTCGATAGGATTCCGTCTATCCAGGAAAAGATGTCTACATTGTGGCTCAATAGGCCGTCTAGGTTTATTATACGTCATACGCGTGAAAAGATGCCGAGCATCTTAAGGGTTGGTTTATTGTGCACAAGGTATCGCCACACGGTAAACTACCTGTCCCAAACGATGAAGATTACAACTTCAACCCAAACACATATGATGGAGAGTTCTATCAAGAAGACGAACTACAAGGGAGGTTTGACATAGACTTAACTGAAGAGATAGGAATGGAAGTAGACAATGAAAGGGATGATGACGAGGACGCTGGAGATGAGGTGCGAAATCTGAAGGACATACAAATGCTTGAGCGATTACGTTTAGGCAATGACAATGAAGACAACATTTCTCCTTCGGATAGTGTTGATGAGTTGGACAATGTTGATAGTGATGACGAGACCTATGATCTAGCTAATCTCAATCATGAAGATTATTTCTAATACATGTAATACTATGTTTTTTGTAATTATGTTTTGTTCATTTTTGCACCTATTTCTAATTACGTCTTGTTTTTCTTTTTTGTTGCAGGTGATTGAACAAAGATGGCGGGCGACCGTCATAGGTCCGTGAACTCAATTTACCAAAGACCACGCTGGCTGCAGGAGGAGGGGTGGCGGAGGGATTGGACAGGAGGAGGAGGAGGAGCGCCAGACGTAGGAGGGGGTCGTCTCCTCCCACGCCGCATGAGGAGCCGGAGGAGGAGTTGGCGCTCGTGGATGAGTCAGACGATGAGCTGGTTCGGCAGACAGACAAGGAGGGGCTGCACGAGGACGACAAGTTGGAGGCGGTAGGCACGGGTTCCGCTTCCTCCGACTCCTCTTCGAGTGTCTACTTGCGTGGTCCCGCGAGCCTCCCACATGTTCTGCTTCCTCACCAACGCCCAGTGATTCACCCTGAAGGGCAAAAGTAAGTAACTTTATATGTTATCACCACTACTTCATATGATATGATGAAAAAAAACTAATAATTTTTCTTAATCACTTGTGCAGGAACTGGGTGGTTGTGTCGGGTGGTAACGCACGGCTAGTCAATGGCATCCTGGGTCTTCTGTGCAGGCAACACTTCATCGGCATTGTCACGTACGCATCGAAGACGAAGCCGGCCTACTTGTTTGACCACTACGCCATCGCCACCGATGTGGAGTACCCCAACAAGGCGGCGTGGGTGAAGGCAGAGCTTTGGGTAAGTCTCCTCGCACAACATTGCTCAATATGTCGCATTCATTGGACTTTTCTTGAAATAATGAATAGATACATCACTTTTGTATGCAGACTTATTATAGATGCGATGAGGGATTTGAGGCCAGGGCGGAGCAGGTGACTACCAAAGCCTATAAAAAACTCGTCTTCGACATGCATCATGAGGTGCGCATCCAGGCCATCGTAACCTACTATGGGTCAAAGCTTGGAGAGAGGAAAACCAAGAAAGATGCAAGAGAGATGCAACTGACCCGGGAGTAGTACCTTGAGGTAAATGAAGAACATCAATATTGATTCATTTTGAGATTAAGTTGGTTTAATTTGATCTTCTTATATATCCAATACTTGATGACGTGTAGATGATTCCCTAGTGGTGCCAAGCATATCCCGAGTGTTGGGCGATGATGGTGGAGAGGTGGTTCACGGAGGAGTACATCAAGATGCATAGGGATGCCCGGGATCGTTGTATGTAGATGCAAGGTCCAGCACACCATCAAGGCAGCCATAGCCTCGCCGGATACAAATAAGCATGGGTACGCGAATTCATTTATCTATTGTGACGCTCAGTTCTGCCTGATTTCTAATCATCGTGCTGTCTTTCTCGCAGTCGGCGTCACATAGTGGTCAGGCTTGCTCAGACTTCTAGGCATGGTGTATGGCCCACAAGGGCAATGCGATGTTCGACATCTCCTTCAACCTGGAGGACCCGCCCGAGGCATACACGAACCCGAGCGTCCACTCCCGCATCAGTGAGTACACTAAGGTGGCGAGGTAGCTCCATGGGTCAGACCATGATCCGAGCACCCAGGACTTCGATGGAGAGGCCATCATGAGGGCAGGGCAAGGCAAGAAGCATGGACGGTTCTGGCTTGGCGACGGCGTCATCGACACGGCCTCTACTCCCTCTCTCTCCTAGATCCGAGCACGGAGCACGAGCGAGAGCCCGGCCATTCGCACACGGCCGACCGCTGCACAGCACCGAGTCGACGCACTCGAGGTTATTCCTGTTTTACTCGTCATACATTGATCTTTACACACCTTAATTAGCTTTGCATTACTGAAATATTGGAGTGAAATATTGTAGGCCCAGCTGGAACAAGAAATAAGGCAATGTCAGGAGCTGGCGGCCCAGCTGGACGCCGAGCGGACCGAGCGACAGGCCCAGGCACAGAGGCTGACGGACATTACAGAATTCCTACAAGGGCTTGAGCAACGTGTGGGCTTCTCTCTACCAGCTGGGCTGTTGGTTCCACCTCCGCCTCCGCGTCCTGCAGCTGCAGCTACTCCTGTAAGTATGAAAGTTTTTTACTTTCGCTTGTGCTTTGCTTGTGTGGCCTCTACCTTCCTAGATTAGCTATCTAAATAATCTTGTCTCATATGCAATCTTTACTCCTTTGTGCAGTCTCCATCTGATGGTGGTTCGAATAATCCACCTCATGCACCTCCGAATGATGGAGCTGGGCCTTCACCACAGTCGCAGTGGCCGAGATGAGTGTACGTTGTATTTTTTCATTTATTGTTCACTTGATGATGGACATGTGATATACTTGTGATGCACTTGTGGACTTTGATGGACTTGTGGATTTATTTGGATGGACTTGAGCACTTGTTATTATATATGTGATATATATTGTGATGGATGTGATATGCGCGGATCGATGTGTGGATGGATGAGATATATATGTGATGGATGGGATATATATGTGATGAATGAGATATATGATTGTATGAATTTATTTGTCATGATGGAATGTAAAAAAATAAAAAATGACCGTTTTGAGTCACTTGGCCGTTATCGGGCACTCAGCAAAGACTTTTATCGGACACAACGTGCACGAAATCTTCTGAAATTTTTATCATAGCCTCCACATATGATATCACGATATCTCAACAAGTTTCATAATTTTCAGACTTCGTTTGCTTTTTATAAAATTTAAAAACACTTCGCATGCAAGTTCACGGTCATATTTCATGAACAAGATGTCCGAAATTTCGGGTCCGTTCCTGGATAGGCCTCACACTACACTCGGTAACATGACTATCATTTTTTCAATCATTAAATTCTATTATTCGTACCACGTGCAGTTCAAAATTATATTTTTCGAAAAAATTCAAGTAAATGAAATAAAGTAACTAAATATATCAAAAAGCCATAAAAAATCCCCAAATTCTAACTAGGAGTTCCTGGTTCTTTAAAAGGGCTGCACAAAAAATTTGGAGGCCAAAAACAAAAAAAAACTTTGCCGAGTGCCGAGGCATGGCACTCGGCACAGGGGTCTTTGCCGAGTGCCACGGATAAGGCACTCGGCAAAGAGGGCTTTGAATTTTTTTAAAAAATTTTCTCTTTGCCGAGTGCCTTGATAGGGCACTCGGCAAAGACATTTTAAAAAAATTAAATCTTTGCCGAGTGCCGTGCCAGGGGCACTCGGCAAAGTAGTTTTTTTTTTAAAAAAAAAGACATTTTAAAAAAAATCTTTGCCGAGTGCTGTGCCAGGGGCACTATGCAAAGTATTTTTTTAAAAAAAATATTTGCCGAGTGCCAGATCTGGGACACTCGGCAAAGAAATTTTTAAACAAATTTAAAATCTTTGCCGAGTGCCAGATCTGGGACACTCGGCAAAGAATTTTTTTTTAAAAAAAATTAAATCTTTGTCGAGTGCCTAATAGCAGGCACTCGGCAAAGAAGGACGTGGCCGAACACCGTTACGCGGGTCAGCCTATGCCGAGTGCCGCGCTTTTGCCGAGAGTCTGGCACTCGGCAAAGAAGTCCTTTGCCGAGTGCATTTTTTTGCCGAATGCCCGATTTTTGACACTCGACAAAGAATTTTGCACTCGGCAAAGTCTATGTTTCCAGTAGTGCTTGCTCTCTGCTAGTTTTTTTTGAGAGGATACTCTCTGCTAGCTAGCTCTTGCTTTGTGCAAGGGGAAGGTTAAGGCCCAGGAGTACTTATAGGTGCCGCGGTGCACCTTGGTGTGTGTTTTTTTAGTCTGTCTACTGTACAGATGTGTGTTTTAACATAAGTCAACATATAGTTGTTAGATGTATGTAAAACACACAGATTTCAACATAGGAAAAACCACGTGTTTCAGCCAAAGCTAGCACATGGTTGTTGGCTGCTTAAAAAACACACGAATTCCAACAGATAAAAACCATGTGCTTTAGGAGAAGCAGCACACGATTGTTGGCTGCCTAAAAACACATGGGACACTGGGAGCTTCTCTGGCACCTGTAGGATCAATCAGAATGCTCACAAGTTTCACTTAAGGATAAACACGAGTAACGCAATTAGCCAATTACAATACACATGTGACAAACGGTAACACTAATGCTGGCAACTGACAACCAAACGGTTATTCAAAGCAGAGCTTCTTTTTCGAAAACAAAAAATAACATAGATTGCGACTCGTCCAAATTGCATTTAAAAAAGGAAAAACAACAGGGCTTGCGACATGTCCAAATTGCATTCAGAGTGCGTCGGGCAGAGATTCAAATTAGCGTGGCGCACACATTTGGCACTCATTGGAATTACTGAGCGAGAGCCGAGAATAGAGTCATAGACGGCAACACAACAGAGAAACAGTAGGAAGCAATCCCAGACACAGACTGTACTACAACTAGTTGACAGCAAGCACGGGACAGAACCTTCTCCCACTGTAAACTAATTTACACAAGCATCTAGTTGATGAACATCAAACAATGACATAATGCTGATCTATTTTAACACAGTTCTAGCCTTCTAGGAGCGTCCCGTCCATAGCATAGGAGAAGGGCTTCTATTGTTTGGAGGAAAGTCATCTATAACTAAATCATGGAAGGCAATGGAGATTAACTTAACTAACAACACATATTTCCATCCGCGGCTCTCTCACTAACACACGAAAACACATACAAACAAGAAATCACAAAAATCTGATGTGTATGGACACAGAGACAATAAACAATTTACAATTCTATTTATGTAACTGATAATTTGCAATTAAGACCGAAACAAGAACAACACATGAGTTATTGAAGACAAGATGAGGCTACCAAAAGTAAGTAGGCATAACCAAGCATGCAGGAATTCAGATCCTCAAACATGCAACTAAACTAATAGGTACAATATTTCTATTCTCCACGTTATAGAACTAATGATAAAACTAGAAGACCATGCTTCCTAAATGCACATTAGCCTTCAAAAATCAGGTAACAAAGCATGAAATGAAGCAGTCAGCCATATAATTCATCTACAAGCACTGATCCAGGTTAGAGCAATATTATTCATCGTCAAACAATCTAAATGACGCTACACTTGGACTATTAGAGTAAAGAGTTTTCCTAGCGCAAGCTTTCTGAACATATGTTTTTCCTGCTTAATGAAATGTAAAAAGGAAAACAAAATAGTGGAAAAGTTACATATAAAGACTGGATATTGCACATGTTAAACACCATAATTGTAATAATTTAAGTGTGCAATTTACTACTTATAAATGTGCAATCAAGAAATGGATACTGCACACATATTTATTCATTTTATTGTACAATATATGCAATACACAGTTAAAAGATGTGAGTTCCTACTATTCTACTTAAATTGTCCCTTGTATCTCTTCAACTATAGATCAAATAAGCCATTGAACAAGCACACCAAGCAAAAACCAGTTCTATAGATCAAGAGCAATCAGATCCAATAGTTGAGCTAACCCAAGCAAAAAAAGCAAGCACCATTGCTGACCATAAAAACCATTACACACAAATAACAGTAACAAACCGCCCTAATGCTCAAGCTGCTATACCATGGCGCGCAACACAGGCCGTAGCTAGCTCGCTTAACCCAACACGACAAACGTAAACTGCACCAATCTCTAATACTATGACCTACTCATTCTAGAACATTTTACCAATCAAGCAAATTGACACCACGTCATGTAGCAGCATAGGCAAAGCAGAACAACACAAACTACACGAAAGTTTGGCTTGGTAAAATAAAGCATCCAAAATTTGGCTTTGCTAGATTAAGCACTTAAGCAGCAAGCAGCGTAAATGTCTCCCCACCATTCTCTGCAGCCATATGCCCTCAACTGCAAGGGTTGGTGCAGTACGGCAGAGAAGGGGGTTGCCCAGTCATTCTCACCACCAATTGGAATTTTAGGGAAGTGATGATATCAGTTCAGTCAGAAAAAACATTCATATAGGACACAAGCAACATATATAAAGATTAAAAAAACAATTTCTGCTTCACGGTGTGCTTTGCTAGCCGACATAGCAAAGTGAACACTGACAATTATCTCATACTCATACCACAGCGGTTCGAATAGGATAGAAACAACAAATAATCAAGCAAATAGGTTAATCTTAACTTACAATTCAAGAAGATGCTTGAGATCACCAATAGTAAGACGAACTGGTCCAGAGAATTCATTATAGGAAAGAGATCTCTGTGCCACAATGAAGGAAGAAGCTAGTTACCATAATGAAGTGGCTGCAAGGCTGCATCCATACACATAACTAAGAATTCATAGCACTAGGCGTTGATCAAAGAACTAAAGATTGCAGCAAAGTTGATCAAAAATGTTGCAACTGACATCAGTTTTCAAGTAAATTTAGATTGCAAACACTGTTGAATTGTGAAAATGCAACACTAAAATGTACATCGGTGATAATATACTAAAAATGTACAGCAGCACTAAGCATATATCCTCTAAAATGGCAAGCTCCAAGTTCATAGAGACAGGACTACTATTCAGCAATGTAGCAATGTCCAGCATAAGCATATATACTGAAACTTAATGTATCAAACACAAATGGGTAAATCAACGCATCACTAGCACTGACATTCAGAGACAACCACGCACTGAATAGAGGAAAAATGAGATGTGTGTTGACACAAATCAGAATTAACAAAGTTCATGAAGTGTTAGCACAAATCACAAGAGACAATTTTTTTCTATGAAATGACAAAGACAAAAATAAGGTGTGTTGACACAAATCACAATTAACAAACTTGAAAGATGTGTTACCACAAAAAAATCAAAAGAGATAATTTTTGTGCCATAAGCACATGCAGCTATTGGAGATCACACTGGTACACTATTATAGAGAAATTATCATGAGCAAAAATCATGCACAAAAAATAGAAAAAACTTCTACATAAAATAACAAGGAGGAGTTTAGCTTCTGGGGTCTATATTATATTGATATGCAAGGACAAGGACAAAAATGAAATGTGTGTTGGCACAAATCAAAATTAACAAAGTTCATGAAGTGTTAGCACAAATCACAAGAGACAATTTTTTTCTATGAAAGGACAAGGACATAAACTTGGCTTGGGCAAGCATAAACCACAATAAACAAAGGAAAATGTGAGCTAGCACAAATGACAAGGACAAAAAAAGGGTGTGTTGCCACAAATCACAATTAACAAAGTTCAAGATGTGTTAGCACAAATCACAAGAAACAATTTTATTCTATAAATGGTAAGGACAAAAATTTGGTGCGTGCTGGCACAAATCACATTTTTTATCCAAACTAGAATGTAGAAGTAGCAATGATGTAACGACTTAAAAACCCTGTGCAATTTCTTCCATCGAGGGCCATATATCCCTGAAGTAGACTTCCTTGCCATCCTTTCCAATTCCAATGGGCTCTTTCTCAAAATCAATATCAACCTGAAAAGTACAACTTCTAATATTAACTACTACCCTGAAACCAGAAGCACAGATGTACTAAAGTTTATTGACCATGACAGCCCTAGAATAAGTTATGTGGGAGAAGACACAAACTTACACTTCCAGCAAGTGCATAAGCAACAAGAGGTGGCGAAGCAAGATAGTTAGCCCGAGTTAAAGGGTGCACACGACCCTCGAAGTTACGGTTACCCAACAAAACAACAGCAGCAACAACATATGTTCAAAAGAGGTAAGCGATAAGCCAATCATACAGAAAAAAACTAAAATTTGTTATAGCTAAATAGTCAATCATCATAGAATTAACTTACCATTTTCTGTAATGGCAGCTGATACAGATTCATCGAGATCACCAGAGTTTCCAATGCAAGTGGTACAGCCATAGCCAACAGTATGAAATCCTTGCTGGTTCAAGTATTCTTGAAGGCCACTGTAAATAGGAATCACCAGATTCAATTAAAACATGTCATCTCATACACAATGAAACTCTATGTTTCACTGTTCTTTATTAAACAATGACAAGATACCTCTGAAGCAAGTACTTTGTGTCAACTCCTGATCCAGGGGCAAGGCTTGTCTTCACCCATGGTTTAACCTAAAAACAAGTGCCATCTCACATCCGCAGAAAGCACAGAAAGACACTCAGCATAACAACCCATGATTACATTACTAGAGGACTAACCTCAAGACCCAACTCGTAGGCTTTCTTAGCTACAAGACCAGCACCAAGCATAACACTAGGATTTGACGTGTTTGTGCAGCTAGTTATTGCTGCTATAACAACACTACCATGCTTGATTTCTGCTGGCTACCCATGAAAGTCAAATTTGACAACCTTATCCTACGGCTCCTTTGGCACTGCAAATAGACACCTTTCGCTTACTGTTAGTTTTCTAAAGCAAATAGGGTTCACAGAAAAGATATAGTATGGTCCTAAGAACCTAGTGAGGCAGTGAAACCAAAGCTACATTCATCATCAGCACCTACTGCTACTGGGAAATGAAGCAGACATGCACAACACTGGTAAAGCCAGCAAGGATGACTTGTTTATCAGTATTAACAAAGATAGATGACAAACTAGGACACAACCACAAAATCATGACAAATATAAAATGCAATTTAGTAACAAATATACTAGCTCTAGCACAAATCACAAGTAACAATTTAGTAACAACGAGGCTAACGGTTCAACAACAGCATATTGCATATGCTTAGAACTAAAATTGCAGTGACTGATACTTGCAATCTACATTATAGCAAACTTCAATTATGTAACTGAATCTTTAAATTGTTTGGTTTACTGAATCTTTAAGTTGTCTGATCAGAAATAGTTCTTTGGTATCACTAAAGTACAACAAATGGCGAAAAGGAGAAAGGAGAGCCAAAACAAAGGTATAGATGCATCCAAGCTTGCATTGCCTTCAATGAACATGAACCAGCCAATGGCGTCGCTCTCTTTTCTTCTGGCCTGGCCGAAAGCCTAGCTGTAGCTGAGCCACAAGCCCACAACGGATCTACAAAAGCAACAGTAATAAAAATCAGAAAAAAATATATGCAACTAGAATCATAGAATAGACAAACTGTGACTAATAACTATCTATCAGAACATGTATATATCTATCTTTGTCCCATAAACAATCAACCAAATCTTCACTACCTAAAAGAGCAAGAACAACAAATGAACAGACAGTGATGACGCCACACACTGAGACTAATACATTCTACTAAAAGCACTAAATAGACATACTGAAACTACAACCGAATGTACTGAACCTTGTATGCAACAGAGGAAACAACACAAAAGAACTAAATCTGATTGAATCACGAGTTCAATAACTCATAAACAAAATAATGAAACTGAACAAAAATGAAACTGACAACGGAACTTAAATAAAACTGAAGCTGAACCTAAGATCTCTCAGTATACGTCTAGTTCAGATCTCGCATGAATGATTGTTCTGCTCACAGTTACTGAGAGATGTTACTAAGAAACTGAATACTAAAAACTAACATATACCGACAGATACTAAGAGATACTAAAAAACGAGATGGAAAACTAGAGGGAAAATAATATCAGATAAAGAAGGTTTACAATGACAAAAAAGAAAACTGAACTAAACTAAAGACTGAGCTAGCTAAACATGAAGCTAAACAAAAATGTAACTGAGGAAAATATTAATAATTTAATACTAAAATAAAAACAATCAAAACTAAACAGAATGAAAAGGAGCATTGCAGAATACAAATAATGTTAGTAGATATACTGTATCGTTACACCTCATACCTTAACAAAAAAATAGACAAATAATAAAGAAGCATTGTAGAACTATGTCACAGCTTAGGGTTGCACTGGAATGCAATGTGGCCACTGCCAGATTGAAAACATCACCACAAATACGTGTAAAGCATCCATGAGTTAATCATCCCAACTGGAATGCAAGCACAAATGCAAAAGACAAAACTAGCTATTGTCTCTCCAAGAAAAGAAACCCAGTGCTAAATGCATGGACAGTGAAATGATAACTGAATGTACACAGGATCCATCCAGCAGTTCAGACAATTTCAACAACAAAGAACATACTAGGAAAAGGTTGGTTTGCAACATACCTGCTACTGCTATTGCTAGCCCTCTTCAAGTTCTAGCTCTTCATCTGAAAAATAAAATTTTGTTTAGTTACCAGGAAAAGAAAATAATACAAAAAGATATCCCATAGTTTCAGATCCAAGTTTTATATCAAAAACTCAAACTGAAAGATACATAGACTAGCAGTGTCACATGCATGCATCTGGACATCTGGTACAGCAGGAAAGAAAACATTGCAGAAGCGACACCATCGCAAAATGCTGCTGCTGCTGTCTAGTGATAACTATCATAAAGCTTACTGCTGGCATTATTACTACCGTGTAAATTCATTAGAAAAATATTTAGTACAATATCTTGCCACAGCCAACAATTGTCAGTCGAAAATATTGCTTTCTGAACTAGCTATAACTGAACCTAAACATAAATGAAACTGAAAAAACTGTCAGTCGAAACACATTGAACTAATTAGTGCAAACTAATTATTAAAACTGAAAGATAAATGAAGTAAAGAAGCTAAACCTGAATGAAACTAAAATTTTGACAAAAAAAATCTGAAACCAATACTGAAAACTAAAATATCTAAACCTTAACCTGAACAAAATGTAACTAAACAAAATATTGCTTTCTGAACTAGCTAAAACTAAACCTAAACATAAATCAAACTGAAAAAACTGTAAGTCGAAATACATTGAACTAATTAGTGCAAACTGATTTTGAAAACTAAAAGATAAATGAAGTAAAGAAGCTAAACCTGAATGAAACAAAAAATTTCAATAACAAAAAACTCCGAAACCAATACTGAAAACTAAAATATCTAAAACTGAACCTGAACAAAATGTAACTGAACAAAATATTACTTTCTAAACTAGCTAAAACTAAACATAACAAAAAAGAAACTATCCGGTTAATGCACAACATGAATGGCATACTTCTAAAAGTGAACAAACCCCCAAAGCATACATGAAAGGAATACTAAACTCAACCGGGCATCATATAGCAATTTCAATATTTTTACTCTAAACTCGTATGCAAGCAAATCAAAATAGAACTAGCACATTCGATTAAGAGCGATAGGGAAATTTAATTCAATACAAGAAAACAGTACAAACTCAGCTGCAATATAGGAAATTCATCAAACAATAGATTGCTGAAACTTAATCTGTAAAACACAAAACGGTGAATCAACAAATCATTATCACTGACATTCAGAAACAACCACAAAAAATAGCTCCTCTAGCCGACCACCATCCCTCGCATCACCAAAACCGTGCTATGATTGCAATATTTACCTGCCTTGAAGCTAAGGACAGACAGCCACGCAAACAACAGAAACAGTCACTCCTGATTATATAGGATACTACCAGCTACTTGGTGGCCTGTATTATTTTCCAGATACAGGGGTTGTTTGTTTCACAGTCAGGCTCAGAGCTCTACTCAAACTCACAAGCTGTGCACGAGCATTTTCTTTCTCAAAAGATACATACATAAAACTGAGCTGAGGATATAGATTACTACAATACAGAACCATATTGCACTGTGAGAAAAAAGACAAATCGAGGAGGAAAATGGTTCAACACCACCATATTGCATATGCTCAGAACTACAATTGCGGTGTCCGATACTTGCAATTTGCATTATTGTTGATTGCAATTATGTAACTAAATGTTTAATTTATTTGTAGAGCACTTCAACAACTATGTAGTAGAAAATTAGGATCACATAGTTCAGTGGTATACCAAGTGCTATATCATGGAGCAGTACTATAGTTTATAGGAGAAAATATTTGACATATTTATGCTCTGAAGTAAAAATTTGTAATGCTGTTTGCATCCAATTAAAATTCCTGACACATTTTGGCTAAATGATAGGATTTACTCTTTCCTATAAAGGATAACAAGTGAGTTTTGCAAATTGATTTTGAAGCCCTAAAAGGAAAAAGGCATAAGTCGAGAAGTACCTCCAGAACATAATTAATGTTTACTAAACATTAATGTTCTACACATTAATTAGTGTTAGAGGACAACCATGTTTTGTTATCCTCTGCAGCTTACTAAACATTAATTGGGATTCAGAAAATACAGGCACCAAGTATTTCTCAGTTTCTATAACAAAACATTATCTACCTACTTATTGTCCTTTCCTACTCGAATTCCACAAAAGCAACCTCAAAACACACCTCTTCGAGCTCACACTACCTAGTAACAAAGCATCTGAAAATGACTACAAGCTCAACAAAAAAAAGAGCTACTTGAAAATGGAAGAAAAAAGGTGGACAAGGAAACTTACACATATTGACACTCCATAAAATGGGGACCATGTAAGACCAACTGAATAGAAGTTGCCATATCCCCAACTTACATCAACCTGTCAAGGAAATTACAATGAACTGTTTAGTGTAAGTATAGTAAGAAGACATTGTAAGAATAGTAAAAAGACAATGTAAAACCAAAAATATGTCACCAATTTCCTCTATTGACTAGGCGAACAAAGCACACAACCACAGCACTGCACAAACTCAAACTGTGGATCAAAAATTTTAGAGATAAATGCAATTCTGAGATAAATTTAAAAACAATCCAATCTAATTGCAAGCATATGGTACACTACACCAAGGGACTAGGATATATAGCCATAATTGCACAGAGACTAGGATCAATAGAAAGAGCTCACCATTAACCGATCTAATGACAAATTATACAAAATAAACAAACCTTCCAAATGTTTTCTATGGATTCTGGCACTAAACTGATATTCCTCCGTCCCTTTCTTCACACATTAACAGAGCATAGTACATGAATTATATAAACTCCCCACACTAACACCCTGGAGGAAGATTTAAGAGAGAGTTGTAACCGAATTTTTTGAGAAAGCTAATACGTGCTACTGCAACCAGGACACATGCCAAAATCATTACCAGATTTTTTCAGAGGTAGACACTTGCCCCCCTTGCTATGTCATACTGAATGTATCAAAACAAAGACAACACCCAATTATTACTGGTAAATACTCACTACATGTTCATGCAAGCCGACCACTGCAAAGATATTGTAAGCATGCTACTAGCCTACCACAAAGTGCATGGCACTGAACATTCATGACATGTGGCATTTCAGAACTATATTTTTACTCTAACCTTAGATGTAAGCATATCAAGAGTACTAGCACATTCGATTAAGAGTGATAGGGACATTTAACTAAATACAAGATCACAATGCCAGCCCACATGACTACAAATTGTTCTTATAAAAAAATATCTACAATTAGCCATTTAGCTACACTAGGCAATTTAGACCAACTGGAAACAGAGAAATGAATGTTTAGTGAAAAACTCTGCTGTTGGGAGATCAGAGAGAGCAAGAAAACGTCATGCTCTCCAAAAGCAGCTAGCCAACCCAATTATTCCGTAGAGATAGACAAAGCCTTGGGTCTTTGTTCGTTCGAACATGACATTTCGAGAGGAAGTTGCTATCCTTCATACTAGGACAGGGGATTGACAATCCTATAATGCAGATCACTAATCAAACAAACATCAACAAAGACAGAAACCAAAGCAACAAAATAGAACACAAATCCGACCTCCACATGCACGCAAAATGCCCGCTCGAACCCTGTGCACAGAGCCGATGTGCCACGCACCCCCGGCCGCCGCCCATGCCGCAACCAAATCCACAGCCACAACCCCTGCCGTGACCAAATCCACAACCACACACCCCCAGCCGCCGCCCATGCCACAACCAAATCCCCGGTGAAGCCAAGGCATCAGGAGGGGGGCGTGTCCAGCTCCATGGGCTCTAATTCATACAAGCAACCGAAACCAAAAACCTAGAACAAAATCACACTAAAGTCACCAATGGTTGTCCATTTCTGGGAATGGGGACAAATTAAAGCACCACATCTGAAATCCTAGAGGGGTGGGGGCATCTGCAGAGTGGGGGGCACCTGGGCCGGTGGCCGCCTTGTCGGTTCATTGGGCGGCGAGCGGGGCTGCGGCCGGCGGGGCCGCAGGGGCCAGCAGGCCGGTACGCCGGACGCGGGAGCGCTGACCAGCCGCACAGGAAGAGGACTGCGGAGGGCCGACCAGCCGAGGGTAGGACTGCAGGAGGGCGCGGAGGCAGAAAGGTCGCCGTCGGGCGTTGCGACTCGCGCGGACTTCAGTCGCGCGGTCGCGGTCTCCCCGTCTCCGTCTCCGTCTCCCTCCAGTCCCCGCGTCGAGTGGTGTAGGGTGTTAGCGGGTGCGGCCCCAGACCCAATAAGAAACATCGGACCCAACAACAGCCAAACAAGACGCACGCATCTCGAAGCCAATCCAATGGACATAAAATTCGTATGCCATCAAACAATAAAACACATGTGTGTCATATAGCATTCCTTGTTTTTTTCCGTCTTCCGGCCATCTCGTTTTCATCCGTATCCGTTGTTCCTCCCACGCCGTGCGTCACTCTCTCCGTCACACAGGCAGTCTCCGTCGTGCAAAAACATCAGCCGTGACAGAGTTACATCGCTTTAGTTTTACCTTTCTCATGCACCGCGCGCGCTGATTGTCGAGGCAGGCCTAGCACATCAATTACAGTGTGTGTAGTATGGGAGCTTTCAACACGCCATTGGTCAAACCTGTGGGCGCTGAATATAGGTTGCATGAAGTGGACGGCATATATATGCATGCTTGGCCAAGGGTTTCCTCTACTTGATTTTCGTTGACTACGGGGTTCTAACGCGCGTTCACTACCCACACTTAACTGCCGTTCTCTATTCTTGAGGATTTGAAATCCCATTTGTTTTCTATTACTACCGTTTGGAAAATCTTGTATTCAAACGATGGGCTTACATGGGAGCTCTAAAAGCTAGACGCAAGATTGGACTTCCCAAAGATCACACCAACATACACATGATCCACCGTTGGCTTAATTTAAACCAGGACGGATACCATGTAGCTTAACTGAAAACTTGTGGAAAAAAACAAAATTTTAAACTAAAAAAAACTATGGTGCCCGCTCAAGCAAAATATGCTTCTTTTTTACAACTACTTAAAAATTACAAGATTTTTGAAGGTCATAGGTCTTTTGTTTTGGATCAACGAGAAAAAATTTAGTCTTAGACACTTCTCAGTCATGCCAACCAAAATGCCATGCCTCATATATCAATCACACTATATAAAATGACAACAAAATAGTCTGATTCATCTATCGGTCACGCACGCCAAGCAAAACGATATGATTTGCCTGTAAGTTGCATCAAATAAAATAGCGTGGCACAACCTCACACGTGGAAATTGTTCATAGAACCAAACACTATTGTGTGTATTAGGCCAGTCTCAATGTGAGTTTCATAGATATTAAATAAGTTGATGTGATATAGTTTAAAGGAAGAGAGAGATGAAAATATATAGTTTCATGGAATGAAATAAGTTTTATGAGAGATGGAACTTGTTTACATTGTTTCCAATACCAGGGAGTCTTAGAAACAGAGCCATAAAACTCCATTGAGACTGCCTTATTAGTCATGTCGTTTGATAATTTTCATTTGCCATAATATTATTTTTTGCAGGTGGCTATTTTCTAAAAAATTAATTGGACACTTGCTATTAAAATATTAGTTATTTTACGGAAATGCTATATAACACACGTGTGTTTTATCACCAAAAAACACATGGATTTTAGTCCACCGGATCGTTGCCCCGATTTGTCTGCGTCCGTCAGATCTGCGTCCGTCAGGCAGTGCGCTTTCTTATGACGAACGACCCATGACGCGACACCAGCAGCACCAGCACCAGCACCCGCTAGGGGACCACGACGCGACGACCCATGGCGAATGGGCAGGCAATGGAACCAACCCCTCTATATTTTGTCCTTCCCTAGAAAAAAATTATTTTATGTGATATGTGATTTGTGATATGTGGATCTGTGATCGTCTTAAGGTAGAAGAAGGCTAGAGGTAGAAGAAGGATAGAGGCGGTTGGATCTTAATTTTATGGTGTAAAAAAATTCGTGTATTGAAATTGTATAAAACACATGGTTGTGCATTCGATAGACTTAAATAAAAATCATTCTGAGGCAGTATAAAAGAGCATTTGACTTTGACCAGTCAACACACTGACTTGCATCGCTCTACCAAGCAGCAAGCACTCCCACTCTCCTAGTCCCCGTCCTGGCGTCTCCGAGCCTCTCCCTCATCCACTCCCCTAACCCGCCGCCCGCTCGATCGCGACCTGCCGGCGGCGATGCACCCCCGCGCCGCCTCGGGCGGCACCGGGAAGTCGACCGTGCTGTACGGGTCCTGGGAGTCGCCGATCAGCGCCGCTGTCGTCTCCGCCGCCGAGGGGTTCGCCATCGCCGGCGACGGCTGGCTCGTCTGGGTGGAGACGCGCCCCGAGGATGGAGGGTACACCCTCACAAATTTTATTAGCACCCAGCGTTGCGCACGATGTTTTTATCTGTAGCTGTGATTTCTCGTCGTCAGGCGCGCGGTCCTCGTGAAGGAAGCCAGGCGGCAAGGCTCTTGATGTGACGCCGCAGGGGTTCGCGGTGCGGTCCCTGGCGCAGGAGTACGGTGGTGGGGCATTCGCCGTGCAAGGGGTACCGTTGTGTTCTCTAACTACACTGACCAGCGTCTGTACAAGCAAACAATAGGAGGTGAGGAGCTGACCTGAACCTACGCAAAGAATGGGGGCATGGTCGGTGTACAACCTGGCATTACTGCTATCTAGCATCTGAACTTACAGACGCACTAACTAAACTCATTCAGTCCAAGTGATTACATAAACAGCGATCGGTTTACAGATGTGTTTTTTAGTTAGTTATAAAAAAATAATAACAAAATGGCTATTTAGCTTGATGAAATCGGTGCCCAGGCTTCCTACGCTGTGTTCTTTGGTCGCCACATCTGGTGTCATACCCTAGCTCAGGTAGGCCTCATCTTCACCGGCCTCGGCCCACCCCGATGGTAGTGGGCTTATATCAGCGTGGTGAGGTACGTACTCTGGGTCCATATCACCAACAACCCCAAAGATATTTACGTGGAAGGTCCCACAACCGAATCGTAAAAAATTAGACATGTTTAGCAGGAATTTAACATTGTGCCAAACGGTGCTACCTCCATTCAATCCAACAACTCGACCGTCAAATAACTCACACCCTGTTCGGCTGCTCCACTTCTGGCTGATTTCGGCTGGTCTGCTCGCACGCTACAGTGCTCGAATCAGCTGGAATCAGCCAGCGGAATGGCCAGCGGGCTGGCTGCACCCACGCATGGTGCAGACCCCACAGCGATGGAAGCCACGTGTCCAGGAATTGATCACCGATGGTCAGATGAGCGGCGTTGGAAACCAAACTTCAGCGGTGAACAAATGACGGACGTTGCGGGATCACGCGGATCGGCAGATTACTCGGGCATCGTTGCCATCAGGATGCGACGGGGACACGTGGCTTCCATGACCGTGGGGTCTGCACTATGCGTGGATGCAGCGAGACTGCACCAAATTTTCTTCCCGTAAGGCTATCTCCAACATCACCGTCTAAAATACAAGACTCATTTATACTTTAGGTAGCGCTACATGTAAAAGGTTCAGTACCTATTTGGCATCTTCTCCAACAACAAGATCCAAAAGAAAATCCTTTCTGCAAATAGATTTTCAGGAGAAAGGATATCCATATTTAGAGTGTGACTCTCAGGCAACCCAAAATAAGTCTCCCGTATAGATACTCTGTTGGAGACTGATTCTAAGTCTCTTACTGTCCATTTTAGATTTGGATCTTCTTGTTATTAGAGACAGTCTAAGTACCTCTGACTCCGCCAACGTGGCCTGGCCCCGCACCTCCTCGAGGTAGACCGCACAAAGCACGAATGAGGCCGCCGACGATTGTGCGCTCGCGGCCTGCACCTTGCCGCAAGCATCGCCAGCAATCATTGCTGCCTCCAACACGACTGCGGCCGCTGAGCCCGTACAGAAATCCTTCATGTCTGCGGGCCTCCGGAGACGCCCTTGTACGTGCTCGGCGCACACTGGTGCCACTATCTGATGGCGTCGCCGCCCGCTGTCTGGTGTCAGGAGTTGGATAATTAGAAATTGCATGTTGTGAGTAATAGGATGCCCAAAATAAAATGTTGATTAAGCAAAACCAAGTTAGAATCTCTAAGCATATTAACAACTGATAACTTCCATCCATTCATGTACTACTGAAATGAAATATCTAATTCACACTTTCTTTATGTGACTGTACTGTGTATAGCATGCAAATATAGATCAAATGACCCAACTCATCTGCGCTACTTCTCTCTGGTCTCTAAATAATTCGGAAGACAACCATCTCACTTGCTATTTGCTCATCTCAAGTAGGCAAAATAAGTCTCCTGGCCAGCAGTCACCTATACACAATCAAGTGGACAAATATATTGATCAAATGAGTATAATCCTTTGTAATTGTGAGATGAGATGTTTGAACAAAAGAATGGTTATGGAATAATACACTACAATCTTGAGGTATATTTCTGGTTTGGTTTCTCACACATCAAAAGGAAAACAGTGCTCTCTAGTTGCGCCTGTGCGAACAATCGTCTCATACTGTAAATTCAAGAATCGGGATAATTGGAAAGTGAAGTATTCCATCCAGTGATCAGTGAAATAACAATTAGTTAGCTAGACCTATTTAGTACACATACCACAATGACATCCTAGAATCTAATCTATATGTCTGCAGCAGCGAACATGTAGAAATCAAAGAAAATGGGTCATGTATGACTCACCGTCCTATGGCTACTTCAACAATTAACCAGAAATTGCCTTTTTTATATATAAAAAATGGCCCAGCTGAACATCTCGTTGTATGAGCTACTTCATGAAACAAAAATTGTAACTTCATTGTGCTTTTTCTGTTGCAGTATTCAGTTATCTTTCCTTAGTACTGTCCAATTTTACAGAAATTAGATTAAGATATCTTACACTTACCAGACAGTGCATTATATGCATTAACTTTAACAGCATTTGCCCATGGATAGCAAGGTATCGCTGAGGCTGGTGGCGGCGCCGGCGTCTTCAGCGGCGGTCTGGGGCAGTCTCCTCGCTTCGGCGTCAGGATCCGGCGGTCCAAGGACCGGATTCGCGCGGATCTCTGGCGGGCTGCGCCTAGGCGGGCGCTGGGCAACGGTGGCGGCGGCTCCTGTCCAAGATGCCGGGTAGGCGCGCGCGGTGGCGGCTACGTCGGCCTGGGGCGGGCCTCTTCCTCTTCCTCGCGCTCGGCAGTTGTTGGTGGCGTGCGCATTAGCGGGACGGCGGGGCGTGCCCTCGCGCGAGCCGCGTGGGGCTCGGCGGGGCCACCTGCTGCGGCTGCGGCGGCGCAGGCCAGTGCCCGTGCATGCGCCGGGCGGTGGCGGGGGCTCCTTCTTCCTCCTCCGCTTCCCCCTTTCCTCCTCGACCATGGCGTGGAGGCGGCGGCACCAGCCTGGGACACTGGGTCTAGCGCCCTAACAGCTAGATCCAGTGCCCCCAGGGTAGGGGGCGGCGCCCGTGGTGGGGCATGCGCCTGACGGTGGCTGGTGGAGGTCGGCAGCGTCGACGGCGGGTGCTTGAGCCTGCGACGATAGCTGGCGACGGCTTCGGCGTGCGGCAGGGTAAGTCTAGCTCTGCATGTTGCCCGATCGGAGGGGGTGGCGGCCGACGCAGCTGTGCAGCTACTGTGAGCAGCCGGCGCGTCGATGCCCCTCTGGAGGGGTGTCGGTGTTTCGAATAAGCACTGGCGAGTGAATTTATAGTTATGCGCGTTAGGCCCGGATGGTGCGCTAATGGACACAAGATTTATACTGGTTCGGGCTGAATGTCCCTACATCCAGTCTGTTGCTGCTCGTGTTACTAGTACCGAAAATGGTTCGTAGTAGGGGGTACAAACGGTCGAGAGACGGACTGGTCCCAGGTCTCTGACGGAAGGGTCAAAAGGATGTCAAGAGCCTGATAGCAGCTTGACTGTGTGTGATGTGTGTTGTCCGTCAAAACTCGGTCCCTTTAGTGGGGAACCCTGCCCTCCCTTTTATAGACCAAGGGGGGAGTATAGGTTACAGATGGGAGAAAGAAGAAAATACCAAGGGTATAGAAGGTCCTTCGAAGGAGTCCGGTCTTCCTTTTTTCCCGCGCCTGCCCTGTATAACAAGGCAGACCATGTCAGAAGCGGTGTGCTTCTTGATCTTCGTAGGCCATGCCCTGGCCTATTTTAGCAAGTGGGCACGTCCCGTCCTTCCCCTGTGGGCGGCATGTCGGATAGGGTTGTCGATTTTTCCGACCCCATGGGGAGTGGATGGCGCGGTGACTGCCCGTTTGTCATCGTAGAGGATGAGAGTCCCTCCTTGGAGCGTAGTGGCTATCGTATATCCGTGTCGGGTTCTTTGCCCAGAGGCTGAGGGCGGTGCCTACAATACTGTAGGGTGGAGAGCATGCACCCGCAACACTGTTTCAGGCTCTGCCATGCCTGGAAGGGTCTAAGCGCTCGTCCTATCACATCCTGATGGTACTTCCCTGCCGGAGCGCAGGGCATGGCCCTTGATGCCGTGGTTGACCCGAACGTCTTGTCTTACCCTGTGCTTATCATCATGACGGAGCAGGGTGCAGTTGTCAGGCGAAGCGGAGCCAGCTCTTGGACATCGGGCGAGGCGAGGCCCGTCCTCGGCCGTCGGATGGGGTGGAGCCTGGCCTTTATCCATTGGGTGAGGCCGAGCCCTGCCCTCGGGGGTTGGGCGAAGCAGAGTCTAGCCCTTGGGGATTGAGCGAGATGGAGTCTAGCCCTCGGGGGTCGGGCGAGGCGGGGTCTAGCCCTCAGCCGTCGGGGCTCAGCCCTCGGGTGAGGCGGAGCCGTCCCCTAGCCTTCGGGAGAGGCGGAGCGGGCTGACGGGCATCAGGCGAGGTGGAACCAAAACTCCCGTCGTTCGGGCAAGAAGCGCAGCGGTGCTCTTGTCCGTTCGAGAATTTTTAATGTTCGATGGTTATTGGTTCCACCCCCTGGGGTACCCCGGTGTTAGGTCCCCGATGGTAGCCCCCAAGCCCCCGGGTGATTCGGGCAAAATCGCTCGGGGGTGTTTTTTATTTCGTCGGAGTTAATTTGCCAGAGGGTGCGCACGAGCGCACCCGATGGGTGTAGCCCCCGAGCCCCCGGGTTATTCGAGTAGAGTCACCCGGGGGGTATTTTTTATTTCATCAGAGTTAATTTGCCAGAGGGTGCGCGCGAGCGCACCCGATGGGTGTAGCCCCCGGGTGATTCGAGTAGAGTCGCCCGGGGGGTAGTATCGGACCCTCTGCGGGTAAGGCCGTAAGACTTGGTTTTTTGTCAACTGGATATTTTTAAGGGAAACATGGTATTCTGTTTGTAGGAATTTTATTTAGGGCCGGCCTGGCCGGAACCCAACCGCAGATTGAGACCCTGGTGTCGCTTGCGTCCTCGAGTTCTGGTTTCTCGCGGGTCCATCCTTCGTTGGGGCGGCCATTGAGTTGGTTTGGGCTGACCCTTGGTCATTATGGGCCCAGACGGATTAGAGAAGAGATTTTTCTGGTCCACGTCCCTTCTGTGGGAAAAAGAGTCCGGTCGCTTCGGGAAGGTGAACCGTCCAGCGCGATTTTGGTGGGAGAGGATAGGGATCGTGGGCGCGTGTCCCATGACGTGACGCGACGGTGCACGTGGTAGTCTCGGAGATCGAGGCGGACGGTTGCCCTTCTCGCATCCATCGCCCCTATAAAACCACGGGGTTCGCCCCTAGGGTTCCGTATTTCGCCCCCTTGCCTTAGCATCCGAAACCTCCGCCGCCAATCGCCCTAGCCTCCTGCGCCCGCACCACAACCGTCGTTAGGTTTGCCTCCGCGTCGCTGCTGCCGTTAAGCTTGTGCCCACCCTTCTTCCTGATGCTTTAATGGAGCTGTGGGGCAGATCCGGTATTACCTCTCGGCGTTTGGAGGGCCTTGTCCGCCGTGGCCTTGTCCGCTCGCAGTCCGCCATCAAGGAGTGGCTACTGCCTGGTGAGGAGGATGAGCCGGCACCGCCCAAAGGGTATGTCGTATCCTTTGCTGTCTTCCATGAGCGGGGATTTGCTGTACCCACGCATAGATTCCTTCGGGGGCTGCTGGATTATTACCAGGTGGAGTTGCAGCATCTTACTCCCAATGGGGTTCAACATATGGCGGCGTTTGTTGCCCTGTGCGAGGGTTTCCTGGGAATCGATCCCCACTTCGATTTGTGGCGGCACTTTTTCACCGTCAATTTGTCGAAGAGGTGGATTGGGGGGAAGGAGGTGAACGTGCCGATGGGATGCGCCAGCATTCACTTGCGCCATACCCGGTTGAGAGACTACCCGTTGATGCGCCTATCAACCTCCAACAAGGGGTGGCATTTGTAGTGGTTTTATGTCAGGGATGATGTGAGTGCCCCCCTGCCGAAGTACACCGGGTGCCTCATCGAAGAGGCTCTGCAGTCGTGGCAGTGGGGCATTCTGACTAAAGAGAAGAAACACATTACCAACCTTCTCGCCGCCCTCCATCCTCTGAAGGAGCGGGGCGTGAAGGGGTCGGGGATTATCGGTGCCTACCATGTGAGGAGGGTGGCGCCACTGATGGCGCACGCGCTTCCTCTGCACGGGATGGTGCCCGGAGTGTCGTTCGAGGGGACGGTGCTTGTCGATGAAGCGCTCCCTCCCTCCGAGGTGGCGCAGCGCATCAAGGAGGCGATGGAGCCCTCGAAGGACACCACTGGCGCCACCCTTGACCACGTGTATCCGGTGCCAAGGCATCCCCCGATGCGGCCGGAACCGGTTTTTTTTACTTTGTAAGCTTTCTTTCCCGCGCTCCTCTTTTTACTTGATTTTTTTTACCCTTTGCCGCTAGTTTTGGAGCGTCTGTGGATCAGCCGAGGAGGCTAATCTTCAAGGACAGTCCAGCCCCGATGCCGAAGGATCGGGTACTGGCGGCATCGAATCATATCGCGACCGAGTGGGACAAGAGGACAAAGGAGCTCAAGAAGCAGGAGATGCGACAGAAGCAGGAAGCACGGGATCGAGGAGAGGATGTAAGTAGTGACGATGACGACAATGACGACGACGATGATGATGATGGCGAGGTAGCTGGTGACGTGGATTGGGGTGTCCTGGAGGATGAGGGCACGCTAACCAGTGCCCATCCATCCCTGCAGGGAAGTGAGTCCACGAGGTCGGCGGAGGTGGACCGACCCACTGATCCGTCCCCAGGGCCGGTGGGAGCTGGGGAATCCGGCACTCCATCCGGGGTGCCGGCGGAGGACCAGTGGATGGGAGGAGGTGGGTCTGCCGTCACCCCCGGGGTGCTGATGGAGGGGGTCGGCTCCGATGCCGCGCCCCATGAGCTGATGGAGAGGGACAACTCTGTCGCCGTGCCCCACGAGTCAATGGAGGGGAGCGGCCCTGTCGCCGCGCCCGTTGAGACAAGGGAGACGAGCTCCCCTGCCTTGGAGCAGGGGGCAGGCTTGAAGCGGTACCGCCCACATGAGTTGGAGTGGGGGTCCGGGGGTTCATCCTCCAAACGTACCCGTCGCCCAAAAGCGTCAGAGTATGTCATCGATTCCCCTCATTTTTCCCTTTTTGTTTCTTCTGTTCTGATTTTATGCCTTTTTCTCTCTTGTAGATTCTTACGACGGGGCCACCCTCTGGGGTCGGTGCCCAAGAAAAGCCTTGCCCTTCAGACGGGACAGATGACGCTGTCTAACATCGCCCCTGTTTCGGGCAGGAGCGGCGCTGACGTTGCGGCCTCGTTGGCCGATCCGGCGGCACCCGCGGTGGCTGCCGAGCAGGTGGCCGCGAACGCACCAAGCCAGGAATAGGCGGATGCAGCCGCGGTGGTGTTCGAGGGGGTGGCGCATTCCGTGCCCTCAGTGGCCCAAGTGACGGCGCCCACCGTGGGCCAGGTGGAGTCGGATGCAGCCGCGGTGGCGTCCGACGGAGCAGCATAGTTCACGCCGCCGGAGGTCCAGACGGAGGTGGCCACAACCGCAACAAGCCCGGTGGGGTCGAACACTGCTATGGTGGCATCCATGGGGATGGCGCAATCCGCGCCATCGGCAGTCCAGGTCGTGGCGCCCGTGGCAGGCCGGCTGGAGGAGGACATGGCCGGAGGGTCTTCGATCGTCATGACGGCGGTGGGGAGGACCCGAAGAGAGCCGCCTTTGGCCCTGTTGTCGGGAGGCGGCCACTCTCCCACGAGGGGAGAGCCGCCGCTTCAGTGGATGGCCGTCGAGGACCCGTCATCGGCTCTGTTCTCGCTCGATGATGCTGCTGAGAGCCTGGAGCGGGAGAATCTGGACATCGGGTTCTCGGCTGCATTGAATGCCTTGAATGAGGCCACTGGTGCCTTGCGTGAAATCCTCGCTCCTAGCCGGGTATCCGCTTGATCTTCTCGCTTATTTTCTTCTTTCTTCACATATTTTTTCGTGTCTTCTGATTCTGGTCCTTTTTTCAGAACATTGTTGCTCGTAGCCGAGACAAGTCCCGGTTCCTTCGTGAGCAAAAGGCGGAATGGGACCACCTTACTGAGGAGGCCCGACTACGAGGAGACATGGGCGCACAGCTTGCTGCCGCCCAGTAGCAGGAGGATGATGCGCGTCAGGATGCAGAGGAGGCTCACGGGATGTTCGAGGATCTATCGGCGAGGGTGAAGCTGGACGAGGAGGAGGTCACCAGGCTTTGAAAGGAGCGGGATGAGCTCCTACAGAAGAATGCTGCAGCCAGTGAGTGGGCCAGCGAGCTCCTGGCAGAGCTGGAGACGAAGCGAGACCTCAAGCTGAAGGCTGAGGAGAGGTTCGTGGCATTGCAGCAGAGGGTGGACTAGGACACCGCATCGATCACCCAGTTGCACGAGGAGCGGGACGAGCTATGCCGGACCGAGGAAAGACTTTGCTCGGAGCACAGCGCAGCTCGTGAGGATCACGACCGGGCCATCTGGGAGCGCGACGAAGCGCATGGGGTGGCCGACTCCCTCTGGGCGGATCTTGGTGTCGTAGTGAACCGAAGGTTGGATGTTGAGAGCACTGTTGCCAGGCTGGAGAAAGAGCTTACCGAAGTGCGAGGGATCCTCCGGACCGAGAGCGACGAGCATGACCTTCTGCAAGCCATGTTGGGGTGGTCATTGATGCCCTAAGGGTGGAGCAGCCGGTGGAAACTAGCTCGCTCGTGGCTCGTGCCATGGGTATCACGGCACGGGTGGGCCAACTTGAGGAGAGCGCCTTTTGCCTCGGGATCACCCAGGCCTTCACTGTCGTCCATTCCCATTATGCTCAGGAGATCAACCTAGGGGTGATGAGCCAAGGCTTCGCGCCTGTCTATGAAGACGCTGAGCTGGATGAGATGGAGAAGGCGGTGGCTCCCCTTGTGCGGAACCTGGCGGACAAGCTGAAAGAAGAGGTTCTCCCTTCGCGGAAGTAGTTAGTGGAATTGGTTTGATAAACACTTATTTGTAACATGTGAACAAGTGTCAGTGCTTTTGTGACCTGGAAATGGTTTCGTAATTCTCGTTTCATTTGTTTGATCTTACCTCCTTCTCTTTTTGCGATGAAAAAGGTTTAGACAATCGACCCTTCTATTTGTTAAGACCATAGGGCCCGAGGTTTTTTTTAGTGAGCAAAATTACCGTAGCTATCTAGGCGTGGGCCTTTTGCGGTCTTACCAGTCTATTCCGCTGAACCTTGCCACTGGTCTTGATGCGAAGAGGAGGTCAAATGTAATATTTTCTCGAAAAGGAAAAGAAAGGAAGTACCCATACCTTTATCAGCCCCCGAGTGAGATCTGACCCCTTGCGGTTGCTAGGGTCGGATGTTACTGGAGACCAAGGCGAGGGAGGCGAACTTACGTTTGTATTTACTCGTACCCCTTACCTTAGGACTTTGATGATTGCTGCGTGACCGTGCGTTATGAGCTTGCTAACAGGGATGTTCGGACGGAATCTGATCCCGTTTGCTTCGCGACAGGGTCAGCGAAGCCCTCGGGTGGCGTTCCGCTACTCCTTGGCCTACCTTCCAACAGATTCCCCCTTAATGGGGTTTCTATGGGCTCGGCTAGAGGCTAGATTTGAACAAGAAGGTTGAGATGACCCTATTTGCCTTAATGCGGGTCGGGCAAAGGCCGTTGAGGCTCATCTGTGTTTTCTCCCCTAGCTTTTGTTCGACGTGAGGCGGCCTCGGACCCTTCGCTGGTCAGCCATCGAACCTCGGTCTCTCGATCTTGGATCGAGTGGCTCGAACCCCCAAGCCCTTTAAGGTCTGCTAGGGGTCGGCCTTGTTTTCGCGTGCTACCCCGTCCTCGGTTTCCGTGACCAGAGGGGCTGAGTTGATGACACTTGCCTCGACGGCTCGAGTGTCACGCTCAATGAGCTCGCTAATGGGTATGTTCGTGTGGAATCTGAATCCATCATTCGCTGACGGGGTCGGCAGAGCCCTCATGTGGCATTCCACTACTTCTTAACCCGCCTCCCGGCAGATGCCCGAGCCGTTTGTTGGGCTCAGGCGGCCTGTTGGCCTCTCCTCGATGGAGATTCTATGGGTCTGGCTCGAGGTTAGAATCGAACGAGAAAGATCGAGGTGTCCCTGTCCGTTTCTGAATGGGGTCGGGCAAGGCCGCTGGGGCTCATTTTGGTTTTTCTCCCCTGGCTCTGTTTGACACGAGGCGGCCTCGAGCCCTTCACGGGCTGGCCTTTGAACCCCGGTCAGGCGTCGCTCATATTGAATGAGGCGGCTAACGCTTCATGACGCGACACGAAGCGTTGAGATGCAAGGATTTGCATATGAAATGTTTGGATATATGGATTTAGCGTATAGCTTAATCGAAATGAAAGCGGGGGTCGGTAACGTTACCTTGGTGGTATGAGCCATGGGAAGCTCCTACCAGACATGTCTGTGCTAGGTTTGGGTCTGACGTTTGCGACGAGGCTAGCGTAACCTACATAAGTATCGCAATTTTTTGTTTCTGTTTCTCGGTGGCAATCCAAGCCGTACGATTGGCTTTTAAGTGATCTGTCAGCTTCCCCCTGAAGGGGGTTCTGTAGGTGGACCCCTCCAAACTCCTTTCGGGAAGGTGGGAGCTAAGGCTAGTAGTGTGACGAACTGTGAACACGATTATGCTGGTGAACCAAAAAACACCATAGCCGTCGGGGCGTAGGGTCTGGTGGTTCATCTAGTTGTACTTATCGTTATATTCCCACACGCCATGCTTTTGGTTCCCCAAACGTAAGGAGGGGTCGGGGTAAGAGGGTGTTTAAACAAACGGGTGCCCTCGGCAGCCCCCGAGCGATGTCCGTGCCCCTGCCGTTGCTGGGGTCGGGGGCTCGGTAGAGAATTTAATACTCAAAGTAAGTAAACAAGGGTACTTATCTTTTAATTGGTCATCCGTTCGTTTGTTTTGCCTAGGCCGCCCGATCGACCCAGGAGGCCCGTTGGGCTCCCCCTAGAGGGAGGTTCCGTCGTTGGGTTGTTCCATGGGCCTGCCTGGGGAAGCGAAGAGTTGCCTACAGGTGAGTGTGCCCCGGTTCTTGCGCCCGGGGCGCATTAGTGGTGGGCCATGCCTGAGTGACGTTCTGTCTTACCAGGCGGCGTCCCGTCGACCAGAGCGTGTCCCATTGTTTCCGACGCGTTCCCCTCAGATTCCCGTCGGCATTTATTTCCCACCTGCATTCGTATTGACTGGGGGGAGGCCGAGAGTTTTTCGTCCCAACCTTTCGCCTTTCCTCAGCCGTTGAGCCCCTCTTCCTTAAATAGGGAGGGGAGGGAAGTTCTCGTCCCACTTCTTGGCCTGCCTCTGAGCCACCACCTCTTCTCCTTCTTTCCACCGAATGCGTTCGTGCATCGCGGCGGTTCCTGAGTGAGGGAGGGTAATGCTAGAGGGAGAGAAACTCACTGATCTGCTCATGAATCTGGAGTGTGATATGGAGCTGGAGGTCATCCAACGTAGATGAGATGGTGTGGGTCGCCTTTGCCATGGAAGTGTCGCTGCCATCGAAGGAGAAAAGGCCCTAGAGGGTGCTAAGCATCGTTGGCCTCGTCGTCGTTCACTGCGGCCTTCCTACGGTGGGAGGCGCCCCTCGCTCAGGTGCCGTTGTTGGGGTTGCGGTTGATGATGATGGCATAGCCGCCGGATGCCCCGGCAGAGGTGCCGTTGTCTGGGTTGTGGTCGATGCCGATGGCGTAGCCCCCGGATGCGCCGGCGGAGGGGCACCACAGTCGCTGGTGTGGTGCTCGTTGTTGTAGATGATGGCGCCTTCGAGGATCCCGCGGAGCGGCGGGGCATCGCCGATGGAGAGCATGGTGCCATGGCCACAGTAGATGAACTGGCCCGTGTACGTGCCAGGATGTTTGCCGATGGAGAGCGTGGCGCGGCGGCTATAGTAGTACTTGTAATAAAACTAGGCAGAGACTGTAATTGAGTAAGTTTCGTGGGGGCGCCCCCGAGTAAACAGTTTTCTCAATTTACGAGTACATTAGTCCTTTTCGTGATGAAATTACTTTGTAAGTGGTGGATTTGTGCAAAGAATGAACAAATTTTCATCTTTTGTTACGGCAAACAGCTTTTTAGCTTCCTCTTTTTGTAGAAGAGGTTTCGGTGCCCTCCGTCCCTTCCCATGGCCCAAGTTGTAAGAAACTAGGAGTGCGGGTGAATTAATTCTGATCACGCTGGTGAGCAAAGAGGTTGTAGCTGCTGGGGCGTGGGTCTCCCGCAGTCCTACCAGTTGTACTCAGAATTTGTTTCTGAAATCTTAGTCCTTAGGACTTGTTTACGAGAAGAATGGAAAACTTAGATAAAGTTTTCAAAGATAATACAAGAAGTGTTTGCAAGATAAACGTACTTGTACTTGTATCAGTGTGGGTCTCCCGCAGTCCTACCAGTTATACTTAGAATTTGTTCCCGAAATCTTAGTCCTTAGGACTTGTTTACGAGAAGAATGGAAAACTTAGATAAAGTTTTCAAAGATAATACAGGAAGTGTTTGCAAGATAAACGTACTTGTACTTGTATCAGCCCCCGAGTGAGGTCCGGCCCCTCACAATTTGCAGGGGTCAGATGTCACTAAAGATTAGGGATTTGTAAAGACAAAAACTGATAAGAAGAAACATGCGTTTATTTAAGGGTAAAAACGACGTAGCTGCTCAATGTTCCAGGCGTTGGTGAAGACTTTGCCGTTGTTGGTTTTCAACTTGTAGGCGCTTGGGCGGAGTACTTCTGCGATGACGTACGACCCCTCCTAGGGCGGGGAGAGCTTGTGGTGGTCCTTATTGCTCTAGACGAGGCGGAGGACAAGGTCCCTGACGTTGAAGGCTCGGTCCCGCACCCATCGGCTGTGGTACTGTCGCAACGCCTGCTGGTACTTGGCTGAACGGAGGAGGGCGATGTCGTGAGCTTCATCTAGCTGGTCCATGGCGTCTTGGTGGGACGCCTCGGCCCCCTGTTCGTCGTATGCTTTGATTCTTGGCGCTCCATAGTCAAGGTTCGTTGGGAGAACGGCTTCGGAACCGTAGACCATGAAGAAAGGTGTGTAGCCGGTGGCCCGGCTAGGAGTTGTCCTCAGGCTCCAGAGCACCACCGGGAGCTCGGTGACCCAGCGCGCGCCGAACTTGTTTAATCGGTTGAAGATCCTAGGCTTGAGGCCCTACAAGAGCATGCCGTTCACGTGCTCAACCTGCCCATTCGTCCGGGGGTGCGCGACGGCTGCCCAATCGATCCGGATGTGTTGTTCATCGCAGAATCGAATGAATTTCCTGCCGGTGAACTACGTGCCATTGTCTATGATGATGGAGTTCGGTACTCCGAAATGGTGGATGTGGATGATGTCGAGGAAGAACAGCATAGCCTGTTCAGATTTGATCGTGGAGATCAGTCGAGCTTAGATCCATTTTGTAAACTTGTCTATGGTGACAAGCAGGTGGGTGAAGCCCCCGGACGCCTTTTTGAGTGACCCAACTAGGTTGAGCCCCTAGACCATGAAGGGCCATGTGATGGGGATCATCTAGAGCGCCTAGGCCAGGAGGTGAGCATGCCGAGTGTAGTACTGACACCCTTCATAGGTGCGTACAATTTGCTTGGCGTCGGCTACTGCGGTGGGCCAGTAGAAGCCCTGTCGGAATGCGTTTCCAACCAAGGTCCTTGGCGCGGCATGGTGACCGCAGACCCCACCGTGGATATCGCTTAGCAGAAGTTTTCCCTGTTCGCTAGGGATACAGAGCTGTAGGATCCCGGCATGGCTCCGTTTGTAGAGTTTGCCTTCTACAAGAACAAAGGACTTGGCACGTCATGCGAGCCGTCGGGCTTCCGTCTTGTCTACCAGTAGTGTGTCGCGGAGGAGGTAGTTGAGGTAAAGTGTTCTCTAGTCGTTGGGAGGGTCGGACTCCGCTGCTGGATCCACTTCAAGCTCCATGACCTCAGGGTCGGGCGGAGCAGTCGACAGGTTGGCCCCGGGGCTTGATCAGGCGGGCCATCGTCGGCTCGTTCTGACCCCTCGTAGCGCACCGAGGGCTTGTGTTGATCGCTAGCGAAGACACCCATTGACACTGGCTCTCGGGCGGATGCTGCTTTCGTGAGCGTGTCGACTGCTTCGTTGAGGCGCCTTGGGATGTGATTGAGTTCGAGGCCGTCGAATCTATCCTCTAGCCGTCGGACTTCTTGGCAGTATGCCTCCATCTTGGCGTCGTGGCAGTTGGACTCCTTCATGACCTAGTTGACGATCAGCTGGGAGTCACCCTTGATGTCAAGGCGTCGGATGCCGAGCTCGATGGCGATTCATAGGCCGTTGATGAGTGCTTCATATTCAGCGATATTATTTGATGAGGGGAAATGGAGCCGAACCATGTACCTCATGCGGACCCCGAGGGGTGATACGAAGACCAGTCCTGCGCCGACGCCTTTTTTCATCAGCGATCCATTGAAGTACATCGTCCAGTACTCTTGATCGATGACTGCTTGTGGCATCTGGACCTCGGTCCACTCTGCGATGAAGTCAGCCAGCACCTAGGATTTGATAGCTGTTCGGGGGGCATAAGTGATGCCCTGATCCATTAGCTCGAGTGCCCACTTTGCGGTTCTTCCCATGGCATCCTGGCTATGAACGACCTCACCGAGGGGGAATGATGTCACGACTGTCACAGGGTGTGACTCGAAGTAGTGGTGTAGCTTCCTCTTGGTGATGAGGATGGTGTAGAGGAGTTTCTAGATTTGGGAGTAACGGGTTTTGGAGTCAGATAGCACCTCACTGATGAAATATACAAGGCGCTGTACCTTGAAGGCGTGCCCTTCTTCCTCCTGCTCTACTACTAAGGCGGCACTAACCACTTGCGTGGTGGCCGCTATGTACAGCAGGAGGGATTCTCCGTTGCTTGGAGGAACTAGGACCGGGGGTTTTGTTAGAAGTAGCTTGACCATGTCAAGCGCCTCCTGGGCCTCGGCTGTCCACTCGAAGCGGTCGGCTTTCTTTAGGAGTCGATAAAGGAGTCCTCGTTCACCGAGGTGCAAAATGAATCGGCTGAGGGCGGTGAGGCACCCTGTGATTCGCTGAACCCCCTTTATGTTCTAGATCGGGCCCATCTTTGTGATGGCTGAGATTTTCTCCGGGTTGGCTTCGATGCCGTGTTCGGAGACAATGAAGCCGAGCAGCATGCCCCTCGGGACCCCGAAAGCACACTTTTTGGGATTGAGTTTGATGCCATTTGCCCAAAGTTTCACAAAGGTTTGTTCAAGGTCGGTGACAAGGTGGTCAGCCCGCTTGGACTTAACTACGATGTCGTCGACGTAGGCTTCAACGGTCCGCCCGATGAGGTCCCTAAAGCAATTGAGCATACAACGCTGGTAAGTTGCCCCAGCGTTCTTTAGACCGAACGGCATTGAAATGTAGCAGAATGATCCGAAGGGGGTGATAAAAGACGTCATGAGCTGGTCGGACTCTTTCATCGCGATCTGGTGGTAGCCAGAGTATGCGTCAAGGAAGCAGAGGGTTTCACACCCTGAGGTGGAATCAACTATTTGGTCTATGCGTGGCAAAGGAAATGGGTCCTTTGGGCATGCCTTGTTGAGGCCCATGTAGTCGACACACATCCTCCATTTCCCGCTCTTCTTTCGCACAAGAACGAGATTTGCTAGCCACTCTGGGTGGTGTACTTCCCTAATGAACCCAACTGCCAACAGTTTGGCTATCTCTTCACCGATGGCCCTGCGCTTTTCCTCGTCGAAGCGGCGTAGGCGTTGCTTCACCGGCTTGGAGCCTAGGTGGATTTTCAAGGTGTGCTCGACGACCTCCCTCGGGATGCCTGGCATATCTGAGGGTTTCCATGCAAAGATGTCTTTGTTATCGCAGAGGAAGTCGACGAGCGCACTTTCCTATTCAGAGGAGACTGCGGTACCAATGCGTACCTTTTTAGCCTCGGAGCTACTGGGGTCCACGAGGACCTCCTTGTAGCCCTCTGCCGATTCGAACGACCCGGTCGATTTCTTGGCGTCGGGCGTTTTTTCAGCAACCTCCTCCCTGAGGGTTGTGAGTTCCTTGGAGGTGATGACTATGGAGGCGTGACCGCAGCATTCGACTTCGCACTCATAAGCGCGCTGGAAGGAGGTGCCGACGGTGATGACCCCATGGGGGCTCGGCATCTTCAGCTTAAGGTACGTATAGTTGGGGACGGCCATGAACTTCACGTAACACGGTCGTCCTAGGATGGTGTGGAAAGTTCCTGGGAACCCCACTACATCGAAGGTGAGGGTCTCAGTCCTGTAATTGGACCGATCCCTGAAAGTGATGGGCAGGTCGATCTGCCCCAGTGGCACGGCCTACCTACTAGGCATGACGCCATGGAAAGGAGCTCGGATGGGGCGGAGGTTCGTTCGGTCGATGCCCATCTCGTCGAGCGTCTTGGCGTACATGATGTTGAGGCTGTTGCCTCCATCCATCAGTACTTTCGTGAGCCGCTTTGGGCCGACGATCGGGTCGACGACAAGCGGGTACCTTCCTAGGTGTAGGACGGCATTTGGATGGTCCGTTCGGTCGAAGGTTATGGCGGATTCTAACCACCAGAGGAAGGCAGGTGTGGCCGGTTGAAAGCTCTAGTTTGGTTTTGGTAAATTGATGAAACCCTAAGTGCTAACCTAGTTTATCAAGTGATCATGAGATAGGTAGCACACTTCAAGTGGAGAAGTCAATGAAGATCATAACATGACAATGGTGATGACATGGCAATGATCAAGGGCTTAAACTTGAAAAGAAGAAAGAGAAACAAAATGCTCAAGGCAAAGGTATAATCTATAGGAGCTATTTTGTTTTGGTGATCAAGACACTTAGAGAGTGTGATCACATTTAGGTTTGATAGCCATACTATTAAGAGGGGTGAAACTCATATCGGAATGCGGTTATCAAAGTGCCACTAGATGCTCTAACTCATTGCATATACATTTAGGATCTAGTGGAGTGCTAACATCCTTGAAAACATTTGTGAAAATATGCTAACACATGTGCACAAGGTGATACACTTGATGGTTAGCACACTTGAGCAAGGGTGAAGAGAACAGAGGAGATGCCAGCGTCGGTAAAGTGACCGGACGCTGGATCCAAATGCACCGGACGCTAACTGCATGCGTCCGATCGTGCTGACTTGGCGGTACAGTGGCTAGGGTTTACCACCGAACGCTTGGCTGTGTTCGGTCGAGGTGGACCGGACACGTCCGGTCGAGGAAAACCGGTTTTAGACCCTTACTGTACTCGTCCGGACGCTGAGGCTCCAGCGTCCGGTCAATTTTGTTGGAGCATCCGGTCAGCTTTGTAGCCGTTGAAATCTGACGAACAGCGTTTGAAGCCAAGGTCACGTGGTGTCCATCAGTGGACCGGACGCTGAGTCCAGGGTCCGGTCAGTTGGACTGGTGCATCCGGTCAGAGCATAGTGTGCCCAGTGATGGGGGTACAACGGCTCTATTTCATGGGGGCTTCTATTTAAGCCCCATGGCCGGCTATGACTCATATCTTTGGCCATTTTCTTTGACATAGCAACCTTGTGAGCCTAGCCAAAGTCCTCCCACTCATCCCCATTATTGATTCATCATCATAGTGAGATTGGGAGTGATCCAAGTGCATTGCTTGAGTGATTGCATCTAGAGGCACTTGGTGTTCGTGTTTCACTGTGGATTTCGCTTGTTACTCTTGGTAGTTGCCACCACCTAGATGGCTTGGAGCAGCAAGGATCGTTGAGCGAAGGGTGGTGATTGTCTCCAGCTCCGATCGTGGTGATTGTGAGGGGTCTTGACCTTTCCCCGGCGGAGCACCAAAAGGTGCTCTTGTGAATTGCTCGTGGCTTGTGTGATTCTCATCTTGTGTTGGTTGTGCAGCACCCTATTGAGGGTTTGGCGTGTGAAGCCAATCAGCGTGTGAACCTCCAAGTGAGTGAATCGCCACAACAAGGAGTAGCTTGCCGGCAAGCAAGTGAACCTCGGTAAAAATCATTGTGTTCATCCTTTGATTCTGAGGTGATTGGTCTTCATTGTTATTCATCCTTGTGATTGATTGGTTCACTCCTCGACACGGTGGTATAACTATCTTGATCACTCTCTTTACTTTACTGCAAACTAGTTGACAAGCTCTTTAGTGTAGCTAGTTGTGAGAGCTTGCTTGGTTGGTTGGTGTGGCTCTTTAGTTAGCCTTTGAGAGCACACTAACATAGGGTAGTGTCATAGCTATTGTGTGAATAGACACTATCTAAACTAGAATTGTGGTAGGTGGCTTGCATTTTGAGTAGGCTAGTGCAACACTTGCTTCGCCTCATAATTGTCTAACCATTTTGTTAAGTGTTGTTGTAGAAATTTTTATTAGGCTATTCACCCCCCCCCTCTAGCCATTAGGACCTTTCAAGTGGTATTAGAGCTGAGGTCACCGTTATTTGAGGCTTAACAACCTTCGATGTTAAAATGGCTCAAATCAACAACACCAAGAAGCCACCCCAATTTGATGGCACAAATTATCCTTATTGGAAGTCAAAGACGACCACACATATCAGGTCAATCAATAGAAAGGTGTGGAAGGTGGTAGAAACCAAAATTGAGATTGGTGATCCGGAGAATCCCACCGCGGCCGAAGAAGTACTTCTCCAAAACAATAACATTGCTCTAAGTGCTATTCATGATGCAATTGATGAGAGAACATTTGAGCAAATCAAGAATATTGAAATGGCTCATGAGGCTTGGAAGAAGTTGGAAGAATCATTTGAGGGCACTCAAGCCGTGAAGGGTGCAAAGGAATACATCCTTAAAGAAAAGTTTGCAAGCTTCAAGATGAAGGAGGATGAAAGTGTGCCAAAGATGTTCCATAGGCTTCAAGTGCTTATCAATGATCTCAAAGCACTTGGAGAAGATGTGAAGATCAAGGACTTCTCCCACAAGTTCTTGAGATGCTTGCCTTCAAGATTTGGTACATTGGTCACCATTCTAGTGAGAAGCGGTTTGGACACCATGACACCAAACCAAGTATTGGGAGATGATGATGAGAAGGAAGAAAAGAAGGAGAAGAAAGATGAGAAGAAGAAGAGCGTGGCATTCAAAGCCACATCATCCAAGGGCAAAGCAAAGCAAGAAACATCAAGTGAAGAAGATGAATCATGGGATGATGATGATGATGAGAAGATGGCTCTATTTGTCAAGAGATTTGGCAAGTTCATGGTGAAGAAGGGCTACCGTGCTAGAAGAAAGAAGTCTTCATCCAAAAACAAAGAAGAGTCAAGAAGGTGCTTCAAGTGTGGAAGCAAAGATCATCTTGTTGCTCAATGCCCATACAATAGTGACAATGATGATGACAACAAGAAGAACAAGAAGAAGGACAAGGAAAAGAAAGAGAAGAAGGACAAGATGGCCTTCAAGAAGAAGAAGGGTGGTTCATATGTAGTCACTTGGGATAGTGATGCTTCCTCAAGTGATGATGATGATGATAGTGATGATCACAAGACCACCAAGAAGAAGCTTCTTGCAAGCATTGCCATCAATAAGAAGCCTTCTCTCTTCGAATCTTCATCATGCTTCATGGCTAAGGCCACTAAGGTACAATCTTGTGATGATGAAAGTGATGAAGAACATGTTGATGATAATGAACATGAAAATGAAAATGATAGTGATAGTGATGATGATGAACCTACTAAGGACGAATTATTTGACATGCTAGAGGATGCTAAAGAACACTTTGACATTAAGAGAAGGGAATGCAAGAGCTTGAATAAGGAGGTAAAAGCCCTTAAGCAAGCCCTTGATGAGCTCAAAGCAACTCTTGAGAAGCTAGAGGTAGCCCATGAGAAGCTTGGCAAGGCTCACAAAAAGCTTAAAAAAGCTCATTCCACTTTGCTTAATGAACAAGATAAAAGGAAGCATGTTGAAACTTGTGATGTAGGTGTAACTTGTGATTTAATTGATACATCACTATCTATGCCTATCATTGTTGCTACTACTAACCCTTCTTGTAGCACTTCCACTTCTACCTCATCTAGTAGTGATGGTCTCACTTGTGATGCCTCACTAGTGGTTGAGAATGAGAACCTCAAGAAGGAGGTCACTAAGCTCACTCACACCTTAGCTAAGGCTTATGGTGGTGAGGACCGCTTACTTATGTGCTTGGGTAGCCAAAGAGCTTCTCTCTACAAAGAGGGATTGGGCTATACCCCCAAGAAAGGCAAGGCGGCCTTTGCTCCTCACAAGACTAGTTTTGTGAAGAACAATGGTCGGATTTGCACTAGTTGCAAGCAAGTTGGTCACAAAGAGCAAGAATGCAAAAACAAGAGCAAAAGTGCTAATGTATCCTTCATTAAGCTTGATTCATGCTATATGCTTGTTAAGGATACAAATGGTGTGAAGGCTAAGTTCATTGGCAAACCATGGATGGGCTCAAAGAAGAAAGCCATTTAGGTGCCAAAGAGCTTAGTAACTAACCTTCAAGGACCCAAGCAAGTTTGGGTACCTAAAAAGAATTGATCTTCTCTTGTAGGTTAATTACAAAGCTGGAGGAAGGCATTGGGTTCTTGATAGTGGGTGCACTCAACACATGATCGGTGATGCAAGAATGTTCAACTCAATCAACACCAATGGCAATGATGGTTATGATAGTATCACATTTGGTGATAATGGCAAAGGCAAGGTCAAAGGGCTTGGTAAGATTGCAATATCCAATGACTTGAGCATATCCAATGTGTTGCTAGTAGAGAGCTTGAACTTCAATTTGCTATCCGTGGCACAATTGTGTGATCTTGGATTCAAATGCATATTTGGAGTAGATGATGTAGAGATCATAAGTGTAGATGGCTCTAACTTGATCTTCAAAGGCTTTAGATATGAGAATCTATACTTGGTTGATTTCAATGCTAGTGAAGCTAAATTGTCCACATGCTTGTTCACTAAGTCTAGCATGGGTTGGTTATGGCATAGAATGCTTGGTCATGTTGGAATGAAACAATTGAATAGATTGATTAAGCATGACTTAGTTAAAGGCTTGAAAGATGTGTTTGAAAAGGATAAGCTTTGTAGCTCTTGTCAAGCCGGCAAATAAGTTGGAAACACCCATCCTAAGAAAAGCATGATGAGCACTAGTAAAGCATTTGAGTTATTGCATATGGATTTGTTTGGGCCAACACAATACACTAGTATCGGTGGAAATAAATATGGATTTGTGATAGTGGATGACTACACTAGATACACATGGGTATTCTTTCTAGTGGATAAAAGTGATGTATTTGCAACATTCAAATCATTTGTCAAGGGCATTCACAATGAGTTTGAAACAACCATCAAGAAAGTTAGAAGTGACAATGGTAGTAAGCTCAAGAATACTAGAATTGATGAGTTATGTGATGAATTTGGAATTAGACATCAATTCTCGGCCAAGTACACACCTCAATCAAATGGCCTTGTTAAGAGAAAGAATAGAACACTCATTGATATGGCAAGGTCTATGCTTAGTGAGTACAATGTGAGTCAATCTTTTTGGGCCGAAGCTATCAACACGGCTTGCTATTATAGCAACCGCCTCTATTGTCACCGATTGAAAGAGAAGACACCATATGAGCTCTTGAATGGTAGAAAGCCCAATATTGCATATTTTTGGGTCTTTGGTTGCAAATGCTATATCTTGAAGAAAGGCACAAGATTGGGCAAGTTTGACAAAAAATGTGATGAAGTATTCCTACTTGGTTACTCCACTACAAGCAAAGCATATATATAGAGTTTGGAATTTGGATAGTGGTACTCTTGAGGAGGTTCATGATGTTGAATTTGATGAAACCAAGGGTTCACAAGTAGAGAATAAGAACTTAGAAGATGTTAGAGGCATTCAACTTTCAAATGCTATGAAGAACATGGATATTGGTGAATTGAGGCCTAGGCAAGTGAATGATGATGAAGATGATCAAGTGCAAGTGCTTTCTAACTCAAATGTGCAAAATGATACAAATCAAGTTAGTTCAAGTGACTCTCATGACATTGATCAAGATCAAGTGGCTAGTACATCATCTCAACCCAATGATCTAGCAAGTGCAAGCAATCAAGTTCCATTGCTACAACCAACAAGTATTGCAAGAGATCATCCTTTGGATACAATCATTGGTGATATTTCAAGAGGTGTACAAACAAGATCAAGATTGGCATCATTTTGTGAACACTTCCCATTTGTGTCATCCATTGAACCAAAGAAGATAGATGAAGCTTTGAAGGATGTTGATTGGGTGAATGCTATGCATGAAGAATTGAACAACTTCACAAGAAATCAAGTATGGGAATTAGTAGAAAGACCAAAGGGACACAATGTAATTGGAACCAAATGGGTCTTTAGAAACAAGCAAGATCAAGATGGGATAGTAGTAAGGAACAAAGCAAGATTAGTAGCACAAGGCTATACTCAAGTTGAAGGTCTTGACTTTGGAGAAACATATGCCCCGGTTGCTAGATTGGAAGCAATTAGAATCTTGCTAGCCTATGCTTGTGCCCACAACATCAAGCTCTATCAAATGGATGTTAAGAGTGCATTTCTCCATGGTTATATCAATGAAGAAGTATATATTGAGCAACCTCCCGGTTTTGAAGATGACAAGAAGCCTAACCATCTGTACAAGTTGAAGAAGGCATTGTATGGCTTGAAGCAAGCACCTAGAGCATGGTATGAGAGATTGAGGGACTTCCTTCTCTCTAAAGGGTTCATAATGGGCAAGGTTGACACCACTCTATTCATCAAGAAGATTGGAAAAGATCTATTTGTATTGCAAATCTATGTTGATGATATCATATTTGGATCAACCAATCAAGAATTTTGTGATGAGTTTGGAAAGATGATGGCTAATGAGTTTGAAATGTCCATGATCGGAGAGTTGAGTTTCTTTCTTGGTCTTCAAATCAAACAATTGAAGAATGGCACATTTATGAGTCAAGACAAGTACATCAAGGATATGATCAAGAAGGTTGGCATGATTGATAGCAAAGTCATTAGCACACCAATGGGAACCAATGGCAACTTGAATAGTGATGCAAGTGGAAATATGGTAGATCAAAAGTTGTATCGGTCTATGATTGGAAGCCTACTCTATGTGACCGCATCAAGGCCGGATGTCATGTTTAGTGTATGCATGTGTGCAAGATTTCAAGCCTCACCAAGAGAAAGTCATTTGAAGGCTACAAAGAGAATATTGAGGTACTTGAAGCATACACAAAATGTTGGTTTGTGGTATCCCAAAGGAGCAAAGTTTGAGCTAGTTGGTTACTCCGACTCGGATTATGCGGGATGCAAGGTTGAAAGAAAGAGCACATCGGGCACATGTCAATTATTGGGAAGATCACTTGTTTCATGGTCATCAAAGAAGCAAAATAGTGTTGCATTATCAACCGCCGAAGCCGAATACATATCCGCCGGTAGTTGTTGTGCACAAATACTTTGGATGAAGGCCACTTTGAGTGACTTTGGAATCAAGTTCAAGAAAGTGCCATTGCTATGTGACAATGAGAGTGTAATCAAGTTAACCAACAATCCGGTGCAACATGCAATAACAAAGCACATTGATGTCCGCCACCATTTCATAAGAGATCACCAACAAAAAGGGGACATTTGTATTGAGAGTGTAAGCACCGAAGATCAACTTGCCAATATATTCACCAAGCCATTGGATGAGAAAAGGTTTTGCAAGCTAAGGAATGAGTTGAACATATTGGATTTCTCAAATATGTGTTGATGCACCCCTCACTCGTATGACATGCCTCTCCTTCGAGCAATCCAAGGTAAAAGTTGATTGGCATGGCATACATCCTTGCTAAGGACATGTTTAGTGCATCTAGTCATATTTTCAATCTTATTAGGACCTTTCAAGTGGTTCTATTTTATTAGGCTCATTCATGAAAATCAAATAATTTTGATGTCCATATGGTATCACTATTGCTTCTATGCTTGACTTGATCTAGTAATGGCATATGACATGTTTATGGGCTTGTAAACCTAGTGTTTAATCTAGAAAATGAGCTATAAGTGTTTAACTCAACATGGTACAAGATAACCCTTATTTGGAGGTGTGAAGAAGCTTATCCTTGGATCAAACCGAGTTAAATATCTTTGGCATATATTCTAGTTTGAACCAAATTTGGAAAAATGATCCTCACCCCATTGATTGACATTGATAATCTCGACCCTACAAGTAACACTATCTATATTTAGAACCTTTGTGGTCATTGATGACAAAGGGGGAGAGAAACAAAGATAGTAGTAAAAATAGTGAAAAAGGGGGAGACATATCATAAAAGGAGAAAAACATAAAGATATCTTGATATATGACATAGGGGGAGAGATATGACAAAGGAAAGAGATCAACTAAAATTTTGAGCACACAAGTAGGGGGAGCAACCTCATGAACTTGTATGATGCATTTGAATGTGCATTTCATATGTTTGCTTGTATGGCACAAGTTCTAAAATTCAAAATATCCATGCTTGTGTGATATATGCTAGTTGTAAGATTGAATGATGAAATGAAATCACTAGATAACTTTCATTTCCAAGTAAGTCTTTACAAGTGGTATCTTTCTAAAGTATGTTTCCAAGTGGTATTAAGCTAACAATGGTGCTAAGGATGATATATTGGTGCACTCCGATTGGTATCACGCTTCAAAGGTCCATCTTTTATACCTTAGCATCATTTGGTAGACATTGACTCCTATTTTCCTATCTAAGCATATGTGCAAGCTTCAATCCAAACTCTTAGCACATATGTAGGGGGAGCAATTGCTACCATTTAGGGTTCATGAAACTTGTCCATATCCTTTTACACATGGTAAATATGCTTGGGCAAGCAACATCGATTCAATTGAATTTCAATTCATATCTTTGTATAAGGGTTGTCATCAATTACCAAAAAGGGGGAGATTGAAAGCTCTAGTTTGGTTTTGGTAAATTGATGAAACCCTAAGTGCTAACCTAGTTTATCAAGTGATCATGAGATAGGTGGCACACTTCAAGTGGAGAAGCCAATGAAGATCACAACATGACAATGGTGATGACATGGCGATGATCAAGGGCTTAAACTTGAAAAGAAGAAAGAGAAAAACAAAATGCTCAAGGCAAAGGTATAATCCATAGGAGCTATTTTGTTTTGGTGATCAAGACACTTAGAGAGTGTGATCACATTTAGGTTTGATAGCCGTACTATTAAGAGGGGTGAAACTCGTATCGGAATGCGGTTATCAAAGTGCCACTAGATGCTCTAACTCATTGCATATGCATTTAGGATCTAGTGGAGTGCTAACATCCTTGAAAACATTTGTGAAAATATGCTAACACATGTGCACAAGGTGATACACTTGATGGTTAGCACACTTGAGCAAGGGTGAAGAGAACGGAGGAGATGCCAGCGTCGGTAAAGTGACCGAACGCTGGATCCAAATGCACCGGACGCTAACTGCATGCGTCCGATCGCGCTAACTTGGCAGTAAAGTGGCTAGGGTTTACCACCGAACGCTTGGCTGTGTTCGGTCGAGGTGGACTGGACGCATCCAGTCGAGGAAAACCGGTTTTAGACCCTTACTGTACTCGACCGGACGCTGAGGCTCCAGCGTCCGGTCAGTTTTGCCGGAGCGTCCGGTCAGCTTCATAGCCGTTGAAATCTGACGAACAGCGTTTGAAGCCAGGGTCATGTGGCGTCCATCAGTGGACCGGACGCTGAGTCCAGGGTTCGGTCAGTTGGACCGGTGCGTCCGGTCAGAGCGCAGTGTGCCCAGTGAAGGGGTACAACGGCTCTATTTCATAGGGGCTTCTATTTAAGCCCCATGGCCGGCTATGGCTCATATCTTTGGCCATTTTCTTTGACATAGCAACCTTGTGAGCCTAGCCAAAGTCCTCCCACTCATCTCCATTGATTTATCATCATAGTGAGATTGGGAGTGATCCAAGTGCATTGCTTGAGTGATTGCATCTAGAGGCACTTGGTGTTCGTGTTTCGCTGCGGATTTCGCTTGTTACTCTTGGTGGTTGCCGCCACCTAGACGGCTTGGAGCAGCAAGGATCATTGAGCGGAGGGTGGTGATTGTCTTCGGCTCCGATCATGGTGATTGTGAGGGGTCTTGACCTTTCCCCGGCGGAGTGCCAAAAGGTACTCTAGTGAATTGCTCATGGCTTGTGTGATCCTCATCTTGTGTTGGTTGTGCGGCACCCTATTGAGGGTTTGGCGCGTGAACCTCCAAGTGAGTGAATCGCCACAACGAGGAGTAGCTTGCCGGCAAGCAAGTGAACCTTGGTAAAAATCATTGTGTTCATCCTTTGATTCTAAGGTGATTGGTCTTCATTGTTCATCCTTGTGATTAATTGGTTCACTCCTCGACACGGCGGTATAACTATCTTGATCACTCTCTTTACTTTACCGCAAACTAGTTGACAAGCTCTTTAGTGTAGCTAGTTGTGAGAGCTTGGTTGGTTGGTTGGTGTGGCTCTTTAGTTAGCCTTTGAGAGCACACTAACATAGGGTAGTGTCATAGCTATTGTGTGAATAGACACTATCTAAACTAGAATTGTGGTAACCATTTTGTCTAACCATTTTGTTAAGTGTTGTTGTAGAAATTTTTATTAGGCTATTCACCCCCCCTCTAGCCATTAGGACCTTTCACCGGTCCGGCCGTATAGACCTCGCGGCGCGCGACCTTCTGGCGGCGTTTGGAGTCGTAGGCTGCTGATCCTCCAAAGATCATGAGGGCGCCGTTCAGTGTTGGGAAGGCATCGTCCTTCTCCTCGGCGTCGTCTATGCTGGTGGCAGGTTCCTTCCCCTGTTCCCCTTTGTTGAGGCCCCCAGACAAGTATTTGCGCATGAGGCCGCAATCCTTGTATAAATGCTTGGCCGAGAAAGCATGGTTTGGGCATGGCCCATCGAGCATTTTCTCAAAGTGGTTCGGAGTGCCCTCCGCGGGCTTCCGGCCACCTTTGCGGTCGGCAGCGGCCACGAGCGAGTTGTCGCGCCGTTGCTTCTTATTCTTTCTTTTGGCAGGACGGTTGGAGGCGCCTTCACCGGCGTCCTCGTCCCGCCTCGCCTTGCCGTCGGGGCGGTCGAAGATGGCTCCGACCGCCTCCTCTCCTGAGGCATGGCTGGTAGCGATGTCCAGGAGTTCCTTGGTGGTTCGCGGGCCCCTGCGCCCCAGCTTGTGGACCAGGGATTCGCATGTTGTCCTGGATATGAAGGCTCCTATCATGTCGGCGTCGGCGACGTTAGGGAGCTCGTTACACTACCGAGAGAAGCACCGGATGTACCCACGGAGGGTTTCATCGGCCTTCCGACGGCAGTTCTTGAGGTCCCATGGGTTTCCAGGGCGTTTGTACGTGCCCTGGAAGTTCCCCACAAAGATCTCCATGAGATCCACCCAACTTTGAATGGCGTTGGACGGTAGGTGCTCCAACCACGCTCGTGCCGAATCGGCCATGAATAGCGGGAGATTGCGAATAATGAAATCGTCATCACTCGCACCACCGGCTTGACAGGCAAGCCGATAGTCTTCGAGCCAAAGCCTGGGGTTCGTTTCTCCAGAATATTTAGGGATATTGGTGGGCGGTCGGTACCTCAGTGGGAAAGCAGCGTTGAGGATGTGTCGGCCGAAGGCCTGAGGGCCTGGCAGGCCGGGGCTTAGGCTCCGGTCCTCGCCGCTGTCGTAGTGTCCGCCGCGTCGAGGATGATAGCCGCGACGGGGTCCTTCCCTTCCGTCGCCGTGGGTGCGCCTGCGGGCGTCGATGGTGCTGCGCACGTCACGGTTGTGGCCGAGACGTTGATGTACCGGAACAGCGGAGTGCCGCCTGCCGCCTGGCGGTGTCTGGTGAACGGACGCGTCCTTGGCGGGGCGTACCGAAGGCGTGCGCTGGCTCGCGTCAGGCTCACGTCGCCGAGACAATGAGCTTTCCGCCTGCCGCGCCGCCACGCGCTCGAGCAACGTGCGAATCTCTTGGTGGGCCCGACAATCCTCGGACGTCGCGGCCTCTGGGAGGCCGTGAAGCAAGGTCGTCGCGGCGGTGATGTTTTGGCTCACCCAAGCGAAGTGAGGGAGTGCCATCGTCGGTGAGGATCATCTGGTGCACATCACGGGCCGCGACGCGTGCGTGCCCACCGTCTCCGCGACGCTTGATTTCCTCATCGATCTTCCGGTACTCCCGGACAAGCTATTGTCCAACGTCATCGATCTCCAGCTTTCGCGCTCTTAGCTGCTCCATCCTTACGTGGGATGGAGCCACCGCCTCCCCCTCGGTCCTGGCGTCGGGGTTGCCTATTGGGGTTGCCTCCTCTCTGGAGACGCTTTGGACGTGCCCCTCGGGGGTTTGCGTCATGAAGCATTTCCAGGAAGGGTGATGGCTTCCCCTGCTGGAGTCAGAGTTGGAGGACGACTCTGGTTCCTCCGTGAGGAGCCCGTGGAGTGTCTCCGGATCGTGTTCAATTGCCCCCACAAACTTGATGTCCGTAGGAGGCTGAACCATGCGTAGTGCCAGAAGGTGGCCAGCGGTTGCCGTAGCATTGCGGAGGCCGAACAGAAACGCCGTCGAGGCGCGCCGTGTGGAGCGTTCCGGAGAGAGAGTGATGTGACGCGAGGCCTCTCTAGACGACTGGGGTCCAAGGGAGACACCGGGCTAGCCCTCAAGCCTCCGGTAGCTAAAGTTGATGGGAGGGAGAGACTGGACGGCCACGTGGGCCAGTACCAGCTCTCCTCCTAGTGTGACGATGAAATCTAGGTCACCGAAACGCATGTGTGCGCCCAGGACCCAGCTGATCACGTGGTTAGCCATCCGAGGCCTGATTAGGACGCGCAAAGGCCCCTACCTGGTGCGCCAACTGTCGGTGTTTCGAATAAGCACCGGCGAGTGAATTTATAGTTATGCGCGTTAGGCCCGGATGGTGCGCTAATGGACACAAGATTTATACTGGTTCGGGCTAAATGTCCCTACGTCCAGTCTATTGCTGCTCGTGTTACTAGCACCAAAAATGGTTCATAGTAGAGGGTACAAACGGTCGAGAGAGGGACTGGTCCTAGGTTTCTGATGAAAGGGTCGAAAGGATGTCAAGAGCCTGATAGCAGCTTGACTGTGTGTGATGTGTGTTGTCTGTCAAAAGTCGGTCCCTTTAGTGGGGAACCCTGCCCTCCCTTTGACCAAGGGGGGAGCAGGGGTTACAGATGGGAGAAAGAAGAAAATACCAAGGGTATAGAAGGTCCTTCGAAGGAGTCCGGTCTTCCTTTTTTCCCGCGCCTGCCCTATATAACATGGCAGACCATGTCAGAAGCGGTGTGCTTGTTGATCTTCGTAGGCCATGCCCTAGCCTATATTAGCAAGTGGGCGCGTCCTGTCCCGCCCCTGCGGGTGGCTTGTCGGACAGGGTTGTCGATTTCCAACCCCATGGGGAGTGGATGGCGCGGTGACTGCCCGTTTGCCGTCGTAGAGGATGAGAGTGCTTCCTTGGAGCGTAGTGGCTGTCGTATATCCGTGTCGGGTTCTTCGCCCAGAGGCTGAGGGCGGCGTCTACAATACTGTAGGGTGGAGAGCATGCGCCCGCAACACTGTTTTAGGCTCTGCCATGCCTGGAAGGGTCTAAGCGCTCGTCCTATCACATCCTGATGGTACTTCCCTGCCGGAGCGCAGGGCATGGCCCTTGATGCCGTGGTTGACCCGAACGTCTTGTCTTACCCTGTGCTTATCATCATGACGGAGCAGGGTGCAGTTGTCAGGCGAAGCGGAGCCAGCTCTTGGAAATCGGGCGAGGCGAGTTCCGTCCTCGGCCGTCGGATGGGGTGGAGCCTGGCCTTTATCCATTGGGCGAGGCCGAGCCCTGCCCTCGGGGGTCGGGCGAAGCGGAGTCTAGCCCTTAGGGATTGAGCGAGACAGAGTCTAGCCCTCGGGGGTCGAGCGAGGCGGGGTCTAGCCCTCAGCCATCGGGGCTCAGCCCTCGGTCGAGGCGGAGCCGTCCCCCAGCCGTCGGGGGAGGCGGAGCTGGCTGACGGGCATCGGGCGAGGCGGAACCAAAACTCCCGTCGTTCAGGCAAGAAGCGCAACGGTGCTCTTGTCCGTTCGGGAATTTTTAACGTTCGATGGTTATTGGTTCCACCCCCTGGAGTACCCCGGTGTTAGGTCCCCGACAAGGGGCTTCTGCGGGATGGCAGTGACGACGACGGTGGCGACAGGCTAGGGTCCAACATCTTTGGCTCAACGTATGTGCTAGGGGCACCTCGGGCGAAAGCCTTGGCGACGGCGACGCCTATGGGCGCGATTTCCTTGTTGGGGGCGTCGTGTTCTCATGCCCCTAGCCATGTCTTCCACAGGTGGAAACACGGTCCATTCCTGGACAAGTGATGGCGGCTCAATCGACGTCGTACCCTTCCTGAAGGCGTCACTGTGGAAATTCGTCTCGACCGTGATATCTCCTTCAGTGGATGTCCTCCGCCTCTCGGCGCCCGGTTGACGTGAGACGGCGAGTTCTGCATCGTGAAGTCAGAGCTGCTGCATCAGGGGATGTAGCTCGACAACGATGACGTGGGTCGAACCCTCCTCCGACGGCTGGGTTTCAGCTTTAGAAGCTCGGCAATCGTCACGGGCGGGGCATGGGATCAAGGCAGGAAGTCGGAGCTGCTCTTCGCTTCATTGAGCTCGGCAACGATGACCTGTTGCAGCCTCCTGCTTCAGACCCGTTGGTTCGACATCTTAGGATGGGTCCGTCGGTGTTTTGCCATGGAAAGTCAGAGCTGATGGCTGCTTTGCAACCATGCTCAGCAACGATGACTCGTGGTAGTGTGTACTCTACCGTGATGCGTGGGTGGGCTAACCGTTCGTGATGTTTGGCGCTACGCTTGGTTACCTTTGCTTGTATATAAACTCCATTCGTCTTAACTGAAAGGCAGAGCTCCTGCCATTGTTTCAAAAAAAGGAAAGAAAATGACTACTATGTTCTAACACCTAGCATAGAAAAACAAATGTTTAGGATGTGCGCAAAATTGGTCAGCCATAGGAACTGATGAGCAGTTCAGTGAGTCTGACCCCGGCAAAATTCAGTTCAGTCAACAACTCTCCTTTGAACAGACATGCAAATTGGCAGTAGTCTCCCCCCCAATCCTACAGAGCAAAAGCATCGACTCAGTGAATCTATTTGAACTTCTGACTTGTAAATATTTGAGTTAATCTCTGAATATTTGACACAATGAAAGTCATATCAATCTTTCCGGTTGTTGCACATGGATCATAGACAAAAGAAATTATTAAGGAATTTGAACTCACCTGCAGCCTTGATTTGACAAAGAGTTTGAGTGCTGGTTCAGAATGGTTTTGGATTTTTCGCATAAACTTTGTGCCACTTTGGATTAAGATGGTGGACCATTAAAAACTGAGACCACAGTATATATGTCACACGATTGAGAATCAGAGTAGAATAAATTTGTGTTATAAAAAAGAAGGCCGATTTTAACTGCATTCACAAAAATAAAAAGAAAGACCTTGCCACGGTTGAGAGTGCAGGATCCACTCAACCTCTTCTTTCTCTAGTTGGAAGAGGAAGTCCAGGACAGATAGAACATTTTGCAGTTAGACAGAGAGGCTACTGTATTTGCAAAAACATCTAAACTCTCATATTCATTCTGTAGCATAGCAAAGTCATGAATTTAAAATCCATCTGACCAATAATTGAATTACACCAGACAGATCAGTAGAAGTACCCATTACTTGTATTATACAACAAGCATCTCCAACAGATGATTCCAGGACTAATCTGCAGATATCAGGAAGAACACATCTTCCTGACGACGATTCCAGGTTATTCAGAGTTTCAGACTGAACTCTGCGGCCCGGAGTATATTTTGGTCCTAACTGAACGAACATGGTCAAAATTCTAGACTGGGGGTGTTGTATGGAGGAAGGGTTGGGTCAAAGCCACACCATCGCAGGATGATGGTGGCACCCAGCACACAAGTGAGCGGTCGTCGGCTTCGCTGTTAGGAGGGAGAGGACGATCGCCTAGCAAAAGGAGGATTTGTGGTGAGGAAAAGCGGAAAGATTGGCGACACCTGTGCAGAAGTGGCCATGGAGGTGTTGACCTGCGCCGCATGCCTCGACCTGGACATGGGCTGCCGCGCTCCTGGACGCCAGCCACCGCGCTCCTTGAGAACCACTGTACAAGCTGAGTCTCGCTGAGAAGATTCATGGGCTAATTTATAATAGGAAAAAAAGGAAAAAGAGAGAAACCTGAATCCAACAGATCATAGAGAACCAAGTCGATTTCGTTCTCGTAGAGAGGATTATTGGAGAAGGAAGAAAAAATCCTAGAAAAAAGGGAAATAAAACAACCTGAATCGAACACATCATGGAGAAGCAAGTCAATTCCGTCCGGACACCAGGAGACCGAGACGGATGTGCCTCGCGTGCAAGGTCCGGCATGCAGCGACGCCACTGCGGCGGAGGATGGAGCAGGGCCTTGGACGGCCGACGGCCGCCGGGAGGCCGAGACGGATGGGCACGGCGGGGGAGGGCACGGGGCTGTGGACGGCGAGCGCCGGACGCGCCGGCAGGAGCGGCGGTGGCAGCTCTACTCGCTGGAGCGGCGCCGGCGGCGGCTCTGCACGTGGGGAGGAACGGCGGCGACGCTGGCGAGCGAGCGCAACATGTGCTCGTGCGAGAAGCCGAGCGGACCGTGCGGAGAGAGGAGAGCGAGGTGTGTGGCCGAGTGTAGAAGGCGAGTGGGCCAGACGGAGTGAGTGGGCTGGACAGTTGGGCCAAATTGGAATAGGCGGACCGGGACGGTTGGACCAAATTGAATGGGCTGAACGAAAAAAAAGACAGGAAATTTTGCCTTTTTATTATTATATATATTAGGGATAGATAAGTTGGCTATCACTTAACTAAACTTCCAAAATGGTGTTAAATCACCACATTGCTACTACGTATGCACATGGGTCAATTCCTCCCAAGCTCACCTACCAACTGTGGAGAAGAGGAACCACTAAAAAAACTGTGGAGAAGAGGAAAAAAGAGAGAAGATGAAAAGAAAATTGTTTGATCTAATAATGCAAGTCGGTCTCACATGTGTAGGGTTGAAGCTGCGGACTAGAGAGGGGTGAATAGTTCTTTCTAAAAATTAACCGCGTCGGCTAACCAAAATAAATATAGAAAAAAAACTATCGGTCTAACAAAGACTACACCCCTCTAAGTTCTCAAGCATCTTACAAAGATCCTAATTAAGCAACTAAGGTGCCGGGCTAGTTAGAGCTCACCCAATCAATTCTAATAGCAAGGTCACACCAACCTATGCAACTAGTATTTCAAGCAACGGGGGAGCTTCTACACATGCTAGTAAGCAAAAGCACAAAGCCACCTAAGCTCATTAGCAATGCTCAATAACAAGGCAACTAATGTCGAATTAGAGAGGGTAAATTACTTAGCTACACAAACCAAGCAATGCAACTAACAAGGCTACTCAAGCCAAATTAGTTGCGCAAGGGAGCTACTTCGGTCCCGTTCGCTGGTCTGAAACTTGGCTGAAACTGACTGAAAAATACTGTTTCGGCTGAATTGTTGTGAGAGAAAAATATTGTTCCGGCTAAAAAAAAGAAGTCGAACAAACCAAATATGGGGTAAGCCGAACAGGGCCTTCTATGCTACACAAGCAAGGTAACTAGCAAGCTACACAAGCTAACTAATTACAAGAGCAACTACTTAAGCACAATGTAAATGAAAGTAAATACAAGCATTTGTAACGAGGTTGTAAACCAACGGGAAGACAAGGATAACACGGTGATTTTTATCCTGAGGTTCATGTGCTTGCCATCATGCTTGTCGGGTACCATAAAACGGGGTACCCCGAGCGCATACCAAAAGATTCACTTAAACGCCATAAAAAACAAAGCCAAAGGATAAGCCATTTGTTAAACCCCAGCCTCGCCCGAACCCACCAGCTCTCCGCCTCTCTCCTGGCCTCGTACGTGAGGCCTCGGCGGCCTGCCAAATCTCCGCCTCGCGCGAGGCCTCGCGCTGGGGCCTCGACAGGGAACCGATTCTCCATCTCGCCCGAGGCCCCGCGCATAAAGCCTCGGATGAGATGTCGATTCTCCATCTCGCTCGAAGCCGGCTCGGCAACGACCCATCGCTTCCGCCTCGGCCAGTATCCCCGACAGCGCGTCGTGTTCCATTAATGCACCAACCACTCCCGCAATATCAGCTGGACGACGGCTCGACACTGCGGAGCGGTCGACAAGACGGGAAGTCACGTCTACGCCATACCGTCCTGGACCGGGCACGGTGGGGATTACCGGCCACTGTGCTCTGGTGCTGTGCCCACGATCAGCGCCTGCACTACACTGTACCATCTAACCCCCGCCCCAGAGACAACGCGGCTTGGGGGATCAAGTCTGGGACACCATAGCCTCGGAATCAGCGTATGTCACCAACTACTCCCTCCAAGCCTCGGCAATCCACTTCAGGGTCTCGGCAATTCTGGGATTCACGTCTGCCGAGCCTCCCACGATGGCCCGGTCTCGGTACTAACTGAGCCTCGGCTTCCCGCGCAGTCAACACACGATGACCAACACGCCGACTTCCACGCCCGCTTCGAGATAGCACTAGAGCTTCCATGATGCACAGGATCGGATGTGACCGGCGCGTCGCCCCAGTACCTCAAGGACGGACCACACCGTCGGCCACTCCGCCACAGGAACAGGCTACAGGGCTCGGACATGCCGCCTCCGTCCACATGACGCCATGTAACTAGCAAATGTATTACCCTTGTCCCCCCTCCAACTATAAAAGGGGGGACCAGGGCCATTTCGAGGGGGGACACGGGCGATTAGACCAAGACTCGCGCAAACACACTCACTCAATTCACGCACACTCTCCCACGGCCTGAGAGCAACATCTCAAGTAGCCTGCACCGCTCCACGCCGAGACCTAGGACTAGCTCACTCTCTCACCCAGCTTGTAACCCCCTACTACAAGCACTTCAGTGCAAGGAATACAAGATCGATCTCTCAGACTGGACGTAGGGCACCGATTGCCTGAACCAGTATAAACCTTGTGTCTCTTTGCATCACCATCCGGGATTGGGTACATGCAGTACAAATTTACTAGTTGGTTGAGGACCCCCGGTCCGAAACACTGATAGTTGGCGCGCCAGGTAGGGGACTCTGCGTGTTAGCTTCGTCATCCCAACAAGTTCTAGATGGCAGACCCCGTACGACCACTGCGTCTCAGCACGATGGTCTGGTTTGGGTGCCTAGAGTTCATGTCTCTAGGGCATGAGTACGACATGGTACTCCTCACACCCTGAGCCCCACCTGCCAATGACGACGTCACGCACCCATAGCCCAGGCGCAGGCGGCGCCCGGGTGGCCGCTCTCGTCGCGCCTAGCGCGACGTGAGTGGGGCCACGCCGACACCACGTGAACCCAGGACGACACGCCGCGCTCCACCGGTATCCTGTGCCCAGCTGTTGGCACAAGGTCCCTGGTTGGGGACCTATCTGACCTGAGCCTGGACAAGGGAGAGACGCCGGTGGCATGCGGCAATGCCCCATCACCGAGCTCTGCTCCGCCACATCCTGAGGCGCCGGCTCTGACAAAGCAGAATCCGGCGATGGCACCATCTCCGTACCCCTTCGGGTTGAGAAATGTCGCCGCCTCCTATGCTTATGCCTACACTTCCATTCACGCGGAGCCCTTAGGACACCACCAACGCTTCACCCTCGACTTCGGTACTGTGACTTCAACTCACTCCCACGCTGACTCCTCGGAGGAGGATGAGGCGTGGGCAAGAGCGGATTTCTCCAGACTTCGCGACCCTAAAGCCATGCGTCGCTTCCTAGCCACGAGTGACTATTGCTTTGGCTACTCTGACTCTGATGACAAAGGTACTTACGATCCCACTCGTAAGTGCTTCCACGTTGGACTTGGGATGCCAAGCACGGGCGATGAGGACGAGGGGGCAGGCAACCATACTCCGCTTCATCAGGGTACAGGCGATGCCACGCCCTCACGCATTGTCCGACCGGTAGCACGGAACGAGAACCTTGCCCTCGAACAACTTCGACGCCCGGACCTAGAGCAGCTCCGTGAGCTTCAGGCCAAGGTCGAGCAAGATTGACTCCTTCTGCAACAGCTCCAAAGCACTCTCGAGCAGGAGCAGCAGGGCCGCGGTGATGGCGGAGGAGCCTGGCAGCGGGCTCATGACGTGCACCACCGCATCAACGACGATGAAGGGGATGATCGTCCCCCAATCTTCAATCGCGCTAGCCAGAATGTCGTGGCCGCAGCGATGCTAGTGCGCGCGATGCCCGAGCCCTCTACCACGGAAGGGCGACGGGTTCGCGACGAGATCCGGGATCTCCTCGAGACCACCGCGGTGCAGCAGGCCGAGAGTTCCGCCTCCCGACGGCGTGGAGCCGTCTCGGACCTCCCCTCGGCACCGCATTGGTAGGATAGGAAGGCCTCGGTTTGTCCCGAGCCCGCTCGGGTGTCGACAATCAATAGGGTCCCCTTGGTCCACGACTGCCTCGACAACCAACGTGAGGCGCAGGGCGACCACGAGGTGGTCGACCGACGACGACGCCACGATAGTGAGGGGCCCGCCCGAGGCTACCATCCGCATTGGGGCGACTGCTACGATAGTGAGGAGGACCGTAGTCCCTCTCCCGAACCGCTCGGCCCCCAAGTCTTTAGCAGGGCCATCCACAGCGCTCAGTTTCCAGCCCGGTTTCGCCAACCAGCCAACCTCACAAAGTATAGCGGTGAGACCAACCCTGAGCTCTGGCTTGCCGATTATCACCTGGCTTATCAGCTAGGCGGCGCGGACAATGACCTGCTCATCATCCGCAACCCTCCCTTGCTCTTGTCAGACTCAGCGCGAGCCTGGCTCGAACACCTTCCTCCCTCATAGATCCACGACTGGCGCGACTTGGTTAGGGTCTTTGTCGGGAACTTCCAGGGCACATACATGTGCCCTAGAAACTCCTGGGACCTTAAGAGCTATCACCAGAAACCGGACGAGTCTCTCCGAGACTTCATCCGGTGCTTCTCCAAACAGTGCACCGAGTTGCCCAGCATCGGCGACTCGGAAATCGTCCAGGCTTTCCTCTCCGACACCACCTGCCGAGACTTGGTCCAAGAGTTAGGCTGGAATGTGCCGCGATCAGCTGCCACGCTCCTCGATATTGCCACCAACTTTGCCTCGGGCGAAGAGGCTGTTGGAGCCATCTTCCCCGACAACGATGCCAAGGGGAAGCAGAGGGACGAGGCCATCGAGGCCTCGGCTCCCCGCCTCCCCAGGAAAAAGAAAAAGGGTCGCCAGGGGAATAGGAGACGCTCGAGGCTGATCTAGTCACGGCCACGGAGCGCAAGAATCCACGAGGCCCCAGTGGCCCCGGGCTCTTTGATGACATGCTAAAGAAGCCCTACCCTTATCACTAGGGCCCAGTGAGGCACGCCCTCGAGGATTGCACCATGCTCCGGCATTATTACGCCAAGCTCGGGCTCCCCGACGATGATACCAAGAAGAAGGGCGCCGGCGACCAGGACGATGACAAGGACGAAGGGTTTCCCGAGGTGCACAACGCCTTCATGATCTTTGGCGGACCCTCGGCGTGCCTTACGGCGTGCCAGTGAAAGAGGGAACGCCGAGAGGTCTTCTCAGTTAAGGTAGCCACTCCCTGATACCTCGATTGGTCTCGGGAAGCAATCACCTTTGATCGGGATGACCACCCCAACCATGTCCCGAATCTCGGGCAGTACCCACTTGTTGTTGACCCGATCATCGGCAACACCTGACTCACCAAGGTGTTGATGGACGGAGGCAGCGGCCTCAACATCCTCTACGCCAACACCCTGGAGCTCCTGGAGATCGACTGGTCATGGCTCTGAGGTGACGCCGCACCTTTCCATGGCATCGTGCCGGGGAAGCGCACGCGACCCCTCGGGCGCATCGACCTTCCCGTTTGCTTCGGCACCCCCTCCAACTACCGCAAGGAGGTCCTTACCTTCGAGGTGGTTGGGTTCAAAGGAACCTACCATGCCGTCCTAGGGCGGCCGTGTTACGCCAAGTTCATGGCGGTCCCCAACTACACCTACCTCAAGCTCAAGATGCCAGGTCCCAACGGCATCATCACGATTGGGTCGACGTACGAACATGCATACGACTGCGACGTCGAGTGCATCGAGTACGCTGAGGCTCTCGTGGAGGCCGAGAGCCTCATCGTCGACCTTGACCGACTCGGCAGTCACCTGCCTGAGCCCAAGCGTCGAGCCGGGACTTTCAAGCCCATGGAGGCCGTCAAACTCGTCCTAGTCGACCCTGCGTGCCCCAACGACCGGGCGCTGAGGATCAGCGCCACTCTCGACATCAAATAGGAAGCCATGCTCGTCGACTTTCTCCGTGCTAATGCCAATATGTTTGCGTGGAGTCCCTCGGACATGCCGGGCATACCGAGGGAGGTCGCCGAGCACGCCTTGGACATCCGAGCCGGCTCTAGGCCGGTGAAGCAGCGCCTACGCCAATTCGACGAGGAAAAGCGCATGACCATTGGTGAGGAGTTGCAGAAGCTCTTGGCATCCGGATTCATCAAGGAGGTATCCCATCCAGAGTGGTTAGCTAACCCTGTGTTGGTCAAGAAGAAAAATGGGAAGTGGAGGATGTGTGTAGATTACACCGGTTTGAATAAAGCCTATCCAAAAGTCCCCTTCCCATTACCCCGAATCGATCAAATCATTGACTCCACTGTGGGATGTGAGACTATGTCTTTCCTTGATGCGTACTCCGGTTACCATCAAATCAAGATGAAAGAGTCCGACCAGCTCGCGACTTCTTTTATCACACCGTTCGACATGTACTGCTACGTGACTATGCCTTTCGACCTCAGAAACGTAGGAGCCACATACCAGCGGTGCATGACCCAGGTTTTTGGTGAGCACATTGGGCAAACCGTCGAGGCCTATGTGGACAACATCGTAGTCAAGTCCAGAAAGACTAGGGATCTCATCGATGACCTAGAGATAGCCTTCAAATGCCTTAGAGAAAAGGGCATCAAGCTCAACCCCGAGAAGTGTGTGTTCGGGGTTCCCCGAGGCATGCTCTTAGGGTTCATAGTCTTAGAACATGGCATTGAGGCCAACCTAGAGAAGGTATCGGCCGTAACCAGCATGGGACCAATCTGAGACCTCAAGGGAGTGCAGAAGGTCATGGGATGCCTTGCGGCCCTGAGCCGCTTCATCTCGTGCCTCAGTGAAAAAGGCTTGCCTCTGTACCGCCTCTTGAGAAAATCCAAACGCTTTTCTTGGATCCCCGAGGCCGAAGAAGCCCTCGATAGGCTCAAAGCACTGCTCACCAATCCACCTATCCTAGTACCGTCGGCTAGGGACGAGGCCCTCTTACTCTACGTCGCTGCAACGAACCAAGTGGTCAGCGCTGCCGTAGTGGTAGAGAGGCAGGAAGAAGGGCATGCTCTACCCATCCAACGACCTGTTTACTTCATCAGCGAAGTGCTCTCTAAGACCAAAACGCGCTACCCCCACATCTAGAAGCTGGTCTACGCCGTAGTCCTGGCCCGGCGCAAGCTGCGTCACTACTTCGAGTCCCACCCAGTGACCGTGGTATCGTCTTTCCCCTTGGGAGAGATAGTCCATAACCGGGAGGCCTTGGGCAGGATAGCCAAGTGGGCCATCGAGCTTATGGGGGAAGCCTTGACTTTTGCACCTCGGAAAGCGATTAAGTCTCAGGTATTGGCTGATTTTGTGGCTGAGTGGACCGACACCCAACTGCCGCCTACTCAAATTCAGACAGAATGCTAGACCATGTACTTTGACGGGTCTCTAACAAAGACCGGGGCAGGCGCGGGTCTGCTCTTCATCTCGCCCCTCGGAGTACACATGCGCTACATGGTGCGGCTCCACTTCGCCGTCTCCAACAACGCGGCCGAGTACGAGGCCCTCGTCAATGGCTTGCAAGTCGCCATCAAACTTGGGGTATGGCGTCTCGACGTCCGGGGCGACTCGCAGCTCATCATCGATCAAGTCATAAAGGAGTCGAACTGCCTCGACCCCAAAATGGAGGCATACTGCATGTTGGTACGTCGCCTAGAAGACAAGTTCGATGGTCTCAAACTCAACCACATCGCGCGGAAGTACAACAAGGCCGCCGATGAACTGGCAAAGATGGCCTCGGCACGGGCTCTGGTCCCCCCGAACGTCTTTGCCAGGGGCCTCCACAAACCTTCCATTGACTATGCCTTGGCAGCAGAGGAGGGCCCACCGATTGAACCCACGATGGGCTTGATGCCCCCTTTGCTACCGAGACTCCTTCGGCCGAGCCCGAGGTCATAGAAGTCGACGCAGAGCCTCCCCAGACCGACCAAGACATGGATTGGCGAGTCCCGTTCCTTGATTGGCTCGCTCAGGGAGAGCTTCCTAGTGACAGGACCAAAGCCCGATGGCTTGCGTGGCAAGCCAAAACTTACGTCCTCTGCAATGGCGAATTTACAGGTGAAGTCCATCCAATGTCCGCCAACGATGAATCACCACCGAGGCAGGCTGAGCCCTGCTTTGGGACTTGCACGCAAGGGCCTGCGGGCACCTTGCGGTGCCTCGAACGCTTGTCGAAAACGCTTTCCGCCAAGGGTTCTACTGGCTGACGGCGGTTGCCGACGCCACCAAGCTAGTACGCTCCTGCGAGGGATGCCATTACTATGCTCGGCAGACGCACCTCCCGGCCCTGGCCCTCCAAACCATCCCCATTACATGCCCGTTTGCCGTGTGGGGGCTCGACATGGTCGGGCCTCTATAGAGGGCCCCCGGGGGCTACACCCATCTACTGGTAGCAATCGATAAGTTCTCTAAATTGATCGAGGCTCGTCCAATCAACCAAATCAAATCCGAGCAAGCAGTGCTATTCTTCACTAACATTATCTACAGGTTCGGGGTCCCTAACACCATCATCACCGACAACGGGACACAGTTCACCGACAAAAAATTCTTGACGTTCTGTGACAACCACCACATCCATGTGGCCTGGTCAGCCGTAGGACACCCAAGGACCAACGGCCAAGTAGAACGTGCCAATGGCATGATCCTACAAGGCCTCAAGCCAAGAATTTACAACCGGTTGAAGAAGTTTGGTAGGAAATGGCTCGCCGAACTCCCATCGGTCATCTGGAGCCTGAGGAACACTCCAAGCCGAGCCACGGGGTTCACACCTTTCTTCCTGATCTATGGAGCCGAAGCCATCCTCCCCACCGACTTAGAATATGGTTCCCTGAGGCTACAGGCCTACAACGAGCAAAGCAACCGCACCACCCGCGAGGACGCCCTCGACCAACTAGAGGAAGCCCAAGATGTCGTGCTGCTGCACTCGGCCAAATACTAGCAAGCCCTACGGCGCTATCAAGCCCGGCGCATTCGAAGCCGAGACTTGAAGGTAGGCGATCTGGTGTTGAGGCTGACACAGAGCAACAAGGGCGCCACAAGTTGACCCCACCATGGGAAGGACCGTACATCGTCGCCCAAGTGCTGAAGCCCGGGACCTACAAGCTAGCCAATGAGAGGGGCGAAATCTTCACCAACGCTTGGAACATAGAACAGCTACGTCACTTTTACCCTTAAATTTCCAAGCATTGTATATATTGTTTCTCAGAATACAATTGAGAAGCGTTCTTTAGTTGTTCTGATTTTTCGAGAAACCCCCCTGAGCCCATCGCGGGTCTCGGCAATACGATAACACTGTAAGGGAGACTCGGCTCTGCCTCTGCAGAACCGAGCCTCCCTCAGGGGCTAGATGGGGGACTCCCCCCTAAGTCCCACGCACCATTTCTTTAAGTCATTTTTTGAAAAAATTCCTATGCCAAACTCTCTAGCACGCTCTGATGAATCGGTTGTAAAAAACCCAAGGACCGAAAAAGTCTGTTCCAAGGACGGAAGGCCGGTAGAGTCGCGAGACGGCCTATGCCCCCGGGCTACGGCACTCCCTCACCACCTTTCGCCCAAGGGGCGGCTTAGGCTCCAAGGAGGTTTTTTGCAAAAGAAATCTGATCAGACACAACAGAGGGCAGAGGCTCAGAAATACAAGAAAAACGATTAAGAAACACGAGTACGTTAAAAAGAGGCCTCGACGGCCACAAGCGTTATGATACAAAGTTAATCCCTATTCTATTTACATGGCCTCTTGGGCCCAGGTCATGGCTCAGGGCCTCTAGCATTGGCAGACGGTGGGGGAGGGACCACCTCCTCTTCGAACAGCTTAGCCAGTGCCATGCCGGGGCCCTCCGCCGCTTCTATCAGCTTCGTGACTGCCTCGTCGGCCTCCTCGTCATCGTCGGGTAGGACGTAGCCATCGCTGATGGCCTAGAGGTCAACACCAATTTAGTGTAAAGCGATAACGGCCAGCGCGCGCTTGATGCCCGTATGTAGCGCCCCTCGGAGTCGCTCGCCCACTTGACCGCTCAACGCAATCAGGCAGCTCCTGAGGGAGCTTCCTGACTAGACCCCCTCGACTTCCAGGGCCTCGTAGGAGGTACGAGCGGCGCTCTTCAGCGCATCGTGCTCCCCGATCTCGGTTTCAAGCACCGCCTGCACTGCGGCGGAGGCCTCGGCTACCTAGGTAACCTCCTTCTCTAGCTCTACGCCAAACACAACGGAATGAGGATGAGCGCAAAGGAATACAAGCCAAAATAGGGGCGGAAGTCTATGGGACTCACCCTCGACCTTGTGCCCCCAGCGTCGAGCCTCGACCTAAGAAGCCTCAGCTTTCTCCTTCCAATGCTGGGCCTCGACCCGAGACGCCTCGGCCTTCTCCTTCAGGCGCTGGGCCTCAACCCGAGAAGCCTCGGACGCCCTAGAAGCTTCTCTCCCCAGCTCTGCGTTACACCAGCGAGTTAGGGAGCGAACATAAGAAAAAGTGAATAAAACAAGGGGAATAGGACTCACCCTCGGCCTTTCCCCTCCAGACCATAGCCTCGGTTCGCGAGGCCTCGGCCACCATAAGGGCCTCATCCAAGACACCTTTCGTCAGCTGGTGCACACTCTGCTCCACCCCTAGCTGCCCAGCAAGGACCTTGCCTGAGGCCGTGGCCTCTCCAGCCTGGGACCTGAAGGCATCCCGCTCACCAGCCATGCGGGTCAGCTCCTCCTCCAACTCCTTGAACCGCGCGGCCAGAGGGGTGACCTGCTCCTAGGCCATGGCTGCCTCGACCATTGAATTGGCACAATGAAGGTGGAGGTCCTCTACCTCCGTGCTCTACGCCGCTAGAAGTTCATTGGCGCCAGCAAGCAGGCCCTTCTGCCGCTGGAGCTGGTCCCAGACGTCCCTCTCCTGCTGGAGAAAGACCAACTTCCCGAGGGACCGGGTCTCGAGCTCCTGGGTAAGCAGAATAGGGTTCATTCACTATAAGAAAACTCGGAAAAAGACAACATCGCATGAGAAAAGAAAGCGCGAACCTGGGCTACCCTGGGTAGATCATCAACCACCATGGATAGTGTTGTCCATAGTGACCGCTCCGCCAGCAGGCGGTATTGCTCAAAGGTGTCCCAGCGCCCACCCTCGGCCGCGTCCTCAAGGGCAAACAGAGGCAACCCCTCAGGGTCATCGCGGCTCTGCCACAGGACATGTGGGTGATCCCACCTACGGGACTCGGGTCGTACCCGCACGAGGGCCGAGCTTCCCTCACCTGGGGTCAGAACTGGCTGCTCCACAGCGCCGGCCACCTCGGCGTCAACCACCTCCTGCGCTTGGGAGGTATCATCGGAGGAGATCGGATGGACCTCCACCTTCCGGGCACCCTCTCACGACGACGACGGGCCTTGGCCCAAGGGTGCCACTGAAGCCTCCGCCGCCTTCATCTCCACTTCTTGGGCCAATAGACTCACCGCGATCACATCGGCCTCGGTGGTCCCGAGGGCTCCGACCTCCATCATCGTGGCCTCGGTGGTCGCGGGGGCTCCGGCGCCCACCGCTATGGCCTCGGCGGTCTGGGGCGCCCCGGCCTCCATCGCCTTGGCCTCAGAGACCCTAGGGGCCTCGACCTCTGTGGCCTCGACAACTAAGGGCACCTCGCCCTCATCCGGCTCATGAGCCTAGCCCTCGCGGGGCAGAAGTGCCCCCTCACCCGTCTATGTTGGGCCTGCCTCGGCAGCCCCTCCTTGGGTGGCCGGCTCCTTTGGGTCGGCCCTCGCCGATGCCGTGCCACACTGTAGGGCGGCTTGCCCCTCTGCCGCCCAGTGGGTGGTGGAGCTGAGGTTCACCTTGAGCGCTTTGAGGGGCGCCAAGGTAGGCACCTCCGCATGTCGCTTCCGGCTAAGGACAAAACACTTACAGGGTCAGCATGAGACAAAAGAACGAACGGAAAACGCTATGGCTCCACCAAAAATACGCTTACCTCGAGCGGGGCTGCAACCGCTTCGGCACGGCGACCCTCGTCTGCAAAGGCGGTGGCAGCGGTAGAGGCACGACCTCCGTATCCGGTGGTGCCGGCTGGTCCTCGACAGACCTCAGCGCCCCCTCGGTCCTCTACAGGGGCAGTTGCATTGCCCCCGCCGCCACCTGCTCCACCGCTGCCGCTGAGCCCACCGGGCTGATGGCACGCTTGCCCAATGCCCGCTCCTCGGGCGTGTCGGCCTCGACCTCGAGGTGGGCAATCGCCGACCTCGAGGCGGCTCCTCCTCCTCCCGGGAGCGTCGGGCTGCTTGACGACGCCCCGGGCACCGTCTCCTCAATGTCAGGGAGATGGTCCAAGGGACCCCGCCCTATCTCGCCCTCGTCATCTCCATCCGAGGCATCCGTCGATAGCGACGATGACGGGGACTCCTCCAACGGGAGACCATCCTTCCTTTGCTGCCGATGGCGCTTATCTAGTTCCTCGCGCACAAGGATCTTCTTCGTGCGCTTTGCCACCTTGGCGTCCTTCCACCTTTTCTACACCTCGGCGTCCGCCCGGTTAGCCACCCACCGCCTTGCGTCCTCAGGAACGGGCGGCAGGGAGGCTCGCACGTCCCTCATCCCCTGCAGGAACGGCGAACATGGATAAGGGAACAAGAAACAATGAGAAACCGGGATACCCTGGGGGTTACAGTGGTACGTGACTTACCAGCAAGAGGAACCCCCGTGACGGGCGCATCACGAAGGGGGTCAGGTTACTACCCCTCAGCTTCGCCTCCACCATCTCCCCCACCTAGCGAAGAATTTCCTCGTCGGAAAGGGTGGAGGAGGACATCTGGATGCCCTCATTTGGCTCATCTGGCCTAATCTCGAATAGGCGCCGCCGCCGAGCCATCAGCGGCAGCACCCTCTGGCGGTGGAAGACGGCCACGACCACGGCCGTAGTAAGGCCACGGCCTCGTAGCCTCTCCAGCCCCTCCAGGAGTAGTTGTAGCTTGGGCTAATCCTCCCTCGGGACACCATACTTCCACCTCTCCGGGCAGCTCCCCACGATCCGCCCGGTGTAGGGGGGAAGTCCACCGTCGTCGTTGCGAAGATAGAACCAGCTCGCGTACCTTCGACAATTGGATGACGAAAGCTAGGCCAGGATGTAGAGGTGCTGACAGTCCTAGCGCACTTGGAGGGTGCAGCCGCCAGCCCTCACCGCCTTCCTCGTGCCCGACATACCCGTCGGCTTGGTGGTATGCCCCACCCAGAAGAGGTGGAGCCACAACTCCCAATGGGGAGCAATCCCCAGATACCCCTCATAGACAGCGACGAAGATGGCCGCCTGCGCGATGGAATTGGGGTTGAAGTTGTGGAGCTCCACACCATAGTAGTGCGGGAGCGCCCACATGAACCGATCCACCGGAAGGCCGAGGCCGTGCTCATGAAAAGACACAAAGCTCACAACGTAACCGTCGCGAGGCCTCGGCTCTGGCTCACCCGACGGAGTGATCCACTCTGGCCTGTTGGGGTCGGTAACTGGACGAAGGAGCCCCCCGTCGATAAGCGACTGAAGCATCTCCATGGTGACATCGTATGGACCCCAAGGGTCTGCCTCGATGACAACAATGTCGCTGGCCATGAGTACGGTGGAGGGTTTGACTACGGCGGTGAGTCTCTCTCTCTCTCCCCCCGCCTCGCCCCTCTCCCTTCTTCCTCCCGGGGCTCTCTGCTCTAGCAACGACTCAAAGATGGCAAAGCTATTACGGGCAAGGTAAGGAGGGGACGGGCGAGGCTCGTTGCGTATTTATGCAGGACGAAGGCAAAATAGACGGGCGACGAAATCGGGGAAGTTTCCCTCAGATCCGGCGCGGTTAATCCCGATCCGATTTTACCACCCACGTGCCCACCTTTTCCTCATTAATCATGGGAACAATTATGTCCCATCCGCTGACACCACGTCATGCCCGACCGCTATAGCAGCAGGCGTTGTTCCGCCTCCCTGAGAAAATTGCCTCAAAAGGCGCACCAGTCGTTGCCGAGTCGATGGGGAAGACATTCCCCCACCCTATTCATTTCAGACGAAGGAACTAGGCGCCGAGCCCATTACGGTCCAGGGGTTCGAAGGCTGGGCCCCTAAGGGTTTCAATAGCCGCCCTAGGGCAACAGAGTCAGGGATGACCATGGGCGAGCCCACATGGGGCCGAGGCCCAAGCAAGCAAAATGCTTGGGACGCCCTAAGTCGTGTCCGAGACCGGCGGGGAGGACTCTGAATGGGATCCCACCGTAGGGAGGCACCGAGCCACTGAGGCCCAGCGAATGGCCTCGGCACCCACTAGAGAAACCCTCTGGTACTCTTGGAGTGCATCTCTGGACCACTAGCCGACCCCTAGCGAATGGGGCTTGGGCCTCCACTCGGACTCACCCGATAACAGCTCACCGAAAATGCCACCGCTCGCACCCATCGAGGGTAGCTTGGCATATTCCACCCCTCCTTCCGAATGAAAAGGAAGCGCGAGGGTCGTATGAAAAGCTAGGGGAACCCCTGACGGCCCTCTTGCTCCGTGTAGAGGCTAGGGGGCTCCTCCTGCAACCTTGCCGAGACCTAGCGACCCAGGCTCGCACTCGAGGGGGCTCGACAAAACAACCCCTCCTTCCGAATGAAAAGGACACGCGAGGGTCGATTCAAAAAGTCAGGGGAACTCCTGATGGCCCTCTCGCTCCATGTAGAGGCTAGGGAGCTCTTCCTGCAGGTATGCCGAGACCCCATGACCAGGGCTCGCACGCGAAAGGGGCTCGGCAAACAAACCCTCATGCGCGAGGGGCGTACAAAAAGCCAGGGGAACTCCTGATCGCCCTCTCGCTTCGTGTAGAGGCTTGGGGGCTCTCCCTACAATTTTGCCAAGACCAAGCAACCCAGGCTCGCACACAAGTGGGCTCGGCAAAAAACCCCTCCGTCTGAATGAAAAGGATGTGCGAGGGTCGAACAAAAAAGTCGGGGGGACCCCTGACCGCCCTCTCGCTCCATGCGGAGGCTCGGGGGTTCCTCCTACACCCAAGACAAAGACAAGTGACCCAAGTCCGCACTTGAAAATTCGAGAAAATGCAACAAAGGGCATCGAGCCCGTTACGGTCTAGAGGTTCGAAGGCTGGGCCCCTAAGGGTTTCGACAGCCGCCCCAGGGCAATAGAGTCAGGGACGACTATGGGTGAGCCTGTATGGGGCCAAGGCCCTAGCGAGCAAAATGCTTGGGACGCCCTAAGTCATGTCCGAGACTGGCAGGGAGGTCTCCGAATGGGATCCCACCGTTGGGAGGCACCGAGCCACTGGGGCCCAGCAAACGACCTTGGCACCCACTAGAGAAACCCTCTGGTACTCTTAGAGTGCGTCTCTGGACCGCTAGCCGACCCCCAACGAATGGGGCTTGGGCCTCCACTCGGACTACCCGATAACAGCTCACTAGAAATGCCACCGCTTGCGCCCATCGAGGGTAGCTTGGCATATTCCACCCCTCCTTCCGAACGAAAAGGAAGCGCGAGGGTCGTACAAAAAGCTAGGGGAACCCCTGACAGCCCTCTTGCTCCGTACAAAGGCTAGGGGGCTCCTCCTGCAACCTTGCTGAGACCCAGCGACCCAGGCTTGCACTCGAGGGGGCTCGGCAAAACAACCCCTCCTTCCGAACAAAAAGGACGCGCGAGGGTCGATTCAAAAAGTCAGGGGAACTCCTGACGGCCCTCTCGCTCCGTGCAGAGGCTAGGGAGCTCTTCCTGCAAGTATGCCGAGACCCCGTGACCCAAACTCACGCTTGTGGGCTCGGCAAATATGATAGCATCCCTCGGTCAACATGAGAAAAAGACCCTGGAGGAATGAATCCATTCCCTCAGGGCCTCGAGGGCTACACCTAGCGGGTGCGCTCGCGCGCACCCACTGAGGCCTCGAAATACGAAATACCATCCCGCCAGGAGCCACCACAAGTCAAGCCTCGATAAAACCTCAAGAAGAGCGCTCACGCTCTCCCTGAGGCTCAGGGGCTACTGTCGGGTACCATAAAATAGGGTACCCCGAGCGCATACCAAAAGAATCACTTAAACGCCATCAAAAACAGTGACTACTACTACGTTCTCTTGGAGTCTTGGGCCATTGGCCTATTGTGGCTTTTGGAGTATATCACGTACAGGCCACTGATCACATATATGGGCCTTTTGGTTCATTGGCTGGCCTTATCCTTGGCCTACTGGCTGTTGGTTCCTTCAGAGTCACCGAGAGTTTCCTTTCTGTAGGATGAATCAACGATTCAACTTACCGCAATACCGCTCGTCCATAGTCCGCTCGACGGTTCGTGTCCCCACGGGCTGCGCCGCCGCTCAATTAGATCATAATCAGGCGATCATCGTGAGCGCGACTGTGCTCCGCGAGCAACTCCACGTCTCCGCCTCCATGAGTCCAGTCCTAGCATCATCGACGAGCTACGCTGCTACTGCGTTTCCTTAGGGGCTTAGGGCAGACTCTAAAAGTTAGCGTCGGTGAGTTGCAGAGTTCCGTATTTGTATACTGACAAATCTTTGATATCTATGTGATTGATTTTCACCACACCTTCATTTTTTTCCATCCTCCGCCACTGTCTAGAGCACCGCACAATCTTTCTTGCGTGTTTTGATGGAGACCACCACCAAGCCATCTAGGAGGTGACAACCTCCAAGAGTAACAAGCAACACTGGCTTGCAACTCGATCACCTAGTGCCACTCGATGTAATCTCACAATGCAACACACTAGAATCACTCACTCGCAATGGATTTGCACTTCTCGCAAGCACAAGTGAGTTAGAGGCTTCTCAAACTATCCCCAAGGTGCTCAACCTCAGCCAAGCCCAAGCTCTACCTCTATTTATAGACCCCACGCCAAATAGAGCTGTTGGAGCCTTGGAACACATTTCTACGGGGGCACCGGACAACAACGTGCGGGCACCAGACAGGGTGGCGATGCCCTAATGGTCGAATTGCAACGAAAATTTGAAATAGTCGTTGGCTGATTTGGCACCGGACATAGGGGGATGGTGCACCACCCTAGGGGTGGCGGTGCCCCCGACCAAGTTCCCCTCTCTCTAGAAAAAAGTGGCGGTGCCACACCGCCATGGTCATCGGATAGTCCGGTTACCAAAACTTTCTTCAAATTGAAATCCATCACTTCAAGGCTGTAGAGCTATTTGTTAGTTTTCCGAAAAGTCCTAGATCATCAAAATTGGAGTTCGGAGTTAGGAGTTATGCCTGGTGCTGCTAGTGTTTTTGGCACCGCTGTAGGGTCTAGATGGAGACTAGAGGGGGTGAATATTCCTTTCTAAAATTTAATCATGCCGGCTAACCGAAACAAGTGCGGAATTAAACTATTGTTCTAGCCAAGACTACACCCCTCTATCTATGTTCTCTAGCACCTTGCAAAGATCCCCATTAAGCAACTAAGGTGTCGTGCCAGCTAGAGCTCACCTAATCAATTCTAAAAGCAAGGTCACACAAATCTATGCCACTAGTACTTCAAGCAACGGGGAAGCTCCTACATATGCTAGTAAGTAAAAGCACAAAGCCACCTAAGCTCACTAGCAATGCTCAATAACAAGGCTACACAAGCCAAATTAGAGAGCGCAAATACTTAACTACACAAACCAAGCAATGTGACTAACAAGGTTACACAAACCAAATTAGTCATGCAAGGGGGCTACTTCTATGCTACATGAGCAAGAAGGTAACTAGCAAACTACACAAGCAAACTAATTACAAGAGCAACTTGTTGGGTTCATAAACCCAGGGTCTCTAATGGGCCTGCTCCCTAGCAAAAGCTTGGTCCAACAGACGATGTTGCGGACAATGCGCAAACTCCTGGGCCAGCCTGGACACCTAAACGATAGTCCAGAAAGGCGATCTAGTCTCCGACTGGAAGGCCTAGCCAAGGGGGAACATCGCTTGCCTCCGATTCTAGGCCCGCCTCTCCAATCGGAAGGCCTGGCCAAGGAGGAACAGCGCTTGCTTCCGACTCTGGCCCGCCTCTCTGATCGGACGGTCGCTCCGCCTCCGACTTCGACCCGCGTCTCCGACTGGCTGGCCAACGCCTACCTACGCACTCCGACTCCGACCCGCTTCTTCGACCGGGGGTATACCGAACCCCTGCTCATAGCTCTTCTTCGACAGTGTTATGTGCGCCATCAATTCCCATACCAGGCTAGCACGGTAAGCCCCCCCCCACATGCATCTGGGCATCCACAGTGTTGTGGACACCGGCATTTACCATACCTGATGCAACACGGTAAAACCATCCACATGCGTCTAACATGAATAGTATTGTGGGCGCCTACAACCAGCTTGTACCCGATGGTGTGGGCAACAAGACTTAGTAGCACACGTACACTCTCCCTCTCTCTTTCTCACTTGTAAGGCCGTCCCCTTCACCTATAAAAGGGGATGCGCTTCCTCCCAACAAAGGATGGCAAGGAACTACGACAAAGGTGGTAGAACCAGGCACCACCTGCGTCGACATGCTCAGCGCAGTACATTGCGCCACACGCACATAACCTAGCGAGCAGCGCTCGGGGGCGTGCCTGTCAGGTCTAGCGCAATATCATGGACGAGGGGAACGATCCCCCACCATTCGCTCGGGCAAGCCAGAACATCGCCGCTGCGGCGATGCTTCTACGCGGCGCTCCCAACCCCGTCGACCCCCTGGAGCGGGCGGTCCACCAGAACCTCCGGGCACTGGTGGAAGCCACCATTGTTCAACTGGAGGAGAGCTCCGCATCATGACACCGACACATGGCATCTCTCCCCACCAGGGGAGTGGGGACGCACCGGACGGATCGCTCCATCCGCTCACCGCTACAGCCGCCAAGCATGGCACAAGAGGCCACAGTTGCACCGTGGTCTGACCCGGCGCTTGCTCCACACCGACTGCCAGTACGCGAATGGCTCGATCCTAACCAAGACGCTCGCAGCATCATCAACAACCGGCGTCATGCCTGGCATGAAGATGGTGTCTATTGGGCGGCGATGAGGACAAGTGACATAGGCCCTGGCCGGGCCATCGAGGGGAGCGGTGAAACGTACCCCAGACATGGTCGCCGGCCAGATGACCAGAGTCCTAGCCTGGATGGCCTAGGACCACGGGCCTTTGGCCGACACATCAATATCTCCAAATACACCGGGGAGACGAACCCCGGTATATGGCATGAAGATTTTCGGCTCGCCTGCCTTGCCAGAGGGGTGGATGATGACCACTTCATCATTCAATACCTCCCCATCTGCTTTGGGGAGCATGTTGGAGCATGTCTCGAGTTCCTCCCGCATGACAGCATCCGCAACTGGGCGGACCTCAAGAGGGTCTTCATCAGGAATTTCTAGGAGACGTATGTCTGCCCTGGGAACTCCAGGGACCTCAAGAGCTGCCAGCAGGAGCCTAGCGAGTCCCTACGGGATTACATATATAGTTCTCTAAATGATGCAACTCCCTTCCTGATGTCGTCGACGCAGACGTCATCAGCACATTCCTCTTCGGGACAACCTACAAGTCCCTGATCCACAAGCTTGGTTGTCTGAAGCCTCGGACCACCCGTGACCTGCTCGACGTCGCCACGAACCACACCTCCGTCGAGGAGGCGGTCGGAGCAGTCTTCAATGGTGGTCGGGACAAGGGCAAGGCCAAACACGAGGACCAAGACGAGGGCCCCTCCACAAAGAGGGGCAAGAAGAATAAGAAGGATCGGCGTTGACCGACCAACCCCGATTTGGTCGCCATAGTCGATCGCATGGGCAAGCAGCCCCAGAAGGGCCTACCGGACCACTTCGACAAGCTCATGGAGAGCCCATGCACCAACCATGCCTACCCCGTTAAGCACCTCTACAGAGACTGCGAACTCCTCAAGTGCTTTCTGTGATAGGCTAGCAGGCCAAAGGAAGGAAAGTGCAAGGAGGCAACAGCCAAAAAAGGGGGTGTGGCGGGCAAGGATGTGGACGACTTCCCTGATCCTAAGGAATGCATCATGATCTTTAGGGGATCTGACACCATCTGCTCCAAGCGCCAGCACAAGGTATGCTACAGAGAGGCATGCGTCGCCGAGATGGCCATCCCCTCCTTCCTTAGCTGGTCAGAATCTCTGATCACCTTCGATCAGAGGGACCATCCCTCCCACGTCACCAGACTAGGGTGCTACCCACTCGTTGTTGACCCCATCGTTCACAAGAAGCGCCTCACCAAGGTGCTAATGGATGGAGGCAGTGGCCTCAACATCCTCTACGTTGACACCCTCGATGCCTTGCACATCCCGTGGTCGGAGCTCCGCCCGGTAGGCTCTCCCTTCCATGGCGTGATCCCGGGAGAGCAAGTGTACCCGCTCGAGTAGATCGACCTACCCGTCACATTTGGCAACCGAGCCAACTTTTGCTCAGAGATCCTCACCTTTGAGGTGGTAGACTTCCCGGGGTCCTACCACGCCATCTTAGGGTGGCCATGCTACGCCAAGTTCATGGCCATCCCCAACTACACCTACCTCAAGCTAAAGATGCCGAGACCGAACGATGTCATCACCATGGGTAGCACCTTTTTGCATGCCTTCACATGCGACCATGAGCATTTCAAGCTCGCCACTGCCGTCGTCAACTCTACTGAGCTCCCTCAGCTCGAAGAATCGTCGACCCCAGCAGTCCCGAACTACAACAAGTCAACCTCCTCGGCTGCCTTTCGCCCAAGCGAGGAAACTAAGGCGGTGGGGATCGACCCCACTAACCCAACCAAGACGGTGCAGATCAGGACCTAGCTCTTGGCCAAATAGGAATACGAGCTCATCGACTTCCTATGCGCCAATCACGATGTCTTCGCATGGAAACCTTCTAACATGTCGGGCATACCGTAGGAGGTCGCTGAGCACGCACTATGCCTCATCTTGGGCTCGAAGCCCGCCAAGCAGTGCCTATGTTGCTTTGACGACGAGAGGCACAGGGCCATAGGCGAGGAGATCGCCAAGCTCTAGGCGGCTAGATTCATCAAGGAGGTACACAACTTCGACTGGCTTGCCAATCCTGTTCTTGTTAAAAAGAAGACCGGGAAATGGAGAATGTGCGTTGATTATACTGGCCTCAACAAGGCGTGTCCGAAGGATCATTTTCCTTTGCCACGCATAGACTAGATAGTCGACTCCACCTCAGGATGCGAGATCCTCTCCTTTCTGGATGCCTACTTAGGCTATCACCAGATTGTGATGAAAGAATCCAATCAACTCGCAACCTCATTCATCACCCCATATGGTTCGTACTGCTATGTAACCATGCCTTTCAGCCTAAAGAACGCTGGCGCCACCTATCAACGGTGCATGTAGCAATGCTTCGCCGACCAAATTGACCCGCTCGACCAACCTAATCAGGTCGACTGGCCAAAACCATCCATCGCCGTCTATGTTGATGACATAGTGGTCAAAACGGCTCAAGCTTGCGACCTGATCATGAACTTAGCCGCAACATTCACGAACCTCTGAAGGTTCAACATCAGATTGAATCCAGAGAAGTGTGTTTTCGGGGTTCCAAATGGAAAGCTACTTGGATACATCGTGTCCAAACACGGCATCGAGGCCAACCCCGAAAAAATCACAGCCATTTCCAACATGGGCCCCATAAGCAATGTCAAGGGCGTACAAAGGCTCACCGGCTGTCTGGCCGCCCTGAGCCGGTACATCTCCCGGCTCGGCGAACGGGGGATGCCTCTCTACAAGCTTCTAAAAAAGACGGACGCTTTTGTCCAGACTGAGGAAGCACAACAGGCTTTGGAGAGCCTCAAAACATCACTGATGTCGGCCCCAATCCTCATCGCTCCCGAACAGGGAGAACCCCTCTTCCTCTATGTCGCGACAAGCAACCACGTGGTGAGCACCGCCCTGGTTGTCGAAAGGGAGGAGCCAGGACACCACCTTAAGGTCCAATGACCCATGTACTTCATCGAAGAGGTACTTATCGACCCCAAGGTTCGGTACCCCTGGTTCCTAAACTTCTATACGCCGTGCTGTTGGTGACCCAAAAGCTCCTGCACTACTTCACCAACCATGAGGTCGTGGTCGTCACTTCATACCCACTCGGAGACATGATCCACAACCGCAACGTTGCGGGACAAATCTCCAAGTGGGCACTCGAGCTAATGGGCCACGATATCAGGTATATCCCCCATACCGATATTAAGTCTCAGGCTCTCACGAACTTTGTTGCTGAATGGATGGAGGTCCAGCTCTCGACCCTAGACGTCACCCATGAGTACTAGACGATGTACTTCGATGGGTCCATAATGGCACTCGGCTCGGGGGCTGGGGTAGTTCTAATCTCCTTGGATCGGAGCAGGCTTCGCTATGCTATTCGCCTCCATTTTCTGGCCTCAAACAATGCCATAGAGTACGAGGCCCTCATCAACAAACTCTGCATCACCATCGAGCTCGGCACCACACGGCTCTACATTCGTGGTGACTCGGAGTTGGTCATCAACCAAGTCATGAAGGAGTCCTCTTGCAAAACCCCCCTCATGGCAGCATACTGCCATGAGGTGCGCAAGCTCAAGGACAAATTCTAGGGGATCGAACTGCATCATGTCCCTCGAAAGGACAACGATGCCACCAATTTTCTCGCAAAATTGGCTGCTAGGTGGGATCCGTCTCCAGATGGCGTCTTCATCAATGACCTCCATGAGTCGTCCACCCGCATCCAAGAAGGTCCGATCTAGACAAGCTTCGACACCAACCTAATGCCTGAGGGCTCTGACCCGGATGCCTCCACGACAACATCGCCCACCGACGTCGCCATGGTGGCGCTCAATCAAACCAACTAGCGAGCACCGCTACTCGCTTACCTCCTTAAGGAGGTTCTCCCACCCGAAAGGACTGAAGCATGGCAGATCACTCGATGCGCTAAGACATTCATCGCGCTCGGCGACAAGCTTTACAAATGAAGTCCATCGGGAGTACTCATGAAGTGCATTCCGACCGACCAAAGGAAACAACTCCTCCTTGAGGTCCATGCCGGAATCTACGGACATCACGCGGCCCCAAGGTTGCTGGTCAGAAAAGCCTTTTGCTAAGGTTTTTACTGGCCCACCACGCTACGAGATGTAGAGGAGGTCGTCTGTAGGTGTGAGGGATGCCAGTTCTACGCTTGACAAACACATTTGCTGGCACAAGAGCTTCAAACCATCCCCATCACCTGGTCATTCGTGGTCTCGGGCCTCAACATGGTAGGACCCCTCAAAAAGGGCCCGGCTGGCTTCACTCACCTACTCGTAGCGGTCGACAAATTCACCAAGTGGATAGAGGCAAAGCCCATCACCAATATCCACTCGGAAGAGGCGGTCAAGTTCTTCCTCGACATCATCCACCGGTTCGGCGTTCCTAACTGTATCATCACTGACCACAGAACTAACTTCACCAGAAAAAAGTTCATGGACTTCAGTGATGGATATGGCATTAGGATCGACTAGGCCTCGGTCAGACATCCATGTACTAATGGTCAGGTCGAATGCACCAATGGCATGGTCCTCCAAGGACTCAAGCCATGCATCTTCGACCGACTCAACAAGTACATCGGGCGATGGGTTGCAGAGGTCCCAGTGATCCTCTTGAGCCTGAGAATGACCCCAAACCGATCCATAGGGTTCACACCCTTCTTCCTGGCCTATGGAGCCAAAGCAGTGCTGCCCTCCGACCTCGACTACGACGCCCCAAGAGTGAAGGCCTTCAACCACGACCGAGCCATGGAGGCTCAGCAAGACGCAATCAACCTACTCGAGGAGGCCTGCGAGACGACCGTCATCTGCTCCGCTCGCTACTAGCAGACTCTCCGCAGGTACCATGAAAGGAAGATCAGGGGAAGGATCCTTGAGGTTGGTGATCTCATACTCCAGAGGACCCAATCGACGAAGGAGAAACACAAACTCTCTCCACCTTGGGAAGGTGCCTATACGGTGGCCGAGGTGATCCGACAGGGTGCCTACCGACTGAAGGACGATGGCGGCAATGTTCTCACCAACACTTGGAACATTGAACAGCTATGTCATTTCCCCCCTAAATTTGGTCTTACCGCTTTTAATCAACGCTTACTGCTGTAAAGCGCCCTAGCCCGAACACTTTCGCCCTGGGTCGCTCGAGGGCTCCATGAGGGAACAATACCACCTCTCTTTTTTACTATCACATGGTAAAAACTTTTTGCCCGATTGGACGGCCTGCCTCTCTGCCTCCGTCTTCGACCCACGTCTCCAACCGGCTGGCCAATGCCCGCCTACGCACTCTAACCCTGACCCGCTTCTCCGACCGGGGGTATACCGAACCTCTGCTCACAGCTCTTCTCTGACCGGCGTAGTCGGAGCCGACTGGGACCAACCGACCGGGGACGCCCGCTCGGTAAAGGACCTAGGAAATGGGTAGAGCAAGTAAGGTAGGGCGCTCAAGACAACTACAATACCAAAGACCATACCCTACATGCCTATAGGATAGTACCGATAGGACATGTCAAAAGGATGCCTTGCAACCTTCCAGGCATGTCAGAACCCAAAACAGTGTTGAGGGCACCAACATTTTGCCCAATAGTGTTATGGACGCCATCAATTCCCATACTAGGCTAGCATGGTAAGCCCCCCCACATGCATCTGGGCATCCACAGTGTTGTGGGCGCTAGCATTTACCATACCTGATGCAACATGGTAAAACCACCCACATGCATCCGACATGAACAGTATTGTGGGCGCCCACAACCAGGTTGTACCTGACGGCATGGGCAAGAAGACTTAGTAGCACACGTACACTCTCCCTCTCTCTTTCTCACTTGTAAGGCCGTCCCCTTCACCTATAAAAGGGGATGCGCTCCCTCCCAACAAAGGACGATTTGGATGACCAAGGATAAATTCAACACATAACAACAGAACCACCAGGTTCAAACCTTGAGCACACGCTCGAATACTCAGCGCACGTAGGAGATCACGTCACTCTCGGCCCTTCAAACTAAAGTCTGACAGGACCTCTTCCACCCCCATCTTACTCCCTCTTGTTTGTAACCCCACAGCAAACTTCGAGCACCTAGGCTCAGGAATAAAGTCACCGACCGACTCAAACTAGACGTAGGGCACGTTGTCTGAACCAGTATAAACCCTATGTCATTGAGTACTAGGCCACATCTGATCACAACGTACAACAAAACTATAAATATTTATGTGTTGGTCACTTTCTGCACCGACACAACTACACAAGCACAATGTAAATGAAGTAAATACAAGCTTGTGTAAGGGGATTGCAAACCAATGGGAAGAACAATGTTGACATGGTGATTTTTCTCCTAAGGTTCATGTGCTTGCCAACACGCTACTTCCCCGTTGAGACAAGCTCTAAGGTTGCCGCCGGTCCTCTTGCTAGTGGTGACCTGCAAGTCACACTCTCCCACGTGGAGTGCTTACCACAAGCTCTATCACTTGACCTGGCCAGACCACTTGTCGCCCTTCGCGTCTCATTCTACTAGAGTTGCTCTTCGCGGCTCCCGCGGGGCGAGCACAATGCCCCTCACAAAGCTCTTCTCTGGAGCACCGCACAAGCTTCTTGCGGGCTTCGATGGAGACCACCACCAAGCCGTCTAGGAGATGGCAACCTCTAAGAGTAACAAGAATCACCGGCTTGCAAGATGACCACCTAGAGCCACTCGATGCTACCTCATGATGCAATCGCACTAGAATCGCTCACTCACTCGATCAGATGAACACTATCAAGCTCAAGTGAGTTAGAGGTCACCCAAGCACTACCACACAAGCCACCAAGGCTCTAGTGTGCTCAACCACCGGCCAAAGGCCGGCCAACACTTCTATTTATAGCCCCATAGGCTAAACTAGCTATTACCCCTTCACTGGGCATTTTTTGGGACGACCGGACATGCTAGGCCCAGCATCCAGTAACTCCTGGCCGTCCACATGGTGCCCGCGTTCAACGTCAGTCACTTGATCTCAACGGTCGGCTGCCGCGTGCCAACGGTCAAGTAATGACCGAACGCACCTCTACGTCAAGACCGGACGCGCCAATGTCTGAGTCTGGTCATTTCCAGATAGCTCCCCGAGCCTCTATTTTGTGACCGGACGTGTCCGTTCGCATGTGACCGGACGCTGCTACGCCTGAGTCCAGTCATTTCTGGAGAGCTCCTTGAGCCTCTGTTTTGCGATCTGACACGTCAGGTGAGTCACGATCAGACGCAGCACCTGAGTCCGGTTGTTCTCCGACTGCCACACGTCACT